>NC_137469.1:58688795-59153064 GCF_964235325.1 Thermobia domestica
ACGATATAAATATCATCATTATCAGTCTTCCAATAAAAATCAGAAATATTTTCCCATTATTTTACGAAAATCTTGAACGTCGTGTATGCCCAAATCGTTAACTATTCAACTGGGAAATCACCATGTGCATTTAAAGCGAAAATTTTCTTCTGTCCACGTCTATTTCTTTGTTTCCAGATAATAGGAGCGCATTTAGAGGGGTTCGATCCCCTCTCCTAAAAATAAATAATTAAATAAAACTAAGCAAAATTTATGGACTAAATACATAGAAGTTCCTCGGGTTCATAATACGGCAAATTTTGGACGCGTTAAAATATTGAATAATGCTTTTGATAAAGTGGATACTTTCAAATATCTAGGATCAATATTAACAGACCTAAACCATATTCACGAAGAAATTAAATGTTGACTGAAAGCAGGGAATTCCTGTTATTATTCAGTTCAAAATCTCTTATCGTCGCGAATTCTGTCGAGGAATTTGAAGCTTAAAATATATAAAACGATAATCATGCCTGTTGTTCTGTATAGCTGCGAAAGACGGTCGCTAACTCTGAGGGAAGAGCATAGACTGAAAGTATTTGAGAACAAGATCCTGAGACGAATATTCGGACTCAAGGGGAACGGGAATGGGGAATGGCGGAAACTTCATAACGAGAAACTACATAATTTATATGCTTTACCCAACATTGTTAGGGTCGTCAAGTCTTGGAGGCTTAGGTGGGCAGGTCATGTAGCTAGAATGGAAGAAAGTAGACATGCTTTGAAAGTCTTGACTGGAAGACCGATAGGAAAACGACCATTAGGAAGACCTAGGTGCAGATAGATACTGGACCCAATTGGCTAAGGATAAAAATCAATGGAGAGCTTCTGTAAACGTGGCATTGAAGCTCCGGGTTTCATAGACCATAGAGTTAGTTACTTAATTTTAGGTGATATATATATACTTTATATGCATTTCGTGCCGCTAGCTAGTTCCGATTTCTTTAAATGTGCCCCTGCGAAATATCAGTAACTTTCGTGAAAAGAAAAGTGTCATGCTGATAAATGTTGCTGTACTTTTTCCTTAATGCTGAAGAAATATTGTTTGGGATTGAAATAGGTTAATGACTGGAGATTAATTCAAAATTCAACCCCAATACTTTCACTTAAATGGTATAACTAACATTTAATACTCATTCCTAATGTTTTTCTTCAGTTTGTGACTTGTATTATACGAGGAGAAAGATTTGATTTAAATTTAAAAAATCAATTTAAATAAAAAAAAATCAACAAAAATTATTTAAAAAAAAAAATAATGATCTTTTCCAACCTGGTTGTAGGTCCACCAGTCGTTAACATATGGCATTGAGGCCGGCTCAGGACTTAAGGTCTCTTACGCCAATGGTTTCAGTTTTTAGTTTTTGTAAGTTAAATGAACATTTTTAGGACTACAGTACATCTATATGTAGTTAGTACTGTAATAGTTTACATTTATAGCATATGGATTAGGTACAACCTAGCGCGTCCCCGTCTTCTAGATCATTCCCGTGCAGTACAGTACAGTACATGTTTATTGGATTTGCGATTGCGGATAATTTGGGCTTCGGTTATCCGGGATTATACTGTAACTACATTCCACACAGAGGAAAATTAACGTAGAATATTTTTTGTGTACTCGCGTAAAATACAGTGTTCTCATTGCGTAGAATAAAACGGAATGGAAACTCTTCTTGACTTGTATCGTCACACCTTCACACATAACACACAAACCCACATGATAAAACTAAGGAGAGGTATTGTAAGCGTCACTATCACTATATTTCACTTGAAATGGAATGGAACACAAAATTTGTAAGAACTGTTTACCTAACCTTCAGTTCTTCAGCAGCAAGAATTTGTTCATAATTTTATCCATTTTTTTTTCCATGTTCGATGCTCAAAATGGCAATGAAACTGTTAGAATTAGTTATAGGCTGTGTAAAAACGCTTTCAAAATGCACTAAAATTATAAATGACATGTAAAATGAGTCTTCCTGAGCGTACTTTGTAGGGCCCCCCTCAGGTCCGGGGTCCTCCCGCACCGCGGGGTCTGCGGGGCCCTTATCGCCGCCACTGCTGGGAAACAAGGTTGACAATTCCCGTGCAATTTGATGCAATAACAACATATCAAATATAGCTCCTCCTGCCATCTGCAGATGTATTTCCGAAATTAAACCACGTACATACTATTCTATGGTTCAATCCCAACTCATTTCACTTAATAACTCAATTTCACTAGAATTGGTGCTTATTATTGTGTTCGTCCGTGCAGCACATATCTGTAATTCCTTTCTTTTTTAATATAGTGAATTATATCAACAACTAGGTGCATTACAAATTAACATCTAATCAAGAAGTCTCAGGATCGATTCCTGGTTCTACTTTTATTTATCTTCTTTGCTGAAAAGACATACAAATGAAACAACAGCTACCGACAAAAGGCGCCGAATTTTTTTTTTCCATTCTCCTTTTGCAGTCGTCAACTATTCGACTCCAGTAAGCATTTCGTCTGGCGCTACGCCTCCAGAACGATTTTGGCTCTAATCCCAGCTAGAAAATAGACATTTACGTTCAATTTTTTAAATGGTGTCTGACCTACTAAGCTTACGCAATGCATGAAGGCCGATGACCTAACACGCGAAGTGAAAAGGAAATTAGAAGGTAAATTGATAGGGTGTGTTAGAACATGTTATCGAAAATTGGTTTCATCCGTATGGATACATACTTGAATGATTAACAATACTGGAGATATAGTATTGGGGGACTCTGCGGGGGGGGGGGGGGTACAGTGTCTCGTTAGTAGCTCGTGGCCATAGTCGAATAGTCTGAGTTGTTAAGCAACAGATTATAAAGAGCATATCAATGTGGATTCGAGTATAGTTAAAGCGCATGACACTTCCATGCGGGGAGGGGTTCCACTTCATCCGGACCCTCGCCTAAAACTCGACATTTATATTTTGTATACTTTTTTAACGAAGTAGCTCAAGTGGTAGAGCGTTGGCTTCGCATTCGGGAGGTCGTGGGTTCGAATCCCGCTGCCGACCATCCTGTCTGAGGTTTTCCAGGGTTTCCCTCAGTCCTACCAGGCAAATGCCGGGATGGTACCTACTAAATAGGCCCTGGCCGATACCTTCCCAAATCCTTTCCATTGTTATTGTTGTTGTTGGATATCCAGTGTAAAATGGCCTCTGAGCTGTATCTGGTGATTGTTAAATAAATAAATAAATAAATAAAACTATGCTTGTTTAGCAGATAAATGATCGATGTAGCATAAATATTTGATTTTACCCGTCATCTGTACTCTTTCTTGTCTTATACAAGGTATGATCAAAAAGCATGGTGAATATGGTTGCACACTAGGGATGGCCACATTTTTTCGAAAAATACTTTTTCGAAAACGAAAAGCGAAAAATTTTTCGAAAAACGAAAAACGAAAATTTTTTCGAAAAAGCGAAAAACGAAATAACGAAAAATGAAATTTCCGAAAATCGAAAAACAGATTTTTCGAAAAAGGCCATCCCTATTGCACACGGCCATCTATCAATGTTCTATCCACTTCAACTAACTAGCCCGGTATCCTAAACATTTAGTACAATCAGCGTCAAATTTGAATGAGTTGTGACATGTTAGTTAGCTTTCAGAGGCAGAAAAGTGAGGACGTGTTAAGAGTGCTTGTCGTGTGCAAATATTAAGTTTTGTTCTAAGCTGCAAAAAAGTGCCAAAGAAGCTCACGAAATGTCAAAATCAGTGTATGGCGATGAAGCCGTGGCGTTGAAGACTGTTTACATGGCGTATGAACGATTCAAAAGCGGCGAGGAGTCGGTTAAAAACGAGCAACGATCGAGACGTTCTTCGACGTCAAAAATAGATATAAAAAAAGTGCAAAAAGTGGCACAAATGATATGTTCAAATCGGCGAATGACTATTCAAGAGCTTCCCGAAGAACTAAACATCTCGTATGGGTCCGTGAAAAAGCATTTTAACCGCCGATTAAATTGGTAAATGGTTTCCTTCTTCACCACGAAAACGCTCCGTGTCACATCTTGATTTTTATCTGCAAGTTTTTGGCCGAAAAAAAATATGTCTGTCAACATTCGCTGTGTTCTCCAGATATATCACCATGCGACTTCAGGCTCTTCCCAAAAATTAAAATCATCCTTAAAGAAGAATGTTTTCACACTCTCATAGTGATGAGCAAATGCAAGACCCGAGTGGTCTTGGTCTTGGTTTTGCACATCCGTTCTTGGTCTTGGTCTTGCACTGGAACCCTTGGTCTTGGTCTTGGTCTTGGTCTCGCTTGCAAGTGTCTTGCAAGTTTTGCTTTTAATAAATCCTATGCTTTTCATTGGTAAATTTTACTCTGGATATAAGGGATAATAAATTCTATAATGTACCAATAGTAACGCAAATACAATGTATGTTGCTAAATGTAATATAGTTTACCTTTGTGTAAGTATAATGATACTGTACAACATAGGCTATGACCTTTATTTATTTATTTATTTTTTTCAATGGGTGCTTACGCTTCAGTACTTACTCGTAATTTTTTTAGATCTTTTAACAAATCCAATACTTCACTGGTTCCCAAACAGTGGAGGCTACCTTTCAGACGAATGAAAGAAAATCAAGACAGCACAGATTACTGAAATACCATGAATTACATAATTAGTTTTACACTATAAAGGCGTCAGATTTTTTTTCCCCCTTTTCAACCACGATTAACTTATCTTTGTATCGGTCAAACTTTCAATTAAATATTGAGATTTTGTTTTACTGATTCCAATACTCTTTGGAGCAGGAACATGGACATTACGCAAAAGCGATTAAAAAATGGAGACATTTGAAACGTTGGCATGGAGAAAAAAGGAGATAATTAGCTGGGTTGAACGGAAAACGAATGAGGTGTTAGATATACAAGCAGTAGGGGCGAAAAGAAGAATTTTAGATGTAATTAAGAGGAGGAAGATGAACTGACTGGGACATTGGCTGAGGAAAAACTGTATTATGAAGGAAGTGCTAGGGTATGGTGGAAGGAAAGAGAAAGAGGGGACGAAGGAGACTGTAGTTGAAGAAAGGTATTAAAACAGAAAATTACTGCGTCAAGACGAAGAGACTAGCTGAGGATCACCATACATCGAATCTTAGTTGCAGCAAGTGACCTGCCATTAATGGCAAAATAGCTATGATGATGATAATGATGATATGTTTAGCAATATTGGCAAAAAAAGAAAGAAAAATAAAATAATTATGATTATAATCAAACCTCTTAATATTTTAGAATAAATTGAGTGAAAACTTAAAAAGACTCTACTGTCTATGTCTTGTGTAAACTTAATTTATACAGGGTGTTTCAAAACAACACCTACAACGTTTCGGAGGTGATTCCTGACACCAAGATAAAACAAAAAGTATAGACCAACCTGGGTGCACAAATGCTTCCTTTCAGAGTTATAGACTGCCGAAAACATGAAAAAATGAACTTCAAATATCCATAGCTTCAATATTATGGAACCTACCGTAGTCGGATCAAGACTTTACTCAGGAACTAATATGTGCACTATCCAAAAATACATGCTTCAGAATCCTAAGGTACTCACGCAACATTTTCTTACAGAGGTAGTTTGGCTATAGACATATACTCTGAAGTACTCACCAATTACCTCTATAAAAAATGTTGAAGAAGTACCGCAGGATTCTGAAACATGAATATTTGGATAAGGCACATACCAGTTCCTAAGTGAGGTCTTGACCCGACTACGGTAGGTCCCATAGTATTAGTTAGGGACCTTTAAAGTTCATTTTTCATGTTTTCGGCAGCCTGCAACTTCGAAATGACGGATTTCTGCACTGAGGTTGGTCTATACTTTTTGTCTTATCTTAATGTCAGGAATCACCTCCCAAGCGTTGTCGGTGTTGTTTTGAAATATCCTGTATAAATACTTTTGATTTATATTAGAAATACAAAATAACGGCATCAAACTCCTAGTTATTTGAAATAACTGCACAAAATCACTCTCACTTGTGAATGTTGATATCGCTCAATCCTCAGTGTACACTATACCTAGGTAGAGGAGGATAGAAGTAATATTGATAAACAATTATTCAACGTATAAGCATGTGGCCATAAAATCAAGCTTGTGGTCACATGCAAGGGCGCCCATCAGGGGGGGCAAGGTGGGGCGCTTGCCTCCCCCCCCCCGTTTAGAGAAAATTGTGCTTCGGAAGATCGAAAACCCAATAGATATTTTAGAATAGTTACAGCAAAATTTGAGACTACATTTGAAATGTCGCTTATATTGCCCCCCCCTTGGAAACCACAACATAGGCGCCCTTGGTCACATGCACAAAGTTTTTGCCAATGTCATGCTATTTCGATTTAATTTTGTGAGCATACATTAAACATTTCCAAAGGATACTTGAACCTCGGAGCCAAGGCCATACACATGTAGTTGGCACCTATGGTGTACGGAATTACCGATATTCAATACTACATTTCTCTTTAGTTTTGAAAAAATAGCACTAATATGTTTTGAAATGAAATGAAATAGGCTATCTAGTTTATCATTCCACGGTTATGCATCGAGACTAAGGGAGACGGTGATGATGAAAAATAAATGAAATGGTGGAATGAAGAAAGCAGGAAGAAGCAGGAAAACCTCGAAAAACCCGCGCACACTGCGTTTGCCCGCCATAAAAGCTCACATGGCGCAAGCTGGGATCCAACCAGGGACCCCATGCACCCAGGCCCCTATTTATATATTGTGCGCCCATGTGCTCTAAATAATTTGCCGGGCCCAGAAAACGACCAATATTAGAGTTGTATTCACAGTTTTGGGGGTCACTGAGATGAATAATAATAATTTTAATCCAATTCAACTTCAAAGTCATACTCCATTCCTTAGGGAGGTGGCGAGATCTTAAAAGAAATCGAAAACGACAGATATTGGTGTTGAATTCATTGTTTTCGAGGTCGCTGAGTTTAACGGTATCAATTCTCATGATGTTCAAGTTCATCCTCACCCTTGAGGTGGGGGTGGGAGAAGATAACTTTTTAAAAATAATCAGATAAGCTAGCTAATTAGTAACTATTCTAATTAGAGCGAATTAAACATATGAACATAGTTTCTTTCGCTTGCAAGGGAATCTGCGGGTTGCTAGTTTTAAATATTACTTTATTGTGGATCTTTAAAAAATCCAAAATTTTGCCGCCCCTAAATTCTGCCGCCCTGTGCTTGAGCTCACAATAACACTTACCGAAATACGGGCCTGCATGCACCATAGGTGAACGTTCTACCACTGAGTCGGTACTTGCTCAAGACTCTTGTGCAAAAGAGTCCTGGTCTTGGTTTTGGTCTTGCATCGGGATTCCTGGTCTTGGTCTTGCATGCAAGACTCTTGCACAAACTACAAGACCAAGACTCTTGCTCAAGAGTCTTGCACAAATACCGACTCAGTGTTCATCACTACACTCTCATTCCACCAATTCTTCCATTATCATTCACTTGCGTTAATCATCCGTCAGTAGTAATTGCCCCACTTGGTCTCACTTTGGACTTTGACCCCGACCTTTGTGACGTCATAGGTCAAAGGTCAATGACCTTGGCCCGGGGTCAATGACCTAGGGGTACATAGGACCACCCCCTCTAAATTTTGGCAGGGGTACCTTGGCCCACCCCCTAAATTTTGGCAGGGGTACATAGGACCACCCCCCTTAAATTTTGGAAATTGCCAAATTTAAAAATTTGGTATGGTAGCCTAGGACCATAGTATGTACCTCTATCCGTATTGGGGGTCTATGTCGTTCCCTTTCATGGGTAAAAAATTGCCAAAAAGTCAAATTTCGGGGGTTTTTGACCTAATTTATCCCCTTGGATGAGGTGTTATTACCCTATATAGTTATATGGGCGTATACAGGGGTCCATTCCCTTTCATAAGACATGGGTATATTAATGCACCCCTTGAAAAATTTGGGAGGGGTACCTTGGCCCACCCCCTTAAATTTTGGAAATTGACCAATTTAAACATTCGGTATTATAGTACAGGACCCTAATATGTATTATGATAAATTTGGGTGGTCCACCTCGTTCCCTTCTAGGGGTACAAAATTGCCAAAATATAAACGTAAGCAATATGTAGTACCACGTGTTTGGTTTTTGGTCGATTTTATCCCCTTTGATGAGGTTATTATCCTATATATATAGTTATATGGTCATGTATAGGGGTCCATTACCTTTCATAAGATATGGGTATATTTGTACACTCCTTTAAAAATTTGGGAGGGGTACTTTGGCCCACCCCTTAAATTTTGGAAATTGCTCATTTTATATATTTGGTATTATAGTACTGGACCCTAACATGTATTATAATAAATTTGGGTGGTCCACCTCGTTCCCTTCTAGGGGTACAAAATTGCCAAAATATAAACGTAAGCAATACGTTGTACCACGTGTTTGTTCTTTTGGCCCAATTTATCCTCTTGGATGAGGTTCTATTACCTTATATGGTTATATGGTTATGTATAGGGGTCTATTCCCTATCATAAGACATAGGTACATTTGTACACTCCTTTAAAAATTTGGGAGGGGTACTTTGGCCCACCCCCTTAAATTTTAGAAATTGCTCATTTTATATATTTGGTATTATAGTACTGGACCCTAACATGTATTATGATAAATTTGGGTGGTCCACCTCGTTCCCTTTTAGGGGTACAAAATTGCCAAAATATAAACGTAAGCAATACGTTGTACCACGTGTTTGGTTTTGACCTAAGTTATCCCCTTGGATGAGGTCCTATTACCTTATATGGTTATATGGTTATGTATAGGGGTCCATTCCCTATCATAAGACATAGGTACATTTGTGCACTCCTTTAAAAATTTGTGAGGGGTACCTTGGCCCACCCCTTAAATTTTAGAAATTGCTCATTTTATATATTTGGTATTATAGTACTGGACCCTAACATGTATTATGATAAATTTGGGTGGTCCACCTCGTTCCCTTTTAGGGGTACAAAATTGCCAAATTTTAGTACAACCACGTGTTTGTTTTGGCTCAATTTATCCCCTTGGATGAGGTCCTATTACCTTATATGATTATATGGTTATGTATATTGGTCCATTCCCTATTATAAGACATGGGTATATTGATGCACCCAGGGAGGGGTACCTTGGCCCATCTCTTTATTTTGGAAATTGCCCAATTTAAACATTTGGTATAATAGTATAAGACCCTAATATATATTATGATAAATTTGGGTGGTCCATCTCGTTCCCTTTCATGGGTACGAAATTGCCAAATTTTAGTACAACCACGTGTTTCGTTTTTCACCTAATTTATTCACTTGGATGAGGTCCTATTACCTAATATGATTATATGGTCATGTATAGGGGTCCATTTTCTATCATAAGACATAGGTACATTGATGCACCCCAGGAGGGGTACCATAGCCAATCCCTTAAATTTTGGAAATTTTTCAATTTAAGCATTCGCTATCATAGTACATGACCTCAATATGTATCATGATAAATTTGGGTGGTCCACCTTGTTCCCTTTCATGAGTAAAAAAAAAATGCCAAAATATAAACATAAGCAATATGTTGCATCACGTGTTTGGTTTTTGGCCCAATTTATCCCGTTTGATGCGGTCTTATACCGTATATGGTCATATGGTCATGTATATAGGTTCATTTCCTATCATAAGACATGAGTACATTGATGCACCCTTTAAAAATTTGGGAGGGGTATCTTGACTCATCCACCCAGTTTTAGAAATTGTTTAGTATAAGCATTTGGTATCTTCGTACAGGTCTTCAATATGTACCACTATAAATTTGGATGGTCCACATCGTTCCCTTTCATGGGTAAAGAACTACCAAAAATCAAATTTCGGAGGTTATTGACCCCTATTTAGCACGTTATATGGTTTATTACCTTTATATGTTTATGTTCTCTTTTAAATTTGGGAATTATCAAATAACAACATTCGGTAAACGTTTTCTAGGACCCATTGGTGTTCCTCTTATGGCCAAATATTCAAAATTTAAAGGTTATTGACCGGCTTTATTATTAAATGCGTACAGGATTTATTACTTTTTCATAAGACATAGGTGTATTTGTGTACCAATCTTAAATTTTGGAAGGGGTACATTTCTTATTGTCATATCAATAATTGGTAATTGTTCTTAAAATTGGATAGTATCTCATTCATTGGGTAAATCATTATGATCACGTGATCAGTTATTGACCTATGATGAGATTAGGAGTCCAGGACATTGGTACATTTAAACTTTGTAGGATAATTTGAGAATGCGTCATTGGTATTGATTATTACAGCCAAATATAAACGTAAGCAATACGATGTACCACGTGATTGACCTTGATGAGGTAGTGTACAGGGATACATAGCTAACCTTATTGAATATTATGACTCATAGTCTTAAGGGAATACATGCTACAACACTGGCAAAGTTATTGTTGATGCAATTTGATTGGTTGATCACTATCTTTCGTGCAATCTGATTGGCTGATCACTATCTTTCGTGCAATCTGATTGGTTGCTGATTTTCAAATCTTTGCTGCATTCAGTTTTAAGTTTTGTTTAACATTTAAAAATCTTGGTTTCGTTCAACATTTTGCACTCACTGATAAATATGATCAAAACCGTTTATTTGTTAATCGAATAGTTAAAAACCGGATAAAGTTTGACGGTTAACCGTGAAACGTGAAATTTTTTTTTAGTTTGAAAATTTTTTTGTTTGAAAGTTTTTGTTTGAAAACTCTTGTTTCAAATTTGTGTTTGAATTTTTTTTGTTTCAGAATTTTGTTTGAAATTTGTTTCAAAATTTTTTGTTTGAAATTTTTTTTTGTTTGAAAATTTTTAATTTTTTGTTGCAAAATTTTGTTTGAAAATTTTTTGTTTAAAATTTTTCGTTTGAAAATTTCGTTTCCAATTTTTTTTGTTTAAAATTCTTTTGTTTCGAATTTTGTTTTTTCAAAATTTGGTTTGAAATTTTTTTGTTTGAAAATTTTTGTTTCGAAAGTTTTGTTTGAAATTTTGTTTCAAAGTTTGGTTTGACATTTTTAAACTTATTAGTGCACTTATTAGTAAAGAACCGGAACTGTTTAGAACTGAAACCTCTGGCAACATTGTGGTGCAATAGTACACGTCAGAACATGATAATGCAAGCTTGAAAATGATAAGAATATAATTTTACCAGCAAGATATTTACCCATGGAACCATCAAAACAAGAAGAACTGCTGCGTTTCTTAAATACTGGATCTGTATCTTTATGTTACAAAGGATTCTTGGGTCGAAGTCATCAATTTGAATTTAGTACACAGCCAGATTCGTCAGCAATTGTGATGAAATCATGAATCAGCACATCAGACATAGTTGTATGAATTTGGTTGGTCAGCATGACGTCAGCAACTGTGATGAAACCATAAATTCAAACGTCAGCACATTCCTTTCCAATGACGTCAGCCGTAGCTCTATAAATCAACCAATACAGTGTCATCCCACGAAATCATTTGAGCAAGTGCTTTTCAGGAGGAAAGATGTGTACTTCTAACGATAAAGAGTTCATCTTCGCAAGCTATTATCCAATAAATATATTTCAAACAAAACATGTGATGATTGGTATCAGTGCTAGAACATTTGAACCTGTGATTCGATTGGGCAAAGCAGAACAATTTGGTGTACAATTGACCTGTGAAGAATGGCACGAATCGACCAAATGAACGATTATTTTCATGATGAGCTAAATGTGACCATAGTCAAATCATTAGGCTCAAATCATGAAGTGGTGCTGCGTACAGTCCTCGAAGAGAAGATGGTGCTGTTACGTAAAAAGAGTACATTCCATGTCCCTCGCAACATGGTGGATCTAACACAAACGGAATGGAACAAATTCATCAGCGTATTTCAGTGTGCGAAACATGCAGTGGAAGTGTGCAACAAAACAAGTATATTCCTGAAAAAGTACTATTTTGAAAAATGTGTTATGCATATTGTACAACATGTAGCTAGATATTGTGATGGTTGTCAACATCGTTCGTGGGTGCATATCTGTATTGATAAACAGTTTATTTGTGATCAAATGGATATTGAGTTTCCACCAATTGATATTGCATTAGACCTTAAAAGACTTCAACTGGAATTAAAATTATATGCTAAAGACAAACTAGTGCAAGAAGTTCAAAATACATTGTATCGACAATATCCAGAACCACTATCTGGTATGGATGTATGTGGAGTGTAATAAAATGATCCATTTCAATGAATTGTGTTTTTTCATTTCAAGTACAACCCTATGTTCTGACGTGTACTATTGCACCACAATGTTGTCAAAGGTTTTAGTTCTAACAGTTCCGGTTCTTTACTAATGAGTGCACAAACTTTTAAAAATGTCAAACCAAAGTTTCAAACAAAAAATTTCAAACAAAACTTTCGAAACAAAAAAAATTTAAACAAAAAATTTCAAAACAAAAAATTTCGAACAAAAAATTTTCAAACAAAATTTTGCAACAAAAAATTTCAAACAAAAATTTGGAAACGAAAAATTTTAAGCAAAAAATTTTAAACAAAATTTTCAAACAAAAAATTTGGAACAAATTTCAAACAAAAACTTTTCAAACAAAAATTTCAAACGAAAAGTTTCAAACAAAATTTTGAAACAAAATTTTCAAACAAAAAAATTTCGAAACAAAAATTTTTAAACTAAAAATATCAAACGAAAAAATGTCAAACCAAAGTTTCAAACTTTTTAAATGTTAAAACAAAACTGAATGCAGCAAAGATTTGAAAATCAGCAACCAATCAGATTGCACGAAAGATAGTGATCAGCCAATCAGATTGCACGAAAGATAGTGATCAACCAATCAAATTGCATCAACAATAACTTTGCCAGTGTTGTAGCATGTATTCCCTTAAGACTATGAGTCATAATATTCAATAAGGTTAGCTATGTATCCCTGTACACTACCTCATCAAGGTCAATCACGTGGTACATCGTATTGCTTACGTTTATATTTGGCTGTAATAATCAATACCAATGACGCATTCTCAAATTATCCTACAAAGTTTAAATGTACCAATGTCCTGGACTCCTAATCTCATCATAGGTCAATAACTGATCACGTGATCATAATGATTTACCCAATGAATGAGATACTATCCAATTTTAAGAACAATTACCAATTATTGATATGACAATAAGAAATGTACCCCTTCCAAAATTTAAGATTGGTACACAAATACACCTATGTCTTATGAAAAAGTAATAAATCCTGTACGCATTTAATAATAAAGCCGGTCAATAACCTTTAAATTTTGAATATTTGGCCATAAGAGGAACACCAATGGGTCCTAGAAAACGTTTACCGAATGTTGTTATTTGATAATTCCCAAATTTAAAAGAGAACATAAACATATAAAGGTAATAAACCATATAACGTGCTAAATAGGGGTCAATAACCTCCGAAATTTGATTTTTGGTAGTTCTTTACCCATGAAAGGGAACGATGTGGACCATCCAAATTTATAGTGGTACATATTGAAGACCTGTACGAAGATACCAAATGCTTATACTAAACAATTTCTAAAACTGGGTGGATGAGTCAAGATACCCCTCCCAAATTTTTAAAGGGTGCATCAATGTACTCATGTCTTATGATAGGAAATGAACCTATATACATGACCATATGACCATATACGGTATAAGACCGCATCAAACGGGATAAATTGGGCCAAAAACCAAACACGTGATGCAACATATTGCTTATGTTTATATTTTGGCATTTTTTTTTTTTACTCATGAAAGGGAACAAGGTGGACCACCCAAATTTATCATGATACATATTGAGGTCATGTACTATGATAGCGAATGCTTAAATTGAAAAATTTCCAAAATTTAAGGGATTGGCTATGGTACCCCTCCTGGGGTGCATCAATGTACCTATGTCTTATGATAGAAAATGGACCCCTATACATGACCATATAATCATATTAGGTAATAGGACCTCATCCAAGTGAATAAATTAGGTGAAAAACGAAACACGTGGTTGTACTAAAATTTGGCAATTTCGTACCCATGAAAGGGAACGAGATGGACCACCCAAATTTATCATAATATATATTAGGGTCTTATACTATTATACCAAATGTTTAAATTGGGCAATTTCCAAAATAAAGAGATGGGCCAAGGTACCCCTCCCTGGGTGCATCAATATACCCATGTCTTATAATAGGGAATGGACCAATATACATAACCATATAATCATATAAGGTAATAGGACCTCATCCAAGGGGATAAATTGAGCCAAAACAAACACGTGGTTGTACTAAAATTTGGCAATTTTGTACCCCTAAAAGGGAACGAGGTGGACCACCCAAATTTATCATAATACATGTTAGGGTCCAGTACTATAATACCAAATATATAAAATGAGCAATTTCTAAAATTTAAGGGGTGGGCCAAGGTACCCCTCACAAATTTTTAAAGGAGTGCACAAATGTACCTATGTCTTATGATAGGGAATGGACCCCTATACATAACCATATAACCATATAAGGTAATAGGACCTCATCCAAGGGGATAACTTAGGTCAAAACCAAACACGTGGTACAACGTATTGCTTACGTTTATATTTTGGCAATTTTGTACCCCTAAAAGGGAACGAGGTGGACCACCCAAATTTATCATAATACATGTTAGGGTCCAGTACTATAATACCAAATATATAAAATGAGCAATTTCTAAAATTTAAGGGGGTGGGCCAAAGTACCCCTCCCAAATTTTTAAAGGAGTGTACAAATGTACCTATGTCTTATGATAGGGAATAGACCCCTATACATAACCATATAACCATATAAGGTAATAGAACCTCATCCAAGAGGATAAATTGGGCCAAAAGAACAAACACGTGGTACAACGTATTGCTTACGTTTATATTTTGGCAATTTTGTACCCCTAGAAGGGAACGAGGTGGACCACCCAAATTTATTATAATACATGTTAGGGTCCAGTACTATAATACCAAATATATAAAATGAGCAATTTCCAAAATTTAAGGGGTGGGCCAAAGTACCCCTCCCAAATTTTTAAAGGAGTGTACAAATATACCCATATCTTATGAAAGGTAATGGACCCCTATACATGACCATATAACTATATATATAGGATAATAACCTCATCAAAGGGGATAAAATCGACCAAAAACCAAACACGTGGTACTACGTATTGCTTACGTTTATATTTTGGCAATTTTGTACCCCTAGAAGGGAACGAGGTGGACCACCCAAATTTATCATAATACATATTAGGGTCCTGTACTATAATACCGAATGTTTAAATTGGTCAATTTCCAAAATTTAAGGGGTGGGCCAAGGTACCCCTCCCAAATTTTTCAAGGGGTGCATTAATATACCCATGTCTTATGAAAGGGAATGGACCCCTGTATACGCCCATATAACTATATAGGGTAATAACAACTCATCCAAGGGGATAAATTAGGTCAAAAACCCCCGAAATTTGACTTTTTGGCAATTTTTTACCCATGAAAGGGAACGACATAGACCCCCAATACGGATAGAGGTACATACTATGGTCCTAGGCTACCATACCAAATTTTTAAATTTGGCAATTTCCAAAATTTAAGGGGGGTGGTCCTATGTACCCCTGCCAAAATTTAGGGGGTGGGCCAAGGTACCCCTGCCAAAATTTAGAGGGGTGGTCCTATGTACCCCTAGGTCATTGACCCCGGGCCAAGGTCATTGACCTTTGACCTATGACGTCACAAAGGTCGGGGTCAAAGTCCAAAGTGAGACCAAGTGGGGCAATTACTACTTCCGTCCCCTTAGCCTAAAGGGCATAAACGTGGGACGTTAAACTGAAACATTTCATTTTTAGTTTGCACTCGGGTTCTAGTTCGCTATGAAGGGCTTGAGCTTAAACAAACAGATTGAGCCCGAGGACAGAACTCATGAGTATCAGTATCTCTGGTTCTCAATATTTAACATCGTGTCCGTGGATTTTCTCGGCGTTCTTCTGTTTGCACCTACATTATTATTCCACCAATTTTATCATAAGCACTCATTTTCATTAGTGATTCGTCTCTTATCATAAAGGGCATTATTAAAGATTTTTCTTTATTCAGCAGGATTTGAGGCAAAGAATTTTAAAATGTAGTCTAATTTATACAGTAAAGCCCGTTAATTTGGCTCACAAGCAGGGTTGCCAACCGTCCCAATTCTGTCGGGACTGTGCCGATTTCTGATTTATTTGTCCCGCGTCCCGACCGAACACTCATCGGGACGCATATTGTCCCGATTTATCGATTTTCAAATTTAATTAATATTTTACTGGGCCATTTTTACAAAGGAATAACTTATTCTTTTACACACACACAGTTATATGTATAGAATCAATTTAACAAATTTGTGTTTTAATTTGACTTATGAAAAAATAGCAGCTCGCCTTTAATTTATAGTTATTCCCTACTTATGATGATGTATCGGCCGGATTATCAGCCGACACTATCATCAAGCAGCGCAATTTTTTTCAGCATCTACATAAAAACGACTGCTACCAGTAGCATGTCATCCTCACTACGAGCGCAATTTCCCCTCCCAGTACTTTGACCAGCGCAGAAGGACCCATCTAATTATATAAAGTTACAGAGTGCAAAGTATTTCCATAACTACATTTTTTAAAGTGAGATCGCATAGGCTTTTATGACATTTAAAATCATAAAAACTTACATCTATAACTTATAACTTATAGCACTGTCTTTGATTGAAAAAATAGTTTTTGTTTGATCCAAATCGGTCCACAGATGGCTGAATGATGAGCAGTTAAAGTTGAACACAGTCATCTAACTCGTTGTTACATACATATATACAGTTTCGCCAGACGCACACACATGCATTCAGTTTACAAGCCAGTTCCAGTTGAGAGAAAAGCAATAGCATACATATACATGAGATTTATAGTCTCTTTCTTTTTCTTTCTTAGAACGTGACATGCAATACAATTTTTCTTTTCCTTCTCCTCACGCCAACATATATATATATATATATATATATATATATATATATATATATATATATATTACATTAGCCTCTTCCTTCAACACAGCTTCTAGGTAGCAGCCGTGAAATGGTGCTGTACCGACGACGTCGCATAATGCCTGTTAGACAACGTCACATATACATATTCAAGCACTCTTTTTGTCTTTACCAGAGGGCGCTCTATCTGACGTAGTCTCCCTGGAGGAGACAACGCAATACATGACGTCATTGAATCCATGACGAAATATCTCTTAGGCCTGTTTCTCTCTTTCCTTCTCATCAGCACTGAACGATACCAGAATATTAGAACTAAATCCTAAGTTGTAAGACAAAAAATTCTAAAACAGGGTTGGAAACTAATTCTTTTTAACGTGTTTTTCCAGAATTGTTAAAATTACGAATTAAGCTTAGAAACTATTACCAAATAAGGTAAACATGATAATTTTTTTTGAAACGATAACCAATCATGTCATTAATGACGTATTCGAGGGTGCTATTTTTTAAAATCGTTATATCTTTGTTGTTTATTAACCGATTTTCAAAATTCAAACGGCAATCAATAGAGAAATAAATTTGCTATTTTCTGAATTATTGTGGGTCGCATAACTCTAAGGATACTATTTTGAAGTTGTTATATCTCCGTTGTTTATTAACCGATTTTCAAAATTCAAACGATAATCAATAGGGAAATAATTTTACTTTCTATCGAATGTCTTGTAGGTTGCATAACTCTAAGGATGTTATTACAAAAACTCAAATAAATCTCTTATTTATACATGTACCTTTAAAATTCAAATGGCATTGCGTTCTGTATGTCCAAAGGTCTTAGTTTTTGTAGTCTTGAAACCATAAAAACACTTATACACTTAGAACATACTTAAAATTACAAGATCGGATACTGATAATGGAATCTTCTGTTAACCTCGTTCTCTATGGGAAACAATGATTTCTTAATCTCTGTCCACTGATCGTAATTCAAGCTGAATAGACAACCGTTAATATCAAAAACTACTTGGACTTCGGTTTGCACATTTTTCACAATTACATTGAAATTATTAGTAAGTATAAACTTCTTTTGGGGATTCATAATAACCACTCCATTTATTTACTTCTGAAAAATATTTTTAATCATTTTTGTTATTTTTAGATTCATTTCGAAAGTAAAACTGATGTATTTTATAACCATTATCTAAATCTTTCAAACCCTCATACTTAACAAATAGCTTATGTTACTTTTTCATGCTATTCAACACTTGCTCAGTATCATCATTATATCTTTGTGGTAATAACATCTTATATTTCTCATCTAAATGTACTAAAACTCTTTGACCATAACGCTGTGTTTGAATGAATTTCCACAATGTTATCTCGTACGGTTTACTTTTTTCTAATTCATCTATGCGAAGGAATCTCGATGCTTTAACGTCATTTTTCTTATTCAAATAATTAGCCATATCTTCTTATTTGTTATAAGGAAAATGTTCGTTTTATGAAAAAATCATAAAACCACGTCCCATTTGAAATTTACATACAGAACTCGACAGTTGGATAATTATATTTTAGACCAGTGTATTTGATTTTTAATCCATCTTTAATGATCTCATCAATCATTTTATCTGTTAAGCGTTTTGTAAATCTAGGTGGAAGAAAGACCTTAAACTCTTCGCATTCAACTAAAATGCTCTTTTCAAACAGTTTTAATCCTTTCCATTTTCACAATCTTATATTCTGTATCTAATTCTAATTCTCTTAATCCAATAACTTGTTTTTGCTCAACTCCCAAGTTTATTTAAAAGCTTAACATGACTCGCCATCGTATTTATTATATAGAAAATCAATGATCACTCTTCAATTTTTATCTTTAACGAAAAACTTTTTAATCAATTTTGCTAATTTTGTTTATGGAAAACCTCCATAAATATTACAAAAAAACATTTAACTATCTAAAACTCTTCTACTACTTTCTCATTCTTAGGATCATATGTACAGTTCTTTTGTCCAATTAAAATCACATTCTGCAAAGTCTACTACAATCTTTATGTTTGTACCAATACATTCTTCCTCTTACTACAATTAATCACATACATTGGTCTGCTATCTATAAACTCTTTAGTATCATAGTACATTTCGGTATTACCACATGTTATGCTCTTAAATGCAGTATAATCTTCATACATCTTAAAATAATCCTTGTTAGCAATATCTAAGTTTCTCGATTATTTTCGAAATACCTCATTCCTTCCATTCTTAAGATAGGTATTCTTTACCTTACAATGATCGAAATTACTTGCATCTGCTGTTTGTTTACCACTTCTATCAGTTTGGAACATTACAACTACGAAATCAGGCATATCAAATTGTCTAGAATTAAATTAAGTAGTAACATCGAACTCCAAGAAAGAACCTACAACAGTCTTCTGAACACACTGAGAAGTATGGAATGAAAACATGATTTTAGGTTCTTTAACAATATTCAATTTTAACTGGCTTTCGTAATTAGATTCTTATTCAATAATAGGCATTCTTATCTCCATACTCTATTGTTATTTTTCCATCATGAGGAGCTGTTGCACCTGCTCCTGTTCCAGCCCATTTGTACAAGACATCGTTATTGTTGTTAGCTTTTGTAAATGTTATTCTCAATCCACCTTTCCACATAACCTCTTTATAATCACTTAAAAAGCCTGGAATTAATCTTAATGGATACAAAACGCTAAAGTCCTTTCGTAGACCAAGTTTATCATCTGTTTCAAATCCTGCTTGTTTTAGATATTCAACTTCTGGTTTGGAAATCTTTAATGTTCCAATAGCTGTAGATGTTATTCCAGGTAGTTCAATCTTATCTATAACAACTCCATGCTTTCTAACCTCAATTTGAGAAAAGAAGAATGGTAAGAAGTTATCTACAAGTTTTATAGTATCATTTGCACAAAATGTTCCTCCAACTGATGCACCAACAACTTCAAAAGTCATATGACAATCTGCTTTGTGTGGATATATGAACCCATCCCCCATATCAAAATCAAACTCAATATCTTTGTTAGCTTCATTCAAATTATTAAATGTTCTTTGTTAGGTTTAAAACTGTAACACGTAACTCTCAATACTATCCATTTATTATAAAGAAAATCTTGAAACAACGCTTTTATGGAATGTATCCATAAAAGAATCATACATAATAACATTTAAAAACTTAAACATACATCATAACATTTAAAAAATTTATAATCCCCATCCTAACTTAACCTTAGCATTCAAAGCAGTACTAACTCCAAAAGCAGCTAATCGTTCACCAATTGATGCATCACTACTAAATGCTCTTTTCCATGCTTTAGTTTCTAGCTCCTTATCTGCAATATGCCTTTATTGTCTCTGTAGTATATATCGTGTTCTTTACAAGCCTCATCTATTGGGTTAATACCTTTATCACCTCTTTCTAAACTTTCTTGAAGCTTAGTGCCCGGACCATAGTACGAAAATCGTGGAATATGTAGGTCAAACGGTAATTTATTAAGTCATTTACTAATCCTTTTCCAAGCTTCTCATCATTCCAGAATCGTGGTGGTAATATATTTAAGATCTTAATCAAATAACCTATACCTTTCGGATCATTAGGAATAAATTGTGAAAGCTTATTATTATTTATACTCACTATACCTACTTTCTCATTATTTATACTCACTATACCTACCAAAGTTATTATTACCAGCCTTTTCTTCTCCATCTATAACTATTAGCCTATCTACAAGCTTTCTAACATCATCCATCCATATATATTCTTTAGGTATCTCTGTATATTGTTTAATTCCTTCACCAGACTTTGGTGTTTTCTTTCTTGTTGGTGTTGGAGGTAAAGATGGTTTAATATAATCATCCCAAATAGGGTTGATAATATTAATGTACTTAGAACCTCTATTAGATGCTACTTTTTTATCTCGATTATATTTTTGGAAGGCAGCATCTGATTCTATTATTATTTCCTTGTACTGTTCAAAATCGTTATCATCATAATCTTTAATGGTTTTATTAATATTCATCGTTAACAATTCCCATAGACCTTCTGTTCCTTTATAAGTTTTACCATTAATTATCAAATCATCGCCACTCACTTTAACTTCAGAATTTTCTATCTTATTTATTATTTTTCCATCTTCTTCTACAGGTCTTATACTAAATACACTATCATTTCTTCTACTATAATATTTTGTTGCCATCTTACCAAATGATTGTGCTGTTGTTAAAGGCTCTACTCCTTCGACTTTGTCTTTAATTTGTTTTCTCATTTGTTTTATTTCTCCTGTTATAGGTGTATCACCACTACATGGAGGACTATCATAAGTTATCTTTTTAGATGTTTCTAGTAGACTAGGATCTATTGAAGCCGTCTTATGTACAGCTGGAACAAATTCAGTTATTAGATCTTTATTTTGTTCTGCTACTTCTTTGATCTCACTTCCTAAATTTTGGATAGCATCAATTACAGGTTGCTCTTGCGTCTTAAATTTATCGTATATATCTGCTCTTCCTTTCTTCCAAGATTTGGAGCCCTTTATCAAGAACTCCTTTAACTCAATATTCTTATTAATTTCTTTCTCGTCCATTTATTATATAGAAAACGAAGAAACGTCAAAAAACGTAAAAAAACGTAAACCGTTAAAACGCAAAAACGAGAAAAAACGTCAGACGTTTATAAAGTGTTTTATCTTGTTCCTATACTTACCATTGTTTACCTTCCTTGTCATATCAATTACTATAAAACCATAATCTTCTTGCCAACATTTTGAACATATCTCTTTAAATTTATCATAAGGCATATCTCCTCCAACAAACTCGTTATACACATGTTTAAGATTAGTATCATCTTGTCTAAATACGCATAGGAAGTTAACGTTATCTCTTATAAGCTGTTTAGGTACTTTTGAATATGTCTGTGCAAGATAGAAACAGTCTAAATGTCTATGTCTACTTCTCGTAAAGTAATTTCTAACTATCTTGATTCTCCAAAATGTAATCATCAAACACAACGACAGAATATTTTTCACATTCATCAATAGGTACAATACAATCATTACTGCTTAAGAACGTTGCTATTTGCTTCTTGAACTTTAGTTCTGCTTTTTCAAATCGATCTTTTAATCGTTAATACTTTGGCTGATTCATGCTTTTAGAATGTATGTAGAAGTAATTATTGTTTAACCAACCTGGCTGTAATAAGAAGTTAAATAACAGGAAAGTTTTACCACAACCAGACGGACCCAGAATAAGACATCGAATATTATCAGGTATAAGTTCTCCATTTCTTTTCTTAGCTGTTGTTTCTTTTATCATCTCTTTTACATCCTAAATAATAGTTTTCTTACTCATTTATTATAGAGAAAATTTTGATTCAAACCTGGTAAATCGTCGAGCCCCTGGGTGTTAGCACCTTTTATGATCTTATATCTGTAAGTTGTTCTCTGATCTTATGCAACGTATTTTTTATATATTCTTCATCCATTTCGCCATTTAATGTTATTATCATCTCCAATTGTTCTTTAAATGAGTTAATACAAGTGACAATGGTTTTATATTCATCTTTTTTTGCTTATGTTTAACTTAGAAGACAAACCTGTTATTATAGCACTTCCAGTTGCAAGAGATGTTGTTAATATTGAGTAATTGTTACGGGTATAAAAATATTAATAAACCCAGTTGTTGCAGAAAGTATAACCGATAACGTAATCAAAGTGTAGTATGCATATCTAACAATTCGTAGTTTTCTCTTTTTCTTCTTTAAACTGTATTGTAACTTTTGAATGATATCTTCTATTAACTTGATTACTTTCTCCCTTGGAATATCTCTAGGTAAATCAAACTCGTTCATTTATTATATAATAAATGGCTAAGGTATTTAAGTTAACGAGTGATACTTCCGTTTTAAAGAAGAAACTCCATTACGAATTAGACAACAGTAGCAACTATTTAAGTATAGGACTAGTTGGGTTTTACAGTACATATCTAACTCCAAACATTACAGAGAAAAATAATAAGTTGACAATGTGTAGCGAAGGACAACTTTCGAAGCAACTCGTAGTTCAACCTGGTCAATATAGTTTAAAAGAGTTAGAAGAACATATTAAATCAATTCTTCCCTACTCCGATAGTTTTAATCACACTTTAGGAAATAATATTAAATTCACCGAAGATAGAAAGAAAAAGAGTTAAAATATCTAGTAGGATTTGTGATATAACCTTAGACACCATTAACGCTGTATTAGGTTTTAGTCAGAACAAGTTAGCTAAAGGTTCAGAACATGTTGGAGATAAGGCACCAAAGTTTCATCCATTTGATACAATTAATGTTCACTGTAATATAGCAGATGGTATGTTTGTTAAAGATACTGAGTACACATATAGAGAAACAGGAATTATAGCATCATTTAAAACAGATGCCGAGTCTAAACATAGGATTATTTAAGAGCCTGCTTATCCATTATTTTCCCCTATATCTAAAGACAAGGTTTGACAATTTTGAGATAAGGATAACAGATGAGAATGATTCCTTAATTGATTTTGGTAGAGCTACAACAACTGTACTTTTACAAACCAAGATTTTCTCTTAAATAAATAGGAAGATGTGTTCTATTAAAGGTTGTATGTTTAGTGTTCCTTACAGTGAACTAAAGGATTTAAATATCGATCATGTATTAACAAAGAAACAACTTAACGATAAATCCAAGAAAATTAAAGAAGGTAAAGGAATGGATTTAACTTTAACAACTGCACAAATGAAAAAGATTAAGAAAGAGCATATGGGTGGTTTTATCTTTACAATTCTAGCAGCTTTAGGAGCAGTTGGCTCATTAGGAGGTGGTGCAGCAGCGATTACTAAAACTGTACTTGATGCTAAGAAAAATAAACAAGAACTTGAAGAACAAAAAAGGCACAATATGGTTATAGAAGAAAAACATGGAGCAGGTAAACCAAAGAAGTCAAAAAACTAAAACCATTGACCAACTTCGATATAGAGAGGTTGGTTAAAGAATTAAAGGTAAAACGATTTAGAAGTGTATTTATGAGTGACGAACTTCCGCAAAAACCCTATGTAAATGAGTGTGGTATAGTTAACTTCGATAAATCAGAAAACATTGGTACTCATTGGATATGCTATTGGAAAGATAACAACGAAAAGTACGTGTTCGATTCTTATGGCGGTGTTCCTCCCAAACAACTAGTACAATATCTTGGTACCAAAAACTTATTTTACAATGACGAACGAATAGAAAACTTTAATTCAGTTATATGTGGTCATCTTTGTGTTAAGGTTTTAAATCTTTTAAATCAAGGGTATTCTTTTAGTGACGTTACGTATATGATTAAATATGATTAAGTGCTTCTATGGTTTATATCCATAAAAGTTTTTTTCTTTAAGATAAATATGGAAGTTATACACAATAGATTTTTAGATTATTTTAAGAAACATATGGATGAACTAGATGCACTTGATAGATATAATTTTTATGAGTATTTTGAGTATGTTAGTGAAATAGACTTAAAAGATAGAAACAACGTATATAATGTTATTGATTTATGGAGAACGTTAATACCTAAATATTTGTACACGGATGAAGAGTTGAAAAAGTTACGTCCAATAATTACCTTAAAGGAGTTGTTGTCAAATTATAGCTTTAGACCATTAGAATGTAGTAATTGTGGTAGTAAGTCATTAACAAAAGTTATGAATAGCTACATTTGTAATGATTGTTCTGTAGAGAGTGGTTGGGTTTACAGTACTAAAGAAGAAATGAAAGCTGGTTGTGCAAGAAAACCATGGTATGATCCTATAAAAAGATTTAAGTTACAGTTATCTCGTTTACAAGCTTTACAGGATAGAATTATTTCCGAAGATGTGTTCAAGGTGTTAAATGATGAATTTAGAAATATACCAAAAGATTTAGTATCAACAAAAGATGTTCTAGAGGTAGTAAAGAAAAACAAATACAAAAATATTATGATGATGTCTATTTAATACATTATCACGTTACCGATCAAAAACCATTAAAATTACAACATATGGAGGAAACACTTATAAATGAGTTCGAAAACTTACACGAGACCTTTAGAGAACTGTATTCGAAAAGAGCATTGTTTATTAACTTAAAATGTGTATTGTACTATCTGTTGAAAAAGCATGATGTTCATGTTGATATTGATTTTAAACACTCACCTAAACAAATAGAGATGTTAAAGAAATGTTTTGAAAAATTAGGATGGACATTTTCTTTGATATTAGTGAAGAAAAATTAAAATTGTTGGAGAATTTAAATGATGTTGTTAGTGTAAGTCAACTTAGGTCAATAATAGCTCAATTAGAAAACGATAGAAAACGATTTGAAGATGCATTAGAAACGTTACAAGACATATACATAAAGAAAGAAGATTTTCAAAAAATTAGGATGGATACTACTAAATTGATTATGCAGAAAGAAACCATACCTCTATTATATCGATTGAGAACTAAGAATGTTAAAGACCCAATCTTTAGAATATTCAATCTTTCTACTGGTTATAGGTTTGTCTATAATGGAAAAATAATGCACATGGAATTAAGTTTAAATAAATATTTTCTAGAGGTATATTTGGGCGATATTTTGATTGAAAATTTACCTTTTAGCTTTAACAAGAATGATATAATTACAATTAAACAAAATAAAAATTCTGCTATGGAAGAAGGGCAATTATTGTTTGTTGTAATGTACATAGAAAGAGAACTTTCCTAAAGACGTTTGCTATATAATAAATATGGATATTTTTGGTAATGTTAAAAGTAGAAGAGATAAATTTAGAGAATTTTTTACGTCAAATTACACATCCTGGGTTGATTTTCAGAATAAAAAAAATTGGTTAATGTATCTAATGCTATTAATAAACAAGATGTTGTAACATTAGAACAGCTTGAATCAGTGAAAGAAGAGTTTAATTTACTTACACGAAAAGAAATTGTTGAATTTCCATGTCGATTGGCAGAAGATGATCTTGGGAAACCAGCCTTTTTGTATATAATTTAGCTGCTGCCTACAAATTTCTTTATAGAGGTAGGTTAATGCATATAGAATCAAGTCTTAATAAACATCTTATAGACCTATTTTTAATGACGCTGTAGTTGAAAGTTTTCCATTACACTTTAATATGTATGATCAGTTAACAATTAGACAATCCAAAGATTCTGAATTGAAAGAAGGTAAATTATTATTGCTTATTATGCATATAGAAACAGAAGATGAAGGTGAAAACGAATCAAGTGATGATGACGATAATGTTAAAAGTATAGTATTTGGTAATGATAAATTTTAATTTTTTGTTGATTTTCTATACAATAAATAATGATAATGTATTGTGTTAAATGTAAGAAGTCAACAGATACGAAGAAAGATACCATTAGAGTTGAACAAACAAAGAATGGAAGATATCTAAAGAAAGGTATTTGTTCTGTATGCGGTGTTATTAAATCTCAATTTGTTAAAAAGAAAGATTGGCTATATGATGGTAAAGGTATTAGAGAAGACATTATAGAAGAAATTCACAAACCATCTAGAAAAAATTTTGACAGACTAAAGGTATCCATGATTTTTGGCAAGCTGATCTTGTAGAAATGGATAGTGGAGTATTAAAAGGTGTTTCCAAATTAAATAAAGGCTATAAGTATCTGCTAACGATTATAGATGTGTTTTCGAAATATGCGTTTGCTGTTCCTGTTAAAGATAAGAGCGGTAAGAATATTACAGAAGCATTCGAATCCATATTAAGAGCGAGAAAACCTAGTAACTTACAAACTGATCAAGGTAAAGAGTTTTACAATAAAGAATTTAATAAGTTGATGGAGGAAAATAAGATTAATCATTAATCAACCTATAGTGGTAAAAAAAGCTTTTGTTGTTGAGAGATTTAATAAACACTTAAACAAAACATGTGGAAAAAATTTACAACACAAGGGAATTACAAATGGATAGAGATATTACCAACATTGGTTAGTGAGTATAATAATAGAGTACATAGAACAATTGGTTTAAAGCCTATAGAAGTTAACAAGAAGAATGAGCGAACAATATTGGAGAAAGGTATAAGAAAGATTATAAGCGTGTTAAACCCAAATACAAGTTAGGCGATCATGTTCGTATAAGTAAATCGAAAGGGTTATTTGAGAAAGGATAAACACCTAATTGGTCAACAGAAGTATTTGTTATTAGCGAAGTTATTCCATCTAATCCACCCACGTATAGAATTAAAGATTTAGAAGAGGAAGATGTGCAAGGTAGATTTTACGAACCAGAACTATTAAAGACGAAACGTAAAGATGAATACTTGGTGGAAAAGGTTTTGAGAAAGAAAGGTGACAAAGCATACGTTAAATGGTTAGGATTTGATGATTCGCATAATAGCTAGATAGATAAAAGTAATGTTGTAATGTAAATGTAAATGTTTGTCTTTTATGGAATAATAACCATAAAAGGCTAGTTTGAATGAGATAAAAGTAACGAAACGTTACTCTTCAAACAACAAAGGGTAACGAAACGTTACTCTTCATCATGGATGTTTAAATTTTTACTCGTTAAAACCACGGATATTTTAAATTTTACTCGTTAAAACGACGGGTATTTTAAATTTTACCCGTTAAAACCACGGATGACGTCTATTTAAAGAAACAGATTGTGATCTAAACAAAATGCTGGGGATTGAATCGTCGAAGTTATATGCAAGTGGTGGTAAGAGGTTTGATCACTGGTTAGAAAATAAAGAATCAAAAGAATTAATAAGGTACTATAATGAAAAATCCGTTCGTTTCGTATACACTTATGTTTAAATGGATGTTAGAAAAGCCTCGTTTTGTATACGCTTATGTTTAAATGAATGTTAGAAGAGCGTCGTTTTGTATACGCTTATGTTTAAATGAATGTTAGAAGAGCCTTGGCTAGAAATTTTATAAATGGTTAGAAAATAAACAATCAAAAGAGCTAATAAGGTATTATGAAGAGAAAACCGATTCCTAGAATTCTAGGAGTCATTCTAAAAGGATTGATCGCTGGTTAAAAAATAAAGATCCATAAGAACTCATAGCACATATTTCCAGAGTCAGAATTCTGACCGATCAAATCTTTCAAGAATAACAGGCGGTAAAGGAGAAATATGAAATGAATTAAGAGGAACATATGTTTATAAAGAATTAATTCTTGATATATCACGATTGTTATCTATAATGAAAAATTAACAACACAACGGAAAAGAGCAATGGAGCACTTTTGCTCTGCTGCTCTACATATCTAATAAAAGGAGGAGATAAAGAAACAACGAGGAAAAAATTTTATAAATGGTTAGAAAATAAACAATCTAAAGAGTTAATTTCTTATATAAAGTCATTGAACCGAATTCGTTGGGATGACTTTAAGATTAGAAAGAAGTAAGAAACTACTTGAATATTATGATAAAAATTAGCTGGAGCAGATATGCTCCGGCAAAAATCATGATTTTCTATATAATAAATATGAGTACTATTGATAGTTCTCTTAGTTTAAACGATATTTGCTACGAACAGATTAAAGATAATTATTGGTATGGTATTTTTGGCTATTTCAAATTGATTATAGATAAAAGTACAGGATACTTTAATGCTTCTAAGTCATGTCAAGATGGTGGTAAAATATTCAAAGAATGGTTAAAGTTACAAAAATCAAAAGAACTATTAGACTATTACAATAAAAAAGGCGATGGGGACGATTCTACCAACCGCTCTATGTACACAATCAAAGGTGGAGGAAGAGAGACAAATATAAAGTTAACAGGAACATATGTAAGAAAACAACTAATATTAAGTATTTCATTTTGGATCTCGAATGAGTTTTACGATAAGTGTTATAATATTATAGAAGATTACTTCGCACAAGACTAAACAGATTCAAGAAGACCTAAAAGAGTTGCAAATAAGAGTAGGGAAAATAGAACAAACAATGGACAAATTGAAAATTCAAAACGAGGGCTTAAAAGAAATTGCAGCACCATATACAGACGATACTTCAAAAGATAATTGCCTAATCATTTACAAGAAGAACAAACTTAATGATCCTTTCCCTTATTATGCTATCAGATGCCAAAAGAGAAGCCTATATAAGCCTCTTAATGAAGCAGAAGAAGAATATCCGAATCATGTAATAATATACGAAAAGTTTAGAGATCCTAACAGTATTAAGCTATTCAACCTAATGCAGCAAGAACTAGATATTCGTAAAGGTAAGGGTAATGAGTTTTGGACATCACTATCAGAAGAAGAATTGATTAACAGTACAGATTGTTTAATTGATTGGTTAATATCTAATCCTATGTAAAAACTTAATTTGTAGTGATCAAAGATTTTCTATATAATAAATATGGAGAAACATTTTGATTTATTACATGATAGACTTAAACTAATTCATCATGATCTTAAACTCTTAGCAACACTACTAGAGAAGCAAGCTCTGTTAATAGAGAAGCAAATAATGTTAAAGGAAAAAGAATTATTAATAACACAACAAAAAACATCTGATTTGAGTAGTGATGATGAATATGAATATTGTAGTGATGATTATGATGACGAGTAAGTTTATAAAAATGATTAAGATTTAAAATGTGTATATGTAACTTTGATGGGTTATTCCCATGAAACCCATGTTCCAATACAACGCGTAATATGTAGACAATGGCAGAAGTATACAATGTTAAGTGTTGTATTAGAACAAATGAAAATAAAAATAGTATGAAAATGATAAAAAAAATTTTGGTGAAGATAAAAAATTGAAGAGTGAACGTTGATTTTCTATATACTAAATAAGATGAGTAATTATAATACATTTACTGTAGTAGAGTTAAAACGACAATGTAAAGAAAAGGGAATCAAAAGATATTCCCGATTACGAAAAGCAGAACTAATAAACCTTCTTAAACAACATGATGATGAGCAAAGCAGAAGACAGATTAGAAATATATTCCCATTTAAACAAGAAGTATTTGAAGAACCAAGAATCAAATTTGAATCAATACCAATCGATGTAAAACGTCAAAATATTGCATTAAAATCAAGATTAGAAACATGATTTAAAACAGATTATAAGCCACAAGATCCACTCGAACAATACATTGCTGCAACATCTAAAGCTATATTAAACAGATTACAAATTAGCTTAAGTAAACATAGTTCATTGAAAGCTAATCTTTATATAAGTTGTACATATAAGAAAGGTGAAGAAAATCAAAAGTTCTATTTTAACACTGAAAACCAAGAAATATGTCAATCAAGTAATTTAAAAGAAGAAATAACTAAAATGAAACAAAGATTAAGAACAAGAATGGATGAGTTCCAAGCTAGAGGTTCTGGCTGGGCTCTTATAAACATTAACTTTTTACAAATAGCAATCGTCAAATATACACCATATAGAGGATCGACATACATAGATTTACCTGATAAAATTAAAAATAAACAAGCAGTCATAAATGTAAAGAACGAAGATGATAAATGTTTCTTATATTCAATTTGTTCTGCACTATACCCAGTTAATAAAGATCCGCAACGACCTTCCAAGTACAAGCAAGTTGTTAAATACTTAGAAGAAAAATTAAAAAATATTCATTTTCCTGTAAAACTAAGCGATATTCCAAAAGCTGAAAAATTACTTAATATTTCTATAAATGTCTATGCATATGATAAAGACTATTCAATCTATATACTACATCACACGCAAAACAAGAAAGAAAATCATGTCAATTTATTATATATAAAAGAACAAAATTAAGACCAACTTAAAACACATTATTGTTGGATTAAAGACCTAAGTAGATTACTAAGTAGTCAAATAACTAAATGGAGAGCTCGAAAATATTTATGTGATAGATGTTTGTTATACTTTTACTCCCGAGACGCTTTAAATAAACATGAGCAAGATTGTTTGTTAAATGAGCCAGTAAAAATAATAATGCCTGAAGAAGGTAAATACGTTGAATTTAAAAACTACCAATACACAATGAAAATGCCATTTGTGATTTATGCTGATTTTGAATGCTTGTTACATAAAGTTATGAGTTGTCAAGAATGTTATCCGGATAACGAATCATATACGAAAAAATATCAACATAAACCATCTGGATTTTGTTATTATGTAGTAAAAAGCAATGGAAGTAAAACCAATCCTGTTTTGTATAGAGGTAAGAACGTTGCTAAGAAATTTATAAGACTACTAACAAAAGAAGCCAAACACATATCGAACATATACAAACAAAATAACGAATTACCATTAACAAAAAGTCAGAGAAAAGAGTTCAATAAATCTAAATGTTGTTATTACTGTAAGCAGAGGTATACTAAAGAAAATCATAAAGTTAAGCATCATGATCATATAACAGGAAAATTTGTAGCACCTCTATGTAATAACTGCAATTTAAAAGTGAAAGTACCAAAGTTTGTACCAGTGATCATACATAACTTGACAGGATATGACTCTCACTTGTTTATAAAAGAGCTTGGATGTAATAAAGAAGAAATAGATCTAATACCCAATAACGAAGAAAGATACATATCATTCAGTAAAAAGGTTGGAGCTATTAAATTAAAATTTGTAGATTCATTTAGATTTATGGCTTCTAGTTTAGAAAAATTATCATCGAACTTGAAACCTGAACAAATGATACATACCCAACACTTTTATCCTAATCAAGAACAGTTTCAACTTGTAATAAGAAAAGGTGTTTACCCATATGATTATGTTAACGATTGGAATAGGTTTAGAGAAAGAAAATTACCGTTAAAGGAAGCATTCTTCAACAAGCTTATGAACACACATATAAGTGATGAAGATTATGAACATGCAAAGAAAGTATGGGAAACATTTGACATTAAGAATCTCGGACAATACCATGATTTATATTTAAGAACAGATGTATTATTGTTAGCAGATAAATTCGAAAATTTTAGGGAAACATGTCTTAAAGCTTATGACCTTGATCCTGCTTGGTATATGACAGCACCAGGTTAAACTTGGGATGCAATGTTAAAGATGACAAATATAGAATTAGAATTATTAACAGATTATGTTGTGGTATTAATGGTAGAGAAAAGTATAAGAGGTGGAATTAGTCAATGCTCAAAAAGATATGTAAAAGCAAACAATAAGTATGTGGAAGATTACGATAAGAATAAAGATGATTCTTACTTAATGTATCTAGATGCTAATAACTTGTATGGGTGGGCAATGAGTCAATATCTACCGTATAAGGGATTTAAATGGCTAAGTGAAGATGAGATAAGAGAAATAGATTTTACAAGTATAACTGATAATTCTGATACTGGTTACATATTACAAGTTGATCTTGAATATCCAAAAGAATTGCATAACTATCACAAAGACTATCCACTAGCTCCTTAAAACATATGTCCACCTGGTTCAAAACAATCAAAGCTATTAACAACCCTATACGATAAGGAAAAATATGTAATTCACTATCGAAACCTAAAACAATGTCTTTCACTTGGATTGAAACTTAGAAAGATACATCGAGTAATAGAGTTCGAACAATCAGATTGGTTAAAGAAATATATTGATTTAAACACACAAATGAGAACGAAAGCAACAAATGATTTTGAAAAAGACTTCTATAAGCTCATGAATAATTCAGCATTTGGGAAGACTATGGAGAATATTAGAGAGTTAATATTAAACTTGTAAGTGATGAGAAAAAATACGAGAAGCTTGTAGCAAAACCAAATTATAAGAGTACTACAGTTTTTACGGAAAATTTAGTAGCAGTTCACATGAACAAGATTAAAGTGCAATTTAACAAACCGATTTATGTGGGTATGTCAATTTTAGATTTGTCGAAATATTTAATGTACGGTTTCCATTATAATGTGATGAAACCAAAATACCAATACAAAATAGAAGTAAGTTATACAGATACCGATAGTTATATATACCATATTCAAACAGAAGATGTGTACGAGGACATGAAAAATTATATTGATTACTTCAATACGAGTGATTACTCTAAAGATAATAAATATAAGATACCACAGGTTAATAATAAAATACTTGGTAAGATGAAAGATGAACTTAAAGGAACAATCATAGAAGAATTTGTTGGTTTAAGATCAAAAATGTATTCAATCAGGTTCGAAAAAGATAAATATTGTAAAAAAGCAAAAGGAGTTAAGAAAAATGTTATAAGTAAAGAACTATCATTTAACGATTATAAAGACTGTTTATTCAATCAAAAAGAATATTATAAGAAGATGAATTTGATTAGAAGTTATAAGCACGATTTGTACAGTATAGAAGTAAATAAGTTAGCTTTAAGTTGTGTGGATGATAAGAGATGTGTTTTAAAAAATGGGATAAATACCCTGCCATGGGGACATTACAAGATAGAAGAGATGTAGATGTAAGTTAGGTATAAGTTAGTTTTAGGTTTTAGATATAAGTATAACTTTATGGATATAACTATAAAGTTTTCACAGAGATAATATAACAAAAATGAAATTTAAATATAAAAATTATTATATTTTACAAACATGAATAAGACACTTTGTGAACCATGCAACAAATACTTACTAGATATAGAAAAACATAATAATACTAAAACACATAAAGAAAATAGTAAAACTAAAATTTGTAAGAAATGTAAGAAAGAAAAATATGAAGCTCAGTTTAGATATATAGAAAAAGATTCTCTTTGTCGTGAATGTCTGTACGAAACATTATCACCCTTAACATGTTTAATGTGTCAAAAAGAATTTAAAATAAACCCAAGATGTCCAAATGCTAAAAAATGTAGAGAATGTAGAAAAAATAAACCAGACTTTAAATATACTATAATTAAAGGTACTCATTTAGAAGACCTACAAGATATTTTTGATTATGTAATTGTTAATGGAGAAATTTATGCTGTGTTATCACCTAAAGAAGAAGAAGAAAAAGCTGTATTAAAACTACCATCTAGATACGGAAAGCATTATATATATATTATATATAATGAACGCACTGGACGTCCCTCAACAGACCGAAATGAAGACAATGTGGTGGAAGTGCGGAAACAGTTGAACGCAGACCGTGGGCTTAGTGTGCGCTTAATTGGAGACGCAGTAAATTTGCCGAAAACGATTGTGCACGAGATAATCACAGAAATGTTCAACATGAGAAAAGTGTGAGCGAAACTTGTATATATAACCCCCAGACCGATGGGTATGCAACACATTAATTTTGATACAGTCTCGTCTGCTCTTTCATACATATACACACTTTTATCAGGAATGGCGTAAGTATTTTTCCAAGGAATGGCGTAAGTTCGGCCACGACATACATACCTTCATGCACGTCTACACCTAATGCTTCATGTAAAACAACATTAATATAGTATATTTACTGGAGTTATAATGTTATGCAATGTACATAAATAATGTACATTGTATAACATTATAACTACACTAAATATACTATATTACTATAGTATTAAATGTATTAAATATATTGTTTAAGTAAGTAAATTTGTTTTAATGCGTATTTCGAAGAACTAAAATCCCTTTGAAAATCCATAGAAGGAGACTTGCCCTACCCTGCGCGAGATCATGTACATGACCGAAAAAATTTCTCAATATATATATATATATATATATATATATATATATATATATATATATATATATATATATATATATATATATATATATATATAGGGGAAGTCAGTTTAATATAAGCAGTCCGAAAATACGAGCAGCATGAAGCTTAAACTCACACAGCACACACATACCTTGCCCAAGAGGAAACCACAAAGTTCGTAGCGTTGTTTGCAGTTTCGTGAATTTGCGGAGAGTAGTCCAACTTCGTTCGGTGCAGTTGTTGTGAAATAAAAGGTTTACAGGCAGTAGCGTAGCCAGGATGTGTGTTGGGGGGGGGCAAGTGCTGTTATGGGTACATATAGAAAAATTACAGCCAAAAATATATAAACATAAAAATATATAAAAAATTACAAACATCAAAGTACCAAAGTACATTGTCGGACCTCTTTGGGGGCGGCCCCTCTGGCCTCCCCTCCCCTACGCCACTGTTTACAGGTACAAGTTTACAGGTACGTAGAATAAAAATGTAGCTATTTGGAGCTATAGTTAAATCAGAATAATGGATAATATGCTAAAACTTGCTATCTATGCGTTGTATATAATTTATCACTGGATTTATAGTCAAGTCATTTCTGCCTAGGATACAACGTCAGTCTTTTGTTTACTTCTTTACTATAAACAGAGTTGCCAACTACAACACGTTAAAATATCATTAGCAGTCGGTGAAATATGAGCTTTTGAATTCAGTTTAATATGGACACACATATTTTATTGAGAGGAGCTTTTGCAGATGTTAACTAAAGTAGATAATCTGTAATAACATAATTTGCAATAACGTGGATGATTTAAACTCTACAATCTTCAACTTCATAACCATCTTGGATACATTTTGTCCATTTCCAGTCTATCACTTCAGCCGTGTGTAGGAGGGGTGTTGTCACAGTCTATGTGTGCGGAGAAGATGAACAAGCAGATATCCACAAATAAATCTGAAGCTCAAGAGGATAATAATAGTTCCGTTGAAGAAATGCTACGCCAAGAAAGAAGACAGGCTCATCCACACAGTGTGAGGAGAATGATAGTATTTGCCATATCTGTGAAGGAAAGTTTAGTGAAGATTCCAAAGGGGAAGAATGGATCAATTGTAATATGTCTCAAGACTGGTATCATGTCCTTTATGTGAAAGTTCAGTGCCCTGCGTTCTTTGTAAGTATTGTAGCAGATTTAATGTCTAATTATTTACGTCACACCAATAGACAGGGCTCTTGAAATGAACTGTGTTTTGCTCGTTATTGTAATCATTTACGTTTTATTTCTTCTTTTGTGCGTTTTTTGTATCTGCTTTGTAATTTATTTGAAAATATTAAAAAAAGAAATGCTGCTCATATTCGCCCTATGAAGAGCTCATATTATCCTTGTACTACTTTCTGTAATTTATCATTTTCGAGATATATTAGTATTTTCATTAACTATGATAATATTCAACTGATATATATATATATATATATATATATATATATATATATATATAGATAGATAGATAGATATAGATAGATAGATAGATATTTCACAATAGATTTTGTAAAAGTTCAAAATCGTTTGACGGCCCTTTCGCACATAATCGGAAAACTATCAGTGTTTGAAGAATAGAGGTGGCTTATAGTATTTTTGCTATTATAGCAACATAACCAGTATCTGGCATTTCCTCTTTAATAGCATAATTCCATAAGACTAGCATTCACTGCAATACTCCTTTTTAAATATACAGGGTATTTAGATGTATCTTCAAACACAGCAACCTCCTTATGATGACCTCCTTAACATGGAATCTAATTAGTAGTCAAAATTTATAACACCTTTAAAAATTCAAGGCTCGAATTTCGAAAAGGGTTGTGTCTTTCGTCGTAGCTTCCAAGCACTAACTCAAAGGCTTTTTAAAATTTGACACAATTACACCTACTGATTTCAATCATGTCCATTACTGATTATTGCGTATCATTGTTTCTAATATCACTTTCTCTTTGTGTGCTAAATGAGGGATGAAAATATATTTTTAATAGGAGCGTCATTTTATATCTTGCTTGGGAGTGGTATTGAATGTAAGTACATTTTCTCGCTTTTTATAGCTATTTTATTATCCTATTGATTTAAATGTATAGAAATCTAGGGGGAATTACCCACTTGAAGTTCCAAATGTCTCCCCTGATTTTTAATACTCTGAACACAATCGCCTCTTTATACAAACTTCAATATGAGCAAGACTATAATATAAAACCTATGTAACTTTGTAAACTCTCTTGAAGCAACATGGTTAGTGTATGGTCTTTTGGTGTGGAGGGAGTCAGGTTTGATTCCCGGTAGGAGCTTGTGTGGCTTCCATGCTAAGCCATAGGTCTACATCTCATATAGTCTATGTTGAAAGGGTTCGCTGAGCTGCAATCCGATCAATCAACAATTCAAGTTTTTAAATAAATACACGACAGACACAAAAGGAACAAATGTTTTTACGTTGTTATTATGATCCAATTTTGTATTGCAATTCGCAGCTTTAAAATTTACCAGTTTACAACTAGGTTCCCCACTAGTACATGAATAATAGAAGACCACATTCCATAATGGTCTTCGCAAAATTTACGGATCATAACGCACCACACTTAATACAATAAATTGTTATTTTACAATAGTTTTGCCGACTAAAAAGGAATATTTGTTTCGCGTCACGCAAATCGTTAACCCTTTATTTGGCACTGTTGCTCTCAAGCAACATCGCATTGTATTGAGTTATCCGCACGAATTGTAACTTCAGTGATCATTTAATTGGGATTATTGCTTTCATGCAATATTCATATACATGATTTGCTTGTCGCTTGTTTAGGTATTTTTAATGTTCGTCAACAGAGGACAGTCAAATTTCGTATTGTAAAAACTTTACCTTCTACGTTGGTCGAAAGTTTTTTTTTTTTTTTTAATTAGTTTATTTGTGGTTTATTGCTCTGTAGGAAGATATTTCAAAGAAACTGCTGCTAATTACTGAAAATATTCTTATGATATTTTACCATAATAGGAAAATGCTGCTCAGTAGCTACACATAAGACCTATTTTATGGGAATGTTGTTTTGAAATAAACACCCTATATTTTGTAAGCAAAGTACAAAAATACTTCAAAATTACGAAATTATAATCAGGAAGACATGGTTCAACCATAAAAGCAAACTCAATATTTTAATGGTAATGCTATCAATGCTTGCCAATTAAAGGGTTAATGAACTTGGTCATTTGAGATTCATAAATATTTATAGGGCTATCACGATAGTTCTCTCTGATACATAGTGCAGGCACGTTACCAGGATTTCGTGAAGGGAGGGGGTTCGTGACATGAAATACCGTGGTCTTCACACCAGGGGCTTGATCATTTTAAACTATTTTACTGGAACATATGCTGGTTCGTTTAGCCAGGATATCGTAATGGGGGAGGGGGGGGGAGACATGACATGAAACACCGAAGGCCCAATCAATCTAAACTACTTTACTATCAACATATATTGGTTTGTTAAGACAATAAAATAAGGATATGTTGGTAAGTATTTTAATAACAAACTACGAAGAAATCTCGAGTAAAAAAAAAAAAGTATTGAAAATAATTTTACAATATTTACGTTCTTCCTCTGTTCATACAAATACAGGGTGCGGCACGTAAAACCGGCCCGTCGTAAAATTCTGGTATATTGTGTTTTTGGCAACACTTAAATAATCTACCTTCCTACCAAGAGATGGCGTGTCGAGGTCGGGTCGACTTACGTGACCTGCAGCAGTCACGTGCAGCCGCAGCCAGTGAAACTTGTCGAAACCAGTTGAGAAAAAGGCCTCGTTGTGTTAAGCCGGGTGAGTGTCAGTGTGTGATAATGCCGTATTCGATACCCGAGCGTGTTGCCATTGTTGAAGGGTTCATTCTCACTGGATCTTTTGTGAAAACAAAGAATTTGTTTCGGGAGAAATTTCCAGGACGTTCTGTGCCAACAAAAAGCACCATTCAGGAATTGATTGAAAAATGGCGGCGTACAGGATCGGTTCAAAATGCTCCCAGGAACAGACGACCATCTGTCTGCACACCTGAATTAAAGATGCAGGTGGAAAAGATAATGACAAGAAGTCCTCGAAAGTCAACCAGGAGATTGAGTCAACAGGTTCATGCGAGTGAGAGAAGTTGCAGACGTGTTTTAAGGGGACTGAAGTTAAAACCGTACCGGATAAGTGTTGTGCAAGAACTGAAGGAGCCTGACCTGCAGAAGAGGGTGCATTTCTGTTCATGGCTGTTGAACAATGTTGCCAGTGGTTTCTTGGATCCACTAATGCTCATCATGAGTGACGAGGCGTGGTTCCACCTGTCTGGGTACGTAAATTCCCAAAACAACCGGTATTGGTCGACAGAAAATCCACACGCAATCCACCAGGTACCCTTGCATGATGAGAAGATTGGTGTTTGGTGTGCCATTTCCGCCACACGCGTTATTGGGCCCATATTCTTTGAGACGACAGTGAACAGTGATGTGTATATGGGAATCCTGGAGGAGTTTTATACACACTTGACCGAAGAGGAGCGTCAGTTATGTTACTTTCAGCAGGACGGTGCAACATGCCACACATCAGCTGCATCATTGTCCCTTGTGCATGAGATGTTTACACCAGAGAGGACAATCAGCAAAGGCTTGTGGCCTCCTCGGTCACCAGACTTGTACACGTGTGACTTTTACTTATGGCGACTGTTAAAGGGAAGAGTATACGAAACAAATCCACACACAATTGAAGAAATCAAGACCAGGATCCAGGATGTCACCAATAGCATTACAACACAAGAACTGACAAGGGTATATATGAATCTCCTCAATCGTGCTCACATGTGTGTTGAAGTGGGCGGAGGACACTTTCAGCACCTGCTGTGAAGGTGAGTAGTCGTATTCAATACATTACATACATTTCATTTATGTGGTAGTTAATCATATTCAATACATTACATTTCATTTTATGTGTTCACTTTACGGGCCGGTTTTACGTGCCGCACCCTGTATAACAATTTTCCTTTCATTACGACCTCAACTATTATAAAAAGTACATATTCACTATTATAAAAAGTACACTCATGTCCAAAATGATTGTCGCATGCCTATGACTGTCTTCTTGTAAGAATATAATTTGATAATGATTTTGAAGGGCACTTTTAATACTGATACCATGTGTATAATCGGGAATTGTATAGACCCTATTTGTAATAAATTTCATAGGAAAAGAATTATAAATATGAAAATTAGAGTGAGTAAAACGAAATGTTGCTAACTGGACAAGGAAGTTTTATTTTCGTTTAATTGTTCTTATTTACTGCTCTTTTGACAAAATTTGCCACTTACATGTCTTTGCCGATTATACACATACTAACATTATAAGAAATACCGGGCGAATTCGTTATCAAATTATACTCCTACAACAACATATTTATAGACATGCGACAATAATTTTGGACATGAGTGTACAAACTCAATAATGTCTTGTAAAATATATTACAATATATGCGTTCCTTTCTCTGTTGAATCAAGTGTTAACAGATCTTTCTTTTGATATAAATTTTTGTTTTTGTTATTCCTTCAACTACTGTCTGTTCCAAATGCAGGTTAAAGGAGTAGTAGAAAATTATTTTTGAATAACGTTTGATACTGCAAGGATGCGATGATGAAAAATTATGATCAAAAATATCCACGCTGTCACACAACCGGCATTATGCTTTCAGAAGCTTGAAATCTCCCTTACTAGTAGCAGAAATTCTAAAAATTGCGTAACTTCCGGAAATTTCAAATTCCCTGACTCTTCCAGGATATATCGCTCACCTCGCCACCATGTATTGCAAGAAAGAAAGAGTAACCAAAAGCTTTCTGTAGTTGTTTTTAATTTTTAACGCCGATTCTTCTTTTTCGCATTTCATTTCGTTTTATCCTTCCTTATTTTTTTTTCATTTCTGGTCTCGAAGGAAAGGGGGGTCCGGACCCCCCGGACCCCTCCCTTTGGCTACGTGCCTGACATAGTGTATGCAGTTTTAATCAATAATGGTTTCATGATACTCTCGAAGTAGGAGTAAATAGATAAAGAAATCGTTATCATAAGGTTAATATAAAAATAATGACAGAAGTGCCAGAGGTATACGTCAGTTTTCACACCCCAACACAAAGTTTCTCGATTGACGAGATTCCTTCCTATAGTTAACAAGACACTGCAGAAAGGCTGTTGAAAGTAAGATACAAGCTGAAATGTGCATGTGCAGGAGGGTACTCATAGTTTCCTCCGTCTGATTACTAGCATTGAAATGTATAGGCTCCCCGTTTATTACTGTTCCCCCCAGATACTTAGAGTTTTCAATGAAATCTTTCAGTTTAATGCTCCACAATTAATGTCCGTTTGGTTAAGAGACATAGATGATTGATGCAAGTGAATGATGATGGAAGAATTAGTGGAATGATGATGCGGGAGAAAAAGGAGTTCTGTGAAAACCCATGGACCCCGAGGAATTGGCCGGGTATCGAATCAGGTATCAGAGATAAGCGCTCGACCCACTGTGCTCCCGGAAGAGAGTTTTCAATGCTCGTTTACAAACTGGAAAGTGTGCTCCATACAGTATAAAGACGAATAAACAGTATTTGCAATATTTTTCACTGTTCATGGAAACGTTATTCAACATTCACTAAGTATTTTTTTTTTTTTACAAATTGTTCATTCAATGTGGATTTTCACATGCGAATTTGCGTTTAAACAGAAAAGCTTATATATTTATATTCTAAAAATGGTGTCCAACGACAATTGAGCGCTAATCTACAGGTCAACCGGGACCTCCTTCAGCCACTATGGGAAATTTTAAAAAATTCAGTATCTGGCAGCGTCGCAGATTGAGTTGAAACCATTAGTATTGCTCTACGAATCCAATAAACAGCCACATCTATTGTTACGCTAATAAATAGTGCTAGGAAAAAAGAATCGATTTAAATATTTGATTGATAGATCTTCTCTATGGTTCTCCATTTCCTCTGTGGACAAATGAATAAAATATATAATTTCATTGGGGTTAAACCATTTTCTGTAATGATATCCATGGAATAAATTGAATCAAGTGGGAATTCAGGGAATCACTTCACCAGTTACCGGTAACAATTTCCATGGAGTGTATCAAACTACCTGTTTTCATTACGAGAAAGTGTTTATTATTATTGTTAGTTTAGTATATTATTATTATTATTATTATTATTATTATTATTATTATTATTATTATTATTATTATTATTATTATTATATTAATTATAGGCGTCGGCCTTGGAAAAAGTTACGTAAGGGTGAACTCAAAATCCTATTTCGAAAGGGTGGCTAAGATCGTTTCGACATCATCATATATTTATTATATCAAATACTAGCAGCGTTCACCCCGCTTCGCTGCGGTCACCCCGGAACGCAATAAACGTTGTTACTTAGATAATTTTTACTTTTTCGCTTTCAAGTGATATGATAAAAACCATAGAAGATTGCAGTAAATGTTAACATTATATCGCCTGTCATTTATGTTAACCCGCCCCGCTTCGCTGCGGTCACCCCGGAACGCAATAAACTTTGTTACTTAGATAATTTTTACTTTTTCGCTTTCAAGTGATATGATAAAAACCATAGTAGATTGCAGTAAATGTTAACATTATATCGCCTGTCATTTATGTTAACCCGCCGAGTGACACGGTCATGCGGGTTGCATATAAATACGTTTATTTTTACCTATGATGAACTAACAAAGGATTTGTACGTTATGGACACTTGAATGGTCAATTATCTCAAGACACTGGTAATTAAAAATTAAAGTGATATGATAAAAACCATCTAGGGTCCAAATCCTAATAACCCCCCAAAAATGAAAGAAATTGGTTCAGCCGTATTAGCGTGATGAGGGAACAAAGGATTTGTGCGTTCTCTTTTATATATATAGATGTATGGTAATGAAAATTAATTTTGATAAGATCAAGTAATATTCAACAAGACTTGAAAAAGAAATCATTCTAAAATCACATAATTTAATTTCCAATTAATTTTAAAGCAAGCAGTAAAATTAAAACGTTTTGCGGTAAAAATGAAAAGGATATACATCAAAAAGCCCTATAAAAAAAAAAAAAAAACCTTGCAAACAGCACAAAGGATCACGCACTAAAAATTTCAATTTCGTCCGGTAGATGTCAGAGCTGAAGGACGTGTTGTCATATAACTGCACGATCTGTAACTTCAACTACCGTTGCTTCAATAGTAGAAACAATAATATGGATAGCCACCGTTATCCATTAAGTAAACCAGCACCCATTGTTGCACTGTACCTCAATCAAACAGAACCAACTGTTAAGTTTGGAGTTATTACACCGTTGATTCATATCCCTCAATTAACCGCAGTAAGTGAATTTACATAACTTCGAGAAGAAAAACAGCGAAAATTACGCTTCTAATTTAATAGAAGAAATCTTTTAAAAAAGAGAGAAAATAAAAGGCCAAACACAGTAAGTTTCAGTACATCTCGATAGATGGCATTGCAATGCAAGAGCTCTCTAGTTCTCGTTCTCTTGAAACTTCACAGACTTGGCGCTAGATGACAGTGTAAAATTGTCAGGAAATTTCGTGTCCATTGTATCGAAATTTTATGGCCATAGAATAAAGAGCAATACAATTATTACAAAAATATTTTTTCACCTTTGTTTTTGTATCATTACAGATGTGTAAGTCACACGCACTGTAATTGTTAGTTATAATGAAAATATATGTAATCTTATTATTAATAATAAGGCTTATGTAATCTGGCTTGAAATTATGGCAACATAAACAATCGTAAGTTTCATGAAGTAGGTGTTGTGGAACTGTTTTAATGATACTGATTTAACTTTTACACAGTTGATCAAAATGGTATAAGCTGAAAAGCTTCCGAGAAAAAAGCAAATACGTAAATTTAAAAGTTGATGTTGTATGGCAACCATGTTATTTATTTGTATTAAGATGAAACAGGTATCTACTGAGATATACTATTATCATTATGAAACTACCAAGATGACAATGAGATATAATCCAAAATTATTTCTTAAAGTTTTAACTTCTGTTTAACTAAAATCATGTGCAAAATTGATTTATACATCAGTTGACAAATTACATCAAACTGACATGCCTAATGGTTAAATTGTCTTGCAGAGTTCTGCAGAAAACCTTATTTCTATGATGTCGCTAAAAAAAAATATGTCGTTTATTGTTAATATTAATTTAGACTTTTTTTATTCTGCTAGAAAATAATAATGTTTATACACTAAATACATTAAAAAACTAGAATTGTTTAAAATTTTATTTATTTATTAGCTGAACCTGCGCTCTCTACACAGCGTATCATTCACATATGAGCATGAATTTCCATGTCATTCCTCACAACATCTGTACATGTCCCTTTACAGACACAAGTGAAGGAATTCTTCATAAAAAAATCGGCAAGGAGTATCATAAAGGGGAGATTTTTCGATTATTTTTTTCAATATCTTGTACCATTTGCAAGATTCGAGCTTACTTCCACTTGGAGTATCTAATTAATGTATGTCAATATTTTCTTTCTTCTTGCATGCAGTATGTAATAAACAAATACGTTACACACACAATTAATTATAATGTCAGTGATATATATGGTGTTCATTGGGCAAAACACTCCAAACAAAAAGATTCATCTTAGACTGGAGAAATGGATATCCTTCGTTTTTCATTATCATTTGGCCACGAAACAAACACCTGAGAGATATACTATCCCTGTATACAAATATGCTGTGTTGGAATGTATAACCTATAGGATATGATGATTTACTTTTTTAAAATTTCAATACTTCCAGTGTACTCCTAAAAAAATGTAATAAAGAAATAACGGCCATTTTAAATTATTAAATTAGAACTAAACAATCTACACAAAATTTGCAATCGATCAGTGAAAACATCTTTCTAGAGTTTGTGGTTTCCGTGGTATACCACAAAGGAATTGGCTACAAACATATAAACGTCCATAAAAATATAATGTTTTCTTCACCACGAACATATAAACCTAGTGTTATACAAGTCCCCCCCCCCTAGCATAATCGCTAACACTATCGCTTTCGGTGCGAGCGGTTCCGGGTTTGATTCCCAATGGGGGCACTCGGTCCAAAAAGTGTAAAGCGCTTTTTCAGGCTACGCGGGGTTTTCCTGGGTTTTCCTCATTCGCACTAGGCAAATGTCAGGGTGGTACCTAAATTATAGGTTTCAGATCGCATCCTTCCCTTTCCCCGGATAGTGTGCTCGCCGAGGGACGTCATTCCTCAAACGTGACGGGCTAAATGATCTTAGATACCGAAAGCCCAGAAATCTAAATCCTAAATCCTAAATTCCTAGCATTATATAAATGTTTCTGGGCATTACTGGTATCTACTGTCTTAAGCCCGTCACGTATGAAGGATGACGTCCTTTGGTGAGTACATTATCCAGAGAAGAGAGTAGGAAGGAAGCGGATACCATCCCAGCATTTGTTAGTGTCGATGAGGAAAACCCAGGAAAAAGCTTTACTCAGGATGGTTAACTATAGCAGATAGTATCTATTGTTTGCTTGTTTTTAACGGTGACTCTCATACTACTATCTAAAATGGAAGCTATTATCTAAAATGGGATCCAAAACATCAGTGGGTTTATATGCGAGTCAAATATAGAACCAGTAGCGTATACAAATAGAGAGGGAGTTACTGGATTTTAACCTCTCTTCTTTCACAAAATACGAAGTAAAAGAATAAAAAATTTCTATATTAAGATATGAGTAGCGTTAAGAAATGCCCTCTTTAACCCAGAGTCCTTTTTTTAGTCCTAGAAACATGGATCGGGCGATTTTATAGGAACATTGAGAAATGTTCTCTTTCGGGGGCTACAGGCAACTGCTTCAAGCAAGCTCAACATTCGTACATATATAGGGTGTTTCAAATGAAATGAAATGAAATTTTGAGTTTTACGTCCCACGATTATGCCGGTTAGGCTAAAGGAGACAGTGATAATGAGTAATGAATGAAATGGTATAATGAAGAAAGTGGGAGGAAACGGGAGAACCCCGAGAAAACTCACGCACACGGTGTTTGTCCACCACAAAGTTCACTTGGCGGGAGCAGGGTTTGAACCCGAGACCCCTAGCACCAGAGGTGAGGTGAACGCTAGGGTGTTTCAAAACAACACTGACAACGTTTCGGAGGTGATTCCTGATACTAAGGGAAGACAAAAAGTATAGACCAATCTGGGTGCACAAATGCTTCCTTTCGGAGTTACAGGCTGCTGAAAACATGCAAAAATGAACTTTACAAGTCCATAGCTCTAGTGATGAGCGCAAGAGTCTTGGTCTTGCAGTTTTTGCAAGAGTCTTGCATGCAAGACCAAGACCAATACCAGGAATCCCGATACAAGACCAAGAGGTGCAAGACCAAGACTAAGACCAAGACCATACCTGCAAGACCAAGACTCTTGCGCAAGAGTCTTGCACAAGTACCGTCACTACTTGATTTTTTTTATATAGAATGTAAAAAAGAAGGAGGCGGATTTCTTGGCTTTAGTAAAAATGCTGGTGAAGTGAATGTATTTCCAGTAGTTTATACAATCCGTGTGAGTCGATCTGCCCCTGTAGCATGTAGCTACAGTATGTCGTTTTCTGAATTTATTGTTCGCGATTTCTGTAGATATTGCTCGTTTTCAAGCCACACAGGTGTCATCTTGGCCATGTGAGCTTTTTTGGTGGACAAACACTGTGTGTGTGGATTTTCTCGGTGTTTTTCTGTTTCTTCCTATTTCTTCATTCCACCATTTCAGTCATTTATCATCATTACCGTCTCCTTTGCCTTGATGCATAATCGTGGGACGTTAAACTAGATACTTCATTTCATTTCAAAGCATATTAGTGGTGTTTTTCTTCCAAAACTAAAGAGAAATGTAGTATTGAACATCGGTAATACCGTACACCATAGGTGTCGACTACATGGGTATGGCCTTGGCTCCGAGACTCAGGCATCCGTTGGAAATTTTTAATGCGTGCTCATAAAATTAATATCGAAATAACATTTTCATGAGATTGAAAAAAAGTTAGAGCATGTGACCGCAAGTTTGATTTCATGGACGGATGCTTGTACGTTGAATAATTGTTTACTAATATAACTTTTAGCCTCCTTAGGTATACGGCACATCGAGGATTGAGCGATATAATATTACACTACAACAATAAATCTATATTATGAAATTGAAAGTGACTATTTTTGTGACTACTAATCTCTTGAACCACCTGACCGATCTCGATCAAATTTTCAACATAGATGAGATTTAGGCCTGGGAGCGTTTTCATCATTTCACTTTGACGGTAAAACTTAGGGGAGGGGAGAAGGGTGAGTTATAAAATAATAAATAAAACTTAATAACTCTTGAGCCAAACGACCAATCTCGATCAATTTTTACCGTAAATGAGGTTCAAGCCTGGAATGTTATCTGTCAGTTCACTTTGACGGAGTAACGTAAGGGAGGAGGAGGAGGAGGAGGAGGAGGAGGAGATATACAAAAATCACTATATAAAAAAATAAAATTGACTAAGTTTGTGAGTTAATAACTCTTGAACCGATCTCAATCAAATTTTTAACATGTATGAGGTTCGGGACTGGAAAGTTTTTTAGAGTTTGTTTCATTTTGATGGTAGAACGTAGGGGGAGGAGGAGGAGGAGGAATAGATATACAAAAATCACTATAAATAAAAATAAAATTGACTAAGTTTGTGACTTAATAACTCTTGAACCGATCTCAATCAAATTTTTAACATGTATGAGGTTCGGGACTGGAAAGTTTTTTAGAGTTTGTTTCATTTTGATGGTAGAACGTAGGGGAGGAGGAGGTGAGGGGGAGATATATATAAAATAAATAAAACTTAATAGCTTTTGAAACATCCGGCCGATCCTGATCAAATGTTCAACATAGATGAAGTTTAGGCCTGGAGCGAGTTTTATAATTTTACTTTGATGGTGCAACGTTGGGGAGGAGGAGGAGGGAGATATATGTAAAAAACTAAAAATATAAGTGACTGTCATTGTGACTTCATCACTCTTCATCCAGGCGATCGATCTCAAACATAGATGAGGTTTGGATTTGTGATGGTTTGTATCAAATCACTTTGACGGTATAACTTAGGGGAGGGGAAGGGGAAAGATATTTAAAAATGATCGAAAATGACAGATATTAAAATGGAATCTATAGGTTTGGGGTCGCTGAGCTAAACAGTGACTCTTCCGATGCTGTATAAATTCAAATTCAGCTCCGTAGCAGGGCGGAGGGAAGAGAAGATATAAAACAATGATCGAAAATGACGAATATTAGTGTCGAATCCATAGTTTTCGAGGTTGATGAGTTGAATACTGACCCTCCGATACCGTTTATGACCAAATTCAGCCTCGTAACTTTGGGGGAGATGGAGACACATAATAATGATTAAAAAAAATATCAAATATTAGTGTCGAATCCATAGTTTTCGGCATCGCTAAGCTGAACAGTGATACTTCCTATCCCGTTTAAATGCAAATTCACCACCGCAACTTGAGGAGGAAGGAGATATATAAAAATTATCAAAAATGACTATTATCAAAGTCGAACTCATGGTTTTCGAGATCATTGGGATGAATAATGACACTTCCGATGCCGTGCCTCGCAACATGGGGAAGGAGGAGATATATCTTTATTGAAAATGACCGATATTAGTGCCGAATCCATAGTTTTCGGGGTCTCTGAGACGAACAGTGATACTTCTGATGTCGTTTAAATCCAAATTCAGCCCCGCAACTTGGGGAGAAGGAGGAGAGAGAAATTAATGCTAGTAATCCATATTCACAAGTGAGACTTCAAATAACTTGGAGTTTGATGCCGTTATTTTGTATTTCTAATACAGGTCGAAAGTATTCATATAAATTGAGTTTATACAAGACATAGAGAGTTGAGTCATTTTCAGTTTTCACTCAAATTATTCTAGAATATTGAGAGGTTTGATTATAATTTTAATTTTCTCTCTCTTTTTTGGTCAATATTGCTAATCATATCATCATCATAGCTATCCTGCCATTATTGACAGCTAACTTGCTGCAACTGAGAATTTTCGACGTTCGGTGGTCCTCAGCTAGTCTCTTCGTCTTGGCGTAGTAATTTTCTGTTTTAATACCTTTCTTCAACTACAGTCTCCTTCGCTCCCTCCCTCTCTTTCCTTCCACAATACCCTCTAGCACGTCCCTCATAATACAGTTCCTCCTCAGCCAATATCCTAACCAGTTCCTCTTCCTTCTCTTAACAATATCTACAATTCTTCTTTTTCCCCTTACTGCTAATATTTCTAACACCTTCTCATTCGTTTTACGTTCAACACAGCTAATTCTCTCCTTTTTCCTAGATGTCCACATTTCGAAAGCCTGCATTTTTTTTTCAATCGCTTTTGCGTAATGTGTATGTTTATGCCCCATAGAGTACATATTGGAATCAGTAAAACAAAATCTCAATATTTAATTGGAAGTTTGTTTAATACAAGAATTATCTAATCGTGGTTGAAAAGAAAAATCTGACGCCTTTAGAGTGTAAAAATAATTTTGCAATTCATGGTATTTCAATAATCTGTGACGTCTTGATTTTCTTTCATGCGTCTCAGGGGTAGCCTCCCCAGTTTGGGAACCAGTGGAGCGTTGGATCTGTTAAAAAATATAAACAGATTACGAAACGTTGTGATTTAGGCATATCTTATAAGTAGTGAAACTTGGGCGTTGTCACCTATGTTGTACACTATCATCATATTTACACGAAGTTAAACTATATTACATTTAGAAACATACATTGTATTTCCGTTACTATTGGCGCGTTGTAGACTTTATTATTCCTTATATTCATAGTAAAATTTACCTATGAAAAGCATAAGATTTCTTAAATGCAAGACATGCAAGACCAAGACCCCCCCGGTCTTGGTCTTGGTCTTGGTCTTGCCTTTGCTCATCGCTAATAGCTCCAAAAACTATGGGTCCTACCATAGTCGGGTCAAGACTTCACTTAGGAACTAGTATGTTCTCTATCCAAATATTCAAGTTTCAAAATCCTGCGGTACTCCAGCAACAATTTTTATAGGGTAGTAGGTGAGTACTTCAAATTATATCCATAGCCGAACTCCTTCTATAAAATTATTGCGTGAGTGCCTTAGGATTCTGAAACAAGTATTTTTTGATAGCGCACATATTAATTTCTAAGTGAAGTCTTGACCCGACTACGGTAGGTCCCATAGTGTTAGAGCTATGGACCTTTAAAGTTTATTTTTTTTATGTTTTCGGCAGCCTATAACTCCGAAAGGAAATATTAGTGCACTCAAGTTGTTCTATATTTTTGTCTTCTCTTTATGTCAGGAATCACTTCCCAAACGTTGTCGGTGTTGTTTTCAAATACCCTGTATGTGAGGGCGGGTCGAAAAAAGTTAATTTTCCAATATCATATTTTAAAAAAGAGGAAAAGTTGCGTATTCGGATCCTAATGAACGGGAAAATAGTGAAAAAATTCAATATTTTATCATCAGTTCGCGCAAAAAAACCTAAAGTTTGAAAAATATGACTAAAATTAAAATTATTGATTTAACCCTAAATTTTAAGTTTTTCGACTTCTATTAATATGAAATTGCTTTATTTTAATAGTTTATTAATTGTAAAAATATTTTGAACATTAAAGTGGTATGTTTAGAGTTCCCTCACATCACCTAAAATTAGTGAATTTTGGTGAAAAATTGACGTTTTTACAGTATTCCAAACACACTCTCTCTTGTATTTAAACTATATATACGAGACTATTAATTTTTTACTCATTTGTCCTAAGCTAGTAAATGATTTTATGCACAGTAACTCACGATTGGTAAATAGAATCAGATACGCAGAATTTCAGATACGCAAAAATTCGGATAATACGAAAATCAATTGTTGTTAGGTACAATAGTAGGTCCATGTATAATTGTAAACGACGAAACAATTTTTCATCCAGGAATTGTTTATTATGGCATATAAAAACTTATTTAATATTTTGCATACATACAAAACTTATTTTTGAAACTAGGGATACGCACGAGACGAGTCGAGACAGAATTTTTCTGACAAAATTCGAGTCGAGACACAACTCTTCCAATAGAGAAGAATACATTTTTCGAGTCGATACATCACTTTTACAGCACATTTTCGTGACGAGACAGTCTCAAATCTTGTCTCGTGCGCATCCCTATTTGAAACAGTCAATGATTGTTTCCTGGGACATCTTTTGACCTCTCTTTGATGCTGCGATGTTGTTGCACCCAAGCTATTGGTTGAGAAGGTCAACTGGCGTCAACTATTTCGATTCCCGGCGGAAGCTCATGTGGTTCAGAATCCACGTTAAGCTGTAGGTCCGCGTCTCATATAACCTCACTGTTCAAAGGGACGATAAATGAAAACCAAATACTCAATTTATAGGCACTATTAAAATTTATATTTAACAAATTGCTTTTTTCGACCCACCCTAATATATATTTTAAGCTTAGTAATTACTAATAATAAAATAATTCTAATTAATATTTAAACAGAGGTAAAGGTGGTATTGTGGAACCCCATTTTGTTTCTGGCGCATGAAATTTCATAGAGAAAGTAAAATACTCCCAAACTTTGTACACATAATCTGTATTATGTTTGCCAGTGCTACATACCATCAAATTCAAATAATATGCATACTTAGATAAAAATAATTCACATTCTCATAAACTTTCCAAATTTGGTCGTTTCAGAACAAAGGTGGTAATGTGGAACCCCAATATCAGTATACTTAAAGAATTAAAAATATTACCAAATGAAATACAGGCTGGTATTTACAACAAATGTATTCGTTTATTGAGGTATATAGGTTTATATCCCCCGTAATAGATCTACGAAAGGCAATCCACGCTATTGTCGATCATGTGGAAAAAGCTCTCTACGGTCTATTTACTGACAAAATCACAGATGTATATGTCCTTTTCATATTCTGTACAATCAATATGGCACCACAATTCACAACTTATACATTGAATCCACAACTTGTCTCTAGTGTCTTCAGAAAATGACTGTCTGCAAAATATGCACGCTGCATCGTCAGTGTCCGGACAAATTTCTCTAGCCAGGATACTTAAAACTGATTCCCCAGAATCAATTGATTCGTCTTCAGACGCTACTTCAATTAATAGTTTTAGTGTACATTTACTTGTTGTCCTTTGTTCTGCATCTGTTGCATTCTTCTTTAATTTGAGAAGATTATTCAACGGCTTTGCATTGTTTCCCTTAGCTTCGTCCAATGTCCACTTCAATGCTAACTTGTAAGGTGCAGCTGTAAGAACGAATAAACTGGATGCCTTCCGTTCTCTATTAGAATGCTTTCTCGGAAAGTCAGGCATTCAGCTGATTTCTTGAGGAGACACGAGATCACTTCTGAAGAAATTGGCTTCCTGTTCTCTTCGCTCGAACATCTTTGATTGCATGAATCATATTTTCACTATTCCATTTCTTCAAAACACTTTTCTGTTTTGGGTGTAGTTGTTTCCTGGGCATCTGGAATGACATAAGAATGCTAATTTGTTATTTGTGGAAAAGTTCAGAGGGTTCCACTTTACCAACATAGGTAGTGTTCCACATTACCACCTTTGACATATTGGATTTTTACTTCTTCTTACACCTTACTTTTGAAAGATAACTTAGGCTATTAAGGGAAGCAAAAACTTATAACTATGATAGATTACGATAAGCAAATCATTTGGTATATATAATCAGTAAAAGTACATCAAGTTACAATACGAATCTTACCTTGCAAAAAAGTTCACTAAAGAAAAAAAATCAAAATAATTTCCGCACGCACACGTCTCATCAAACTGAACTCGAGCACTACAGTGGGCTGTTGGACAACTAAATCCATAATTTCTCCCTCTTTCCATTAGGCTGCAGCACTTGGAAGCTGCGATATGCAGGGGTTCCACTTTATCAGCAGGGTTCCACAATACCACCTTTACCTCTAATAATATTCCTGTGTCTCAGAGGAGCGACGCAATTAGGCTAACTTCGCCTTAGTGCCCCCCTCCCCCCTGACCAACCAAACCAAAACACTCCCCGACTACACCTGATATTGGCACCAGACAGTAATTCTCCTATTCCATTTTTGCTTAAAGTGGTAAATCTTGATTTCAAAATTGCAGTACCTAACTTATGTTTTAGTACAAGATAAAACAACAAACTAATTTGTATTTGATTACCAAATAATATGAGAGTAGCATGCTTTACTTATTCTTACAGTCGAGCTAATTCGTGGCTAAGCCTTTAGCATACGCGCCTTTGGCGTGGGAGATCCGGGTTCGATTCCCGGCTGGAGCTCATGTGGTTCGGATTCCACGTTAATCAGTAGGTCCAGGTCTCATATAGCATCGCTGCTGAAAGTTACGTTAAACTAAAAAATCAATCAATCAATTATTCTTATAGTCTTATCATAATAACTGCTAATCACAATGTTTTTCGGAATTGTATCGGGATGTGCATATGTGTAGAATGAATCAACAGTCTGTTCTTTTAGAATAGAACATTTATGACAAACGGTCATATCTCACGTGTATTAGACTCGACATATGAAAACACAAAAAGCTAGAACTAAAATTTAACTTTGCAGGTTCTTTTTTTTATGCAAAGGCTTTTATAATGTCCTCAAAAGGTAGCTTTGAATCTAACTTATGCTCTATGGACACGATCCTATCCTACGGTTGGTGAGCCGTTGTTGTCCTATTAAGTTTATGAGGTGATTTTTTTATAATCTTTAGTTTGCTAAAAGTCCTTTCCTTGCCTTATAGTGAAAATAAATATTTGTCCACTTTTGCAACCCCCAATCCGACGCCCGGGGCACAAGTCCCGTTTAGCCCCTCTTAGTTACGTCACTGTCTCAGAGCAGGGGCGGATCCAGGACCGACTTCTGGGAAGGGGGTGGTGGGTCATCGTACTGCTACTTTTAAGAGCTCCAAACTTTGGGATGGGTTTTATTTATATATATAAAATAAGAAAGTTTCTTGTTCTTGGGGGGGGGGCGATCGGCCCGATCGCCCCCCCTGGACCCGCCTCTGTCTCAGAGTCAAACAAGAAATCATCAGATGATAATTTGTATCATCTGGTGTCCACTTAAGGTAGCAAATGATCTCAACTAAGCAATTCCATTATAAGAATAAGAAAGTGAGAGAGAAACACGATAAACCATATGCCCATTGGAATGGACATAGATATTGAAAGGGTTAATTTTAACTGCTGCAATGTTCAACATCAAGGAAATCCACCTGTAAGCACGAAGAAAAAGCTTAATACCAGTATTTCCGTAACCGATATTGTAAAGCTTTAATTGTAAAAACTTAATACCAGTATTTCCGTAACCGATATTGTAAAGCTTTAATTGTATAAAATATATTTTCGGGATAATTTTCGAACTGAGGGGCCAAAATTAGGTAAAACAACACCATGTTTACAGGAGAAATAAGTTGGTGTTACGTAAAGGTAATTACGAAGTACTAACCTAACTTAACCTAACCTCACCTAGTCTAAACCATAAAGAACACAAAAAAATTATGAGAAGAGAGTACGAATTCACTGTCAATTAATACACATATTTTTGAGAAATATATATAAAAATGTTTCTCTTTTCTAAAGCTTGTAACTTGGTAATCGTAGATAACAATACAAGAAATCGCGCTTGTTCTGAAGCAACATGAACTTGTTTGCTTGAGTCCTTCCTCTCCTTGATGGAATGCTGTGTACCCCACTGTGTGTAATGCTGTGTACATTAATTGACAAATTTTGATAAAGTGAAAAATAACATTAAGAGAACTATTGTTGGATTCTTACTATGACATTGTTGGAGTCCTCGGTAGATGCCAGAGATGGAGCAAAAAATGAGTATTTGTCTCCACAATGCTATACTGAAACTAACAGTAAGCTTAAATAAAATTTAAAAGCAAAATAGAATGCGGATGAAGTAAATAAAAGCATAATTTAATATACATTTTAAACCAAGTCATGTTTACTTGGGTTAGAGTCTCAGTTAATGGTAATGATTCAAGATATGTGTTCCTTATTTAAGTCAATTATCATAATATCTTGAATAATATTAATAATACTCGGCACCTTCAAGTTGTTGCGTGGATTATCGTTAATCATCAAGCAACACTGATTGATAAAGTGTTTTGTGTTACGCTTACATACCAAAAATGTGTTTTTAAATTGCATTCGTAGTTGTTGAATAATAATAATGGTAATTTTAAATTGAAATTTTTCTAATTTCAATACGAATATGACAGACATTACTCATTGAACAGTGTTCATTTTATCTGTCTTTTAATTTTTTTTTGTAACATTGAATTTATATATTAGGTTTAAGTAATACAGTATATGTTGTTAATGTAAGCTTTTTTTCTTTTGTTTTAATATGCAAATGAGAAAATAATAAGGTAGTTATAAAGCATACATGAAGGTTACAGAAAATAAGCTATGTATAATTTCTGAACAACACTTGGTCTTTTATTTGTTATGGTAATTACGTTTGTTAATAACAATAATACATCAGAAGCTTTGGTACAAAGCTAGAAAAAATAAATAAATGAAACTAGTCTTGTTGAGAGGACATTGATAAACTGTTTCGCTCAGAAGTGTTGAAACGTTTAACGAAAGATAATATTTTTTCTCGACCAAAAAAATATTGGTCGTTTTTTGTGATGTTAAATTGTGTTTTCAAAATTAATTTTACGTACATATAGAGTGTTTCAGTACGGTTTCTTCCCAGACTTCGATAACGTATTTCAAAACCGTAATGTGGACTACATAATCCTAAGGAATATATTCAAATTTCTAAATTTGATCATCCGGTGCTTGGGGTCCCTGGTTCGATCCCAGCTCACGCCGTGTGGACTTTGTGGTGGACAAACACCGTGCTCGTGGGTTTTCTCGGGGTTCTCCCGTTTCCTCCCACTTTCTTCATTCCACCATTTCACTCATCTCTCATCATCACCGTCTCCTTTAGCCTAACCGGCATACACGTGGGACGTAAAACTCAAATATTTCATTTCATTTTTTAAATTTGATCAAAATGATAATAGTTGTAAAAAGGGACTTCTAAAAATAAAGCCAATGGTTTTATAAAATGCACTTAAAAGATTTTTTTGTGGTATAAAATGAAGAAATGGGACTGACACCAATGTTTGTAAATTTCATTAAAGAAATATTCCCTCGGCTGACACAAAATTTTCCCTTTGTTTATCACAACTTTCCCCTAGTTTGTTGCGTGTCCGATTCCTATGACAGAACTTATGTCACAAAATTAATTTAGCCGTATTAAAGGAAATGCTAACCATATTTGTTTTATTTATTGACTTTTTGTTTCTATTTTTTTTTTAAATTTTCCTTCACTTTTACACCAAACAATACGCACAAATCCACCCAATCAACAATGAATGCTAATTATGCTGCTCCTTGGAAAACGCACACACAAACTATTGCTATTGTGTTTATTTATTTATGAAGAACAAATAAATATTCAAACATTTATATTGGTCATTCAATTAGCGCCAGAATTTCCCTGGATTTTGACGTTGTATTTTTTTAAAAATCCCTTTCTCCCTTCTTGCTAAATTTAAGTACAAAATTTCCCTAGATTAGGGATTTTTTTTCAAACTACGAACACTGCCTAACACTAAAAGGATTGGGTACAGTAACGAGTTATAGGGGTCAAGATGGTTGAATGTCCCCCGACTGCCCCTAGAAACATGCTATACAGGGTGGCCCAAAAGTAGGTATACAGTCGCGTACTGATCAACTCATTGCTTTTTTATATCATTTCTTATTGTTATCCATCAGGTAGACTTGGTTTCTTTATTATTTGATTATTTGTTCTTTATGTGTTTTTACATATACTCTAAACTCGGAACAACCGATGCACATAAACCTATAAGCTAGAAAAAATGAAATGAAATCTTTGAGTTTTACGTCCCACGTTTATGCCGGTCAGGCTAAAGGAGACGGTGATTATGAGAAATGAATGAAATGGTGGAATGAAGAAAGTGGGAAGAAACCCACGCACACGGTGTTTGTCCACTCCTATAAGCTAGAATGTTATACTTGATCAATGCAGGAGTGTGTACCTATTTTTGGACCACCCTGTATTGTAATGTAGATCAAGTAATATAAAACCATTAATTTTATTATGCACAAAAATAGCTGCCCCCCCAAAATAAATCTGTCCTTCCGCTTGCCCTCCCTAAGAACTTAAATCTGGCGTCGTAACTAATTGGGCGCTTCTCCTATGGTTGAGGGGTAAGAAAAACGTCACTTAATCATTAATGATTTTAGTATTAATCCTATTTATTAACTAACTACATAAAAAGGAAAATGTTCTCAATTCAACCTGTATATGTGTACCTATGTTTCCCAAACTGCGGGTGTTCTACTCGACAGAGGATGGTGAAGAGGGTTTAGAGACGCTATATGCGTGATTACCAAATAATAAATAATTCTCTCCTTGTATAGTCGCGAAAGAAAGTATTCTTCAGTTAACAAAATTCTTTTCTTAATAACTCATCAATAAATTAACCTATTACAGTACTGATTTTGGCAAGTTATCAAATTATAACTATCACAAGAATAACAACAAAAAAGATTCAAATTAATTCATTTATTCCCGAGTTATTGGGAAAAGAAAATTTGTCAACTGTCAAATACTCTCTTTTCCGTGAGTACATCACCCGTAACTCTTCGTTTTTAAGCGTTTGGTTAATAACTTTTTTTTTTTTTTTTTTTTTTTTTTTTTGTAAAACGCGATATATAAAAGTATCGAACCAGCACTGAAACAATTTGTCTTCTTTAGAACCAATTGCATACCTAACGCTCCCTTCTATCCATGGTAACGATGAAATGTCAAATATCTTGTGTCTTGTGAAGTTTGTCGAAGCAAATTATCACTACAAGTGCTGTTTTATTAATAATTACATAATTTATTTCTATTGGCAGCTTGCGCTCCCCCCTTTGCCCACTTATCATACCCTCAGGTTGAGAACCAGTGATCTAATAACTAGCGCTGTGCCTTCAGCATAATTTATTTTTATTAGTAGCTTCCGAGCCTCTGCTTGCTTATCATGCCCTCCAAGTTGAGAATCACTCTTCTAGTGACGAAATGATGAGCGCTATGCCTCCGACACAATTTCTTTCTTTCAGTATATTGCGCGCCCCCTTACTCGTTTATCATGCCCTCTAGGTTAAGAACCACTGGTCTAGTGACTAGCGTTATGCTTTCGGTGCACGACTTCTAGGGTTGATTCCTGGTGAGAGAGGATGGAATGAAATATATAGGTTCAAGTAATGTTCTGTATAGCCTCCAGTGTTGGGTAAGTTACTTGTAAAAATGTAACGTGTTACAAGTTACTTTACTACTTCTTAAAATGTAACGCGTTAGTAACGCCTTACTTGCAACAAAAAAGTAACTGTTACTTTCCTTCAAAAGTAACGCGGTACTAATGCGTTACTTTTAGGTCCGAAACTTTAAAAATGTGAAAAAAATATGACTTCCAGTTTTCCGTACTACTATTACTACCGCTATTATTATTATTATTATTATTATTATTATTATTATTATTATTATTATTATTATTATTATTATTATTATTATTATTATTATTATTATTGTACGTTCTGAATCGCTTTATGTAAATGCAAGGACAAATTTTTACTTGATATATGAACATTTTCATACAATGTAACATTGATAGAATGCCATACTGCGTTACAGAGTTGGCGTGGGTCAATGAAAACTTGACCCACCACCTACCGTGACCCACTCTGACCCACGACGCACCATGACCCACCACCCACGGTGATCCACTCTGACCCACCACCCACCGTGACATACTCTGACTTACCGTGACCCACCACCCACCATGAACCACTCTCATCCACTTTGACCTACTCTGACTAACCAAAATCCATCGTCATCAACTCTGAACACGATCCAGGGCCTCTTCTGAACTGACTAAAGAGTTTACACTTGTAATAAAACAATACTGTGAAATTATCACTAATCGGAGTTTGAATTTCTAGTCAATCGCTCAAGCACCACTCTGTTACAATAACGGTGGATCTGACCTTTACGATATAAAATGGTAAAGTGTTTGTCAGTGAGGAAATTGAAGCAGTTCGAGGTGGGGGGAAATTAGTGTGTGCCTAAAATATACTTGTACTAAGAGAGTATTCTTGCAAGTGTTAATTTCTGAACACATTCCACAAGAAACTTCTATTCGCAGGAAAATACCCCTGTACAATATGGAAAAGGTTATGGTTTCTCAGTTCACAGTATTTTTCTCACAAAGGACTTGAAAAATCAGTTGTTCATAGGGTATAAAGGTGCTCGGGTAACCTATGTGAGATCATTTCCATAAAGTATGCTCATAATTGTAATTTGTGTAATCACTAAAACACCACGTTAAATTTAAGTTACAAATATGCATAATTGCAATTATTATGAATATTTATTCAAAGTAGTTTACCTAAAGCAAAGAAGAGTCTTACTAAAAATTAGGTACAAAGTTGAATAACACAAATAAGCCATTAGTAATACAAGTATACATTTTCCGTAACTCGCAATATTTCACCTTAAAACAAATCTGAAATCGGATTTATTTCCTGCTGGAAACTTTTTGGCGGTAAATCATCCGCAGTGGAATGATGTCCATCCTTCAGCCAAGAAATAACTAGCTCGTCTACTTTGAGCATATCTAGTGGTGGGCCATTAACATTGATGAGCAACAAGTTAGACAATGTTTGATCACTTAGTCTATTTATAATATCAGTCATCTGTAAATTCATAAGGGGAAATCCCAGTTCGCACTCTGTCGTGGAAATTGATAATACTTCTACCCGATTTCTGGAACTTCTCATCGACAATCTACTTGTTAGACTTAAGTCAGATAACGATTTTTCTTGGTCATGTTTGAAATACTCAGCAAGAAGCATCATCTCTCTATCACCATACAACATCTTTTCCATATCGACCATGTCAGTTGGCAATGTCGACCCATGTAGAACAGAAACTTCATCTACCACGCCTTTCATAGGGAATCTTGTGAATAAATTATCAATTAATGCCTAATAAACTGATGATTTCTTATTTGTTTATAAATTTAATTTTTGTAATTATACATGAAGGTTTGATACCAAGTTCCCTCCCCCGTCTAGAAAGCGAAAGAGAACGATGTCCCTGGAAAGTGTTCAGAGGTGAATGGGAATTTCCCTCCTTGTTCAACTTCAATTACCACACTGCTGTTTGCCATGTGCCAAATTACGATGAATTTTAATTAAACTATCAGTATAATTATTTCCTTGAATTATCAATGCTTTTCAGTGGAAAAAAGGATGAAATTTCAAAGTTCCAAATCAAAGTAAGTAGACCAACGTAAAGGGAAAAAAAGTGTAAAATTTTCCATACAATTATGCGTACAATCCAAACTTCAAATTTCCGTGTAATTAAGCTCACAGTACAAATTTTATGCCTATTTTTCTCACAACTTTATGGGTTGATAGCCCTGTGCTGTAAGCGCTCCATATAATAAATATAAGCTTCAGCAATTATTATAGTAGAAAGCCATGGATATATGAAGCCAAGCACTCTATTTTTTGTTTCTGATTTTTTAAATTAAATAACATCGATCATTTTTACAAACCAACTCACTACCAATTTTCCATATATAGAAAGTGCCCTTTCCTCCCTCCACATAAAGGAGAATTTTTAGAAATGTTAGGACACATTCTTTTTATTTTCAATAAAGAGTTAATGCACTGAATTTTAGCTCCGTAAGTTTAATGGCTTGCGAGATACTCATTTTTTCCGCAAAAATTCGGATACTCACTACCTCCTTAGGATATTATGCATTATAATAATAGCAATATAACATCCCAATTTGGATTAAGGCCTAACTACATACCAAAAGTAATTTCATTTGACTTAGCAATTTGACCGTGATGATCAGGCACACATAGTTACATTCAATTTTTTATATAATAATTTATATATTACAGTGATTCAAAAATGTATTTTTTCCAGTAGTTAGCTCTAAAAACTCACAGGTCTCGAAAGCCAAGTTGTAGTGTAAGTCATATTGCTATTATTACTAATTAAAATATCAATATCCAAAAGTGCCTGAAGTTCTTTTTTCACTTGGTTAAATATACTCGCCTCAGGTAAGTAGACAGAAACAAGTGGGAAAGGAAGGGAAATGAAGGTCTTGAAAGTAAAACGGAGATAAATTTAAGAGTCTTCAAAAGATACTGTCTACAATGCAGTGAACAGAGAGGGTCGGTAGATCATACTGAGTCGGTGGGTCACAGTGGATCATGGTGGGTGGTGGGTCGCAGTGGGTCATGGTAGGTCATGGTAGGGGTGGGTCACAGTAGGTCACGGTGGGTGGTGGGTCATGGTGGGGGTGGGTCACAGTAGGTCACGGTGGGTGGTGGGTCACAATGGGTCACATGCTGTTGACCCACGACCCACTGACCCACTCAGAAAACTTGACCTACTGACCCACCAACCCACTGATCCACTCCATCTCTGCTGCCTTACTCGTAGGGATGGACACGAACAAGTTCGAGCGAGTTTTCTTTGAAACTCGATTCGACTAGAAACAGACATCTTTGAGCTCGAACCGAGAACTAGGTTCGAAAAATTTCCTCCAACTCAACTCGAATGGGGTCGAGTTTCGAGTCGAGTCGAGCCAAATCCAGTGTGAAGTTTCAAGTATATTACATAGACAGTATAATTATTATCAATGACACTACTACTACTACAACTTATTATTATTATTATTATTATTATTATTATTATTATTATTATTATTATTATTATTATTAATTATAACAACACTGTACATAAACATTAAAGATAGGCAGTTTGTATTTGAATACTAAAAAACTAGTTGATTGCCAAACTCGGTAGTCGTGAATTCTAGAAGTCAAGAACATTGTTCACTAGCTTCTGAATTTGGGTTGAGGGTCTAGGTTGAGTATTCGGGCTCGAGCCAAATACTATTAAAAGTTATAGGGCACTGGCTAAATATCTTCAAAACTGCTCAGCCCGGGTTTAGAACTGTCAACGACTCGAGCAGCTCGGCTCACAGCTCATTCACTATCGACCCGAACCGAGAAGTGAGCCTAGCCAACAGCTCACTCAACCGACGCGGCTAGGGCCCTCGGCTCAGTTGAGTCGAACCAAGCAGATGGCTCATCCCTACCAAGCCAGCTCGAGCCGATAGTTCACCCCAAGTGAGCCGGCTCGAGCCATCTCAGTTGAGCCGAGCCGAGCTGAGCTTGTTATAAAAAATCTCTTGTGGTCTCGCTATCGAGACGAGACGAGATGCGAGTAGTGTCCCCTCTCGTGAGCAACACTAAAAGTATTCCATATTACTGTTTAGCTTACACTTCTCATGGCTTTCGTTTTCTAGTGTAATCAGGCCATGATTTCAAGACTAGTTAAAACGAACGAGCCATTTACCAAACTCGACAGGACTCGAAACTTGACGCGAAAAACTGAATCGGCTCGGAACTCGACTCGCGGATATTACCTTTGACTTGACTCGAAACTCGACTTGAATTCGAATCGAGTCGAGTTTTAGCTTGACTCGTGCTCATCCCTATGCGTTAGAAAAAATGGTTACTTATTATTATTCTGCTAAACTAATTATATAATAATAACAATGTTGTTACGTAAAATTAAAAATATAGAATATAGAGAAACATTACACTACAACTAATAAAATGAGAACACATGAACTGGGAGTGAATCAAAACTTGCCAGTAACTAAAATCGATACATGCTTTTTAAAGCTAGTTTCAAACTCTATAATCAACGGGACTCTAGGATAAGCAAACTGATCTGAAAGAACTGCAATATTACATACCATCAGCAAACTATTTTCTAGTAATAAAGTCGTGTGCGTGGGTTTTCTCGGGGTTCTCCCGTTTCCTCCCACTTTCTTCATTCCACCATTTCATTCATCTCTCATTATCACCGTCTCCTTTAGCCTAACCGGCATAACCATGGGACGTAAAACGCAAAAACTTCCACTTCAACTTCTAGTAATAAAGTAGGCCTGCTCATCAGAACACAATTTATTCATATTAACCCCTTACTGTAAATCGTTAATTATGGCACCCTAGTTTTTGATAAATATTTTCCGCCGTGGCACTTCAGACACCTTACTTTTAAATTTTGTCCATCATCATCCTCAGTTCTTATGAAAAAAAAAAGTATTCTTTCAAATGTTCCATCGGTAAAATATTTTCGTACTCCATCTTTATAAAAACAACACCAATCAAAGTAAAATATACTAGCGGTATAATTGCACTCCTAGTTCACTCACTGAATGTATTGATTTGGAGCTGTCAAAATCTACGACAAGATCTTTTAGGTGCTTGTAATCAGTATACGTGATTTCCCTAAGGCAGTCCTCATCTTCCAAAAACAGGAAGTGGCACTCCGAACTTATCTGTTTCTCTGTGTGTCTGTGAGTGTCGGTCACTGAGATACGTAGTTCATGCTCGATTTTTCCATTCTGAGAAATTCACTTACAAGAAAGAAACATTTTTTTCCGAAAAAAAATATACATATATTTTAGTTACTCATCCGAAATGTAACGCGAAAAAAGTAACGCAAACTAGGTACGTTACTTAAAAATTTGTAACGCGCTACCGTTACAGTTACTTTGGAAAAAATGTAACGCATTACTAGGAAACGTTACTTAAAAATAACGCATTACGAGTAACGCGTTACTTGCGTTACGTTACTTCCCAAGACTGATTGCCTCGCTGTTGACAAAGTAGCAGTGTCATATGTACACTACATGAAGAAGTTTGGTTTGTGTAGCGTAATATTTCTTCAATTAATATTGAAACCGGTACTGATAATAGATATCTAAAACTCTCGTTTTAGTAGAGATATTAGAGTGTAGATGGCACATATAGATACTTCTTTCTATATCTTATCGTTTCTATATAGATCAATATTGAAACCGGAAGTTGTACTGGATTTCTATCTTTTCCGGTTTTAGTAGAGAGTTAAGAACATAAACGAAATGTATTCTTGATCGCAGGAAAGCACTTGTTGCTATCTGTTGCCGTTATTACTCTATAGTAGTGCTCTCACCGGGTGGGGTTGAAGACCGACCCGACCCGACCCGACTGACCCGACCCGTGATCCGACCGGATTGACCTGACCCAACAACCCGACCCGAGCTGACCCGATTGACCCGACCTGACAACCCAACCCGACAACCCGACTGACCCGACCCGAGTAGCCTGACCCGCCAACCCAACCCGAGTTGACCCGACCCGTGACCAGAATTGACTGACCCGACCCGACCCGACTGACCCGAACCGTGATCCGACCTGACAACCCGATCCGACAACCCGACTGACCCGACCCGACAACCCGACCCGAGTAGCCTGACCCAACCCAACCCGAGTTGACCCGACTGACCCGACCCGACAACCCGACCAAACCCGACCCGAGCTGACCCGATCCGAGTCGGGTCGGGTCGGGTCAGGTCAACCCGATCCGTTTGAGAGCACTATGGTCACGACGCTGGGTGAACGCCAAAATGCACTCCCATTGGGAATTGAACCCGGACCACGTGTACCGAAGTCTTACACGTTGACCACTAGCTAGATCAAGCGGGGGACTTTTATATGCATCTTAATGAATATTTGGCACTTTTGAGGTTTGGTTCTTTCTTTTTAAAACTGATACCAATGTCCGACGTGGGAGAAATTTATTTTTTTCTTGCTTCTAGTTCTATGTGACGAAATTTTTCTTCAAGGTCAGTATTCTCACTTGCTTGGACGGCAGGGGGTCTTTTCGGAAGGCAGTAGCAAGAGTCTCTTGGCGGAGACAAAAAGAAATCGTTTAATTACAATGATAAGGGTTGAGGAAACAGGATAACACCTGTGACTTTTTCCAACCCTTCAACTTTCATTCCAAAATAGGTTCTTATGATTCCGGGACCCGTGTCACTTTGATTTTTCTTTCTCGGTAATTAAAACGTATTTTACAGTATATATGGTTGCCCATAAGAAGATACATAATATGAATTTTGTAATTTAAAATTTAAAAATACAGTATGATATTTAATTGTAAAGTACTAATTTTATTTCATCACTTTCAGCCCAACAAATGAAATTCAAACAATTCGCTCCCTGGGTCTTGGTCATCTATACTGCGTCTTATTCTTTGTCTTGCAGTCATGTCTTGGTCCTGCATTTCGTAGTCTTGGTGGTCTTTCATGCTATACAAGAGCCAAGAATGCTCGCCTCATCGGTACAAATGAAGACCAAGTGTGATTTTGATTATGGTATTTCATACTATACGGAAAGCAAGAAAATACGCTCATCGCTACTTGGTGATCACCAAAACAAGGCCAAGAGCAAGATTACTATGCACTTCGTCTTGCATATCCAATCTTTATCTTGTTCTTGTATCGATGTCCTCGGGCTTGGTGAAATAAAATGAAATATTCAGTTTAAGGTCCCTCGATTCTGCACCGAGGCTAAGGGATACGGTGACCATGAGAAATGAATGAAATGGTGGAATGAAGAAAGTGGGAGGAAACAGGAGAACCCCGAGAAAACCCATTATACGGCGGTTCTCCACCACAAAGCCCACTTAACACAAGCTGAGATCGAACCATGGACACCATGCCTCAGAGATGAATTCTCTACCACTGAGCCACCGCAGCCCTGCTTGGGCTTGGTCGTCCATATCCAATCTTCCCCATCAGGATGCCGCGGTCGGCAAGAGGGATTGCCGCCGTCGACGGTGGCAGGCCGCCGGTAGGCAGCCGGCACCCGTCCGCGGCGGCACGACGATCTACTTGTTCAAAATTGCCGACCTTTTGCCGAGGCGGCAAGCGGTCGAAAATCGTAAAAAATAATGCCCTTTGCCGACTTTTTGCCGACTGTTGCCGACCGCTAGAGTCGGCAAAACAGTCGGAAAGACCTCTTTCCGACCCTCTGCCGACTCCTTATGCCGGCCTCTTTTCGACGGCGGCGCCGGCGCATTTAATGCACCTTTACGGCTGTTTGCCGACTGCTCGGCAAGGCAACTTTCCGACGGCGGCGCCGGCGCATTTAATGCTCATTTCCGGCTGTTTGCCGACTGCTCGGCAAGTCAACTTCTCGACGGCGGCGCCGGCGCATTTAATGCTAATTACCGGCTGTTTGCCGACTGTTCGGCAAGGCAACTTTCCGACGGCGGCGCCGGCGCATTTAATGCTCATTTCCGGCTGTTTGCCGACTGCTCGGCAAGTCAACTGTTCGACGGCGGCGCCGGCGCATTTTATGCGCCTTTCCGGCTGTTTGCCGACTGCTCGAAAGGACCTCTTTTCGATGTCGGCTTCCCGATTCTCCCACTGGCGGCATCCGACTTCTTGCCGCCGTCGAAAAGTGGCCCTTTGCCGACTGGAAATCAACACTTCAGGAAGGCAAAATTTTCATCAGCTTTTACATTAGTCTTGCCTAAGTCTTCCTCCATGCTATGATTTCTCGACAAGGAGCACCCTTGGAAGTTCTTGAAGTATAATACTTGCATTTTTTTGTGTGTCCCAGTACAAAATTTGTTCTTTTTTCTTTTTGCAGCACTTTCAGCCAAAAAACAAGAAATTGAATGGGACATGGAAGTATTATATACTTTCAGAACTAGCAATTGTGCCCTTCATGAGAAATCATAGCACGGAGGCAAACTTAGGCAAAGCTACTCTAAAAAGTGGTGAAAATTTTGCCTTCCTGAAGGGTTGATATCCAGTCGGCAAAGGGCTACTTTTCGATTGCGGCAAGAGGTCGAATGCCGCCTGTGGGAGAATTGAGAAGCTGACATCGAAAAGAGGTCCTTTCGAGCAGTCGGCAAACAACCGGAAAGGCGCATAAAATGCGCCAGCGCCGCCGGTGGAAAGTTGCCTTTCCGACCAGTCGACAGACAGCAGAAAAGATGCGTAGCACTGCAATGAAAATCATGGCGGATTCCCACCAGTAATAAAAATGAAATGAAATCTTTAATTTTACGTCCCACGGTTATGCCGGTTAGGCTAAAGGAGACAGTGATGATGAATAATGAATGAAATGGTGGAATGAAGAAAGTGGGAGGAAACGGGAGAACCCCGGGAAAACCCACGCATACGGTGTTTGTCCACCACAAGGTTCACTTGGCGGGAGTAGGTTTTGAACCCGAGACCCCTAACACCAGAGGTGAACGCTCTACCACTGAGCCACCGCGCCCCCCCCCACCAGTAATATTGCACTCGGTACATACGCAGTACATTTCTACAATTCTCAGTACGATTTAAGTGCTATATAGAGGAAAAGTATCTGGGAATGACTTACAAATGCTTAAAAGCGAACTAAAAATAACAACTGAGCAGCTAATAATGAACGTTAAGAATAATTCAATTAACATGTCTGTGCGCCTAATGTGAAAAACTTATAACAGTCAGTACATTTTCCCCCTGAAAGCACATCTTTCACTATCACGACCACTAGGAACAACACTGTTCTATGCAATCAAAATTTGCTAGTTGCAAACGCTTTCTTCGGAAAAAAAAAAGCCGCAGCAATCCGTCGGAAATACGGTCTTTTTAGGTTGTCGTTTTCCCATCAACTATTGGAAAAGGATTTTAAACGTCAATGATTTTCTAAATTTTTTTAAAGTACAGGGGTCACACTCCCAATGGAAAATGAGATTTAAATAAAAATTAATGAAGTAAAAATTATAAATAAAAATACTGTAATAAAAGGTATGTGGGGGCGGAGAGATTCAAACCGAGCCTACACGCAAAAAAAAAAAAAAAAAAAGGTTAAAGTAAACAAGAAAAGGTGGACAGTAACCATGTTAGTTTGTCAATATATGGAAAACAGAGACGTGTATCCAAGCAGCCAAGCCAAAATGTCTCTGCATTTGTTGTAACTTTGGTATAAAAAAAAAAAAAAAAAAGTGGCCGGAGCGATCACTTGTCTGCTTACACCTATGACTATATTCGTAGAAACCAAACACTGAAATGCACTAAACACAAGTTCTAACGACTAAGCTGTCAGTTCTAACTCTATGCCTTAAATATTTATTTAAATACACTTTAAAAGTGGAAATCATATTAAGATAAAATAACAATTAAGTAGGTAACTAATTGTTCATTTAATGCGTTCCTATATGATTTATACATTAATTGTATACAATGAAACAGAAAAATGTGAGAAAATAATTTATATCGTAAATGAAACAGCCACATGTACAGTATACTCATAGTGCATACCCATTATATAGAGAAAAAAGGTTAATGAAGTCATTTACATAAAAAATGAAGGTGTTTTAACATAATACTTTGCAAAGATCCTTTGTTTTAAAGGAATTCTTTAAGAGAATAAATGAAGGGAAGATCACAATTTTTTCTGGTCTATATTAGCACTAAAAACACACCAAATTGTATTAACAAAATACAATGCACATCGTATTAACTTATATACATTAGCCTATGTAATGAACCTTATCATCATTTAGAAGTTATATGTAATATACCTTCGGATGTACTACTACTTTTTTTTTTTTAAACAGAAATTTGTAGCATTCCATAACATTGAGTTTTAACACAGATAGCCTTCATACAGTATGTAAAATCAGAAAAGCAAATATATATGAAGTGATTACAATGTTCAAAAAAGCACTATATTATTCTAAAGAATTCCTGCTATCCATATTTTGTCTTGAATAACTCAGCCATTTTTCTTTTTTAGCCCATTGATATATACGAGGAAATCTTCCTCTGTTTCTTTGAGATTTTAAGGGTTTTACTTTTTATTATTTTTCTTCAGGTCTATTTAAATGTCTCTTACTTTGTGGAAATAAAATTCTGTGTTGTATGTTTTTAATATTCATAAATGACATCTAATTTAAATAATAATATACTTATATATACTAAAAGATCATTTTGACAAAGCAAGGGACATTTAAATAGATATTCAGAAGAAATCAGTAAAATCAGAACATCAAAAATTTTATTCATTTCAAAGAAAAGGAAGAATACTTCCCCTACAAATCAATGGGATAGAAAAGAAAGGAGGCGATGGTACTGAACCTCACCGTTAAGGAGCTTGTACTCTGAGAAATATAATTACACTTTCTCTCTTAACTGATTCCACGCAAAAAAAAAAAAAAAAAAAAAAGTGAAGAACAATATCAAACAACAGTTGTCTTTATAATTGAAGAAAACTTCAAACCTATGAAATAGTAATGTAGAATTTAAATAGCTCAGAATCAGGATTGTGAGAATATAGAGAGATACAGAAAATTTTACAACACTGCATAGAAAAGATGAAGTAATAATAAAAAAAGAATTTAACGACAAAAACTGGGATAGGGAGACTAAGGTAATATTGGCAAAACAAATATCAATTTCAAAGCCGTAATTCTCAATATTCGCTTCAAAGGTAAGTGATGACCATAATTCCCGTGTGATTTGAAATAAACCGCATTAAAATGGGAAATGTTTTACAAATGTTATGATTCAATGAAATTCACCCGTTCTAAAAGGAAAAAAAAAAAAAAAACCTGTAGTCCCACATATATCCTACCACTCTTCACAAATATCTTTAAGGATGTTAGTACATATGATTTTTGTCAATACTCTCCGTTAGTGGCGTAGGGAAGGGGGGCCCAGAGAGGCCGGGTCCCCAAAGAGGTCCGACAATGTAGTTTGATGTTTGTAATTTTTTATATATTTTTATGTTTATATATTTTTTGTTTGGAATTGTTCCATATGTACCTATAACAGCACTTGCCCCACCAAACACACATCCTGGCTACGGTACTGCTCTCTGTGGGTCTTCTTCCATTGCAACACTTCTGTATTTCTTGAGCAACATTTCCCCTTGCTTCCAGAAATAAATGAACTATCTAAAATAGAACAAATACAATGCTTTGTAAAATATACTCTTCAATGTGTACGGCGTTGGCACATCACGTATATTTATTACAATAGAAAATATACTTCATCACACCAAAACCAAACCAAACTACACAGTGTAATAGACCTTGTTGCAATGAACCGGCTTCAACGCTATATGTTAGACGCTATATGTTACAAGAAAACCTGTAAGAGTAATGAAAACTATAGTCACTGATGAAGAATTCAATTACGTCGAAACAGTTAACTTTTACTTAACCTTTTGTCACTCGCGCTGTTGGAAAAAAGCAAACAGGTGAGTAAAAACTAATGATTTTTACGAATGGGGTCGCATTAGCGGAGTCGCCCTCACTGCTATTCCTCAAGTGGCTCCTTCCCCTCTTTCACCCTAAAGCTCGCTGACGTGCTGCAATTGTAGTAGCTTCCAGTACAGGTTGAGGAAATAGTTTCGTCTGCGTTTGCTTTTTTCAAACGCGCGAGTAGTTCCGTGATAACACTAGCAAACACATATTTTTATGGAGTTTGAAATTTTCCAACGCGCGATCGTTAATGTGGTAATTATTGTTTATGAGTGAAGTTTTGTTTTTCTAAGCAACGTCTCGCTTCTTGAATAGAAGTGAGATAGAGAAGTGGCTTGACAATATTAATGATGAGTCTGATGTTAACTATCGAAAATTAGTGGCTGCTGAAAGTGATGCGAATTGAAGTAATGAAAAAGTGAATGAAGATGATATTGATCATGATAGTGAAGCAGATAAGAATAGTGTAGATGCAGATTCAGATGCAAACGATATGGATGTGAATTACAGTTACAGTGAAAATATTGTTTCATTGGGAAAGACAGGAATACAAAATGTAAATAGTAACTGGCAACATCAGCAAAGACAAAGTGTAAAAACATTGTGAAAAAGATGCTAGAACCGAAGTTTACTGCTAAGGGTATCACTGAGTAAACAGTTTTTTTTTTTTTTTTTCGAAATTTATCGATATAGCCGTGATTGATGAAATTGTAAAATGTACTAACAATTATTTGGATAAATTACGAACAAGTTTCGGCGAAGAACGCACTGCAACTGTACAGCAACTTCAAGAGAAGCAACTTCAAGAGCAAAATTAATGACTTTATTTCGACGTCTTTATTTGATTGCCAAAAGAAAGGAGCACGTGATGATGTACGATCACTGTGGACATGTGACGGAACAGGAATTCTAATCGTAAGAGCAGCAATGAGTTACACGAGCTTTTTACTGCTACTCAGGGCATTAGATTCGATGATTTCGAAAGCCGATCTCAGAGAAGAGATATTGACAAGCTATAGATATACCACATTGACTTGACACCTAGTTTTCTGTTCCAAGCGTTGCTATCGGCTGAAGGAATTCACTCCCTTTCGCCAAGGCTCTCTCGTTTAGCAACAGCTGAACCCTTATTGGCTCAACGCGTGGATGTGTCGATGGTTTGAACTTTAGTTCGCATTTTTGCCACAGATCAAGACATTTTGACAGCACTATAGCAACAATTCCAAATATCCTAAGTATTTACTCAACAATTGCATGCATTACTTCAAATAAGTTTACTAAATATATTGTTTGTATCTCAAAATGTCAATGTTGGAAAAAAGCAAACGCGCGAGTAGTTATGTTACTAAATTTGGCGCGAGTGACAAAAGGTTAATCTTTATTACAACAGTACGGTCGCCACCCCAAACGAGAATCAGAAAAGAAAAGAAATCCTGCCGTATATCTAATGGTAGGAATTTGAGTTTCTTGAGAAATCTTTGAAACATTACCTTGAAGCTGCAAGTTAAACAATAAATCCCTAAGTCCCTCACCAGACAAAAAGATGTATTAAAATAGAATATTTTATTTAGTGAAGATAGCATTATATTACTTTGAAATAGAACTTCGATACGCGTCAGGGTTTTGCGACACTATTGTATTGGCAATTGAGAATTTTGTATTCGGCTGAATACAAAATATTACATCTTAAAATAAAACCTTGTTAATGGAACAAATAAAATGCACATATACTTAAATAAACTACAGGTAAAATCGATCAGGTGGGCAAAAATGATAAAAGTTTCAAAACAAATACATTTTATGTTCTCCTAGGAGTCAATTTGAGTAACATATCTAAAACACAAACCATCTGTAATAAGAATTCAATCGAATGAACATAACTTTGAGAAACGCTATAAAAAAAAAAAATCACAAAACTATAACTTTACATTTGTTCGTTTGTCTGCCGAGCTCCTTTATGGCTGAGCGGTTAGTGTACGCGTCTTAGGCGTGGGTAACCCGGGTTTGCTTCCCGGAGAGAGCTCACGTGGTTCGGATTCCACCTTAATCAGTAGGTCCCGTCTTATATAGCCTCGCTGCTGAAAGGGACGTTAAACACAAAATCAACTGAACTTTCGGCCTTTTAAGTTAAAATTTTCAGAGTACAAGCACAAGACACTCTAAATTCCCTGTTTAGATTTTGGCGGCATACCAACGTAATATATCAAAATGGCGGCCATTTTGTCAAATGAACGAGTATCTACGCTACGAAGCGCAATTTTCAGTCTTTTAAGTTGAAATTTTGACGGTAGAAGCACAAGATATGCTAAATTTGCTGTGTAGATTTTCTCGGCGGTCCAATGTAAAAAAAAAAATCAAAATGGCGGCCATTTTTTCAAAACGGCAGTGAGTAGAAAATTGTTGCAAGTTGTGACAATGACAATATTGAAATATAAATCACATTTTAACACTTTTACCCCAAAGACATTGAAATATTTCGAAAAAAAAACGATTAAACCCGAAAAAACCCAATTAAACTCGAAAAACACCCGAAAAAATGGGCCCAGGTGGGTTTGGCTTTTTCAAAAAAGCCCGGGTTTTTTCAAACCCTCGTTCATGATGAGCTTTTCTCCTCAAAAAAGTTTTAATAGTAGTCGCTAATGGTTTTCTACAGATGTTAATGTTAAATTGTTAAATTTTTTCAAACTTCCGATGTCCAAGTTTTTGTACCTACACATCGTGAAACAGTGTCAGGAGAAAGGGTTAACACTCGGAAAATGAAAATGAAATATTTGAGTTTTACGTCCCACGGTTATGCCGGTTAGGCTAAAGGAGACGGTGATGATGAGAGATGAATGAAAATGGTGGAATGAAGAAAGTGGGAGGAAACGGGAGAATCCCGAGAAAACCCACGCACACGGTGTTTGTCCACCACAAAGTTCACTTGACAGGAGCAGGGTTTGAACCAGGAATCCCATGCACCAGAGATGAACGCTCTACCACTGAGCCACCGCGGCCAGCAAAAAATCAAAATAAGACAGTCTGGTGCAGGTGTAGTTTTGGTGCACTACATTTTGGAAGATTTACAGGTAAAATTCAATACTTTCCATGAAAAGACATGTTTATAAGGAACGAATTTCTACAGGTAACTTAATTACATACAATGTAATACAACTGTATCTTACGTTTACTAATGTTAAACCATTACAAATGCTTTACGACGAATAAAACAAATGAGTGCATATGAAAAATGGCTCTATTAGATGTTATTTTCCACGGGCGGCTTATTTCTGCACCGTGTACACCGTCATCATGTTTCTGCACAGCGCGCAGAACCTGTATTTTGTTTACAAGTGGAGAGTTACTAGTATGAAACAACAACAAGTGTTGTTGAAACTTGTATTATTCTCAAAACGCACTTCCTTCCATTACCCTCACTTCTCCGCATACACACTATCGCAGACGTGCCTGCTCCCTTCGGACGTATTCCAGCGCGGGCCCACCAGCTTCGCCCTATCTGACTCGGTTCGATAGCATTCGTGCTATTTAGTGGCCACCCAGCACAGATTGTTTTGTGCTTTTTTGCGCTGTTTTTATGCTAGACATCTGGAAGCCTTATTTATACGCAAATCGTAAAAGAATTATAATTTTTCAACAATTACTTCTAGAGGTCCCCTTGAATTTTATTTATGCCAAGTAAAATATATTCCGCCCATTTGAAACCGACTAGGGGACAATAAAAAAGAAACTGGTGAAAGAATTATAATTTTTCATTTTTTTTTTTTTTAGTATTGCGTCACAAGTAAACCTGTACACAAGAGCGTTTATCCACTACCTCATTTCTCCTGTTTTTTTTTTTTTTTTTTAATTGGAAGTTTTCGCTCACATGTGAAACAAGTCCTGCAGTATATAATCTAGTTGATCTTATTAGGTTACTAAAGATACACTAAATACTAGAGAATACTAAAGGAACACAAACCTTATCATGGCACAAGCATTATGAGAAATTGTCCACGTTTCTCTAAGATAATTTAGCACCAGGTGCTAGTTGGCCACTAAAGAGCACGAATTCTATATAACTGAGTCAGAGCAGGGCAACGCTGATGGGCCCGCGCGGTAGCGCGGGGGTGTGTCCGAAGGGAACAAGTGCGTCAGCGACGGCGGGTATACGCGTAAGCGAGGGTAGTGAAAACATAAGGGCTTTGGTAATCATACATTTTTCAATATCACTTTTTATGGTTTCATACTAGTAACGCGTCAGTTGTAAACATAAAATACAGCTTTCGTACACTGTGCAGAAATACATTGGCGTTGAGTTAGAAGACACTTATCTTAAAAACTAAGACATGTAAACTTTTGCAATTTCAAGAAGAAAATAATGTACTACAGTTTCTTAACTGTCCCTCGTTTTGTAAATAAAAATTAAGTGAAACCTTTAAGTTTTTTGTCAAACGGTTATGCCGGTTAGGCTAAAGAAGACGGTGATGATGAGTAATGAATGAAATGGTGGAATGGAGAAAGTGTAAATAAACGGGAGAACCCCGAGGAAACCCACGCAGACAGTGTTTGTCCATCACAAAGTTCACATGGTGATGGCTGGGATCGAACCCGGGACCCCAAGTACCAGAGGTGAACGTTCTACCACTGAGCCAGCGCGGACCCTACAATTGTAAGCGAGTTCTTGATATACCGGTAACTCTTTACTTTGGGCAAGGCAATGATATCCTGTCAGTACATAGTATTGCCGAACGAGCGTTAGCGAGTGAAGGCGGGTTAGAGCCCCGCAGGGCACTTTGTTTTCTGTCTTTCCTTCTTGGGAACTGTAACTATAATTGCGGGAACCAGTTCAGATGACTTGATTATTGTCACTGCCTTGCCTAAAGTAATGACTTGCCGATATACCTTAGGGGGTTCGTGAAGGTAAGCAGCAAGGCAACAAATAGAATCGAAGTTAATACACAGGTTGGGCTAGGTAGTACCATTTAAATTACTTTCTTTGATACCCCCCCCCCCCAAAAAATTTTATATGCCAGAAACGCCAGTGCGCGGGAACATACTATAACCGAATCTTTTTCATGCGCAGCAACAATTAACATATGTAACACAACATATAAAATTCATGACAATTTGAAATGTATATACATAATATTAAATTAACTCACCCCATGTATATGCATAATAAGTGCAATAATATATGCAAATGTATATGAATAATATTAAATTAACTCACCACTCTCTCACTTCATGTTTTCGTGGTATTTGCTTAACCAGCAACTGCGTACAGTTCCAATGAATGAATATTTTTATGATAAACATTATTTTTCCCATTTGTAAACTTATCTCAACGAATTTTTTTTTTTTGAAGGACTTTACCCACACTGCATCACAATGTGACAAATGAAGAACGCGAACCGAACATACAGGCAGCGCAACCAGACTACGATTTCTGCAATCAGGCTCTTCAGCGGCAAAGGCGGCTCGGCGCCTGTCCGAGCATCTTTTCAAGGTCGGTCCATCCGCTGTTTGCCGACCTTCTTTCGGCTCCTTTACTTGTCGGCACGCCGCCAACGTTTCGGCGTCTTTCCGACAATATTTGCCGCGGTCGCCGTCCGCTGTTTGCCGTCTCCTTGCAAAATGTTTGTCAAGAATCCTCTCGTACTTGTCATTTATTTTAAGTATTTACTTCTCATATACCCTTTACGTGCAGTCCCTTTACTACATTTCTTTTCATGCATTTACCTTTTTCGTGGTCGGCACGCCGTCAACGTTTCGACGTCTTTACAACCATCCTTTGACGCTGTCGTTCCGTCCGCTGTATGCCGACTTTCTGCCGACTCCGTTTTCACAAGACATATTTTATGGAATTAGTGCCCACCCACAAGAAAAACCTTCGGACAGTTTCAATTTTTACTTCATCATTAAAGAAGATACAGGCTCTATTCATTTTCCAAAATTCGACTCTTTGCCGCTGGTACGCGTTATTGCAACTTTCGCCGACGTCGTGCCGACGTCGCTTTTCAAGAAATTGCCGGCAGTCTCTTTTTGCAGTCGTCGTCCGACTGTCTGCCGACTGTTTCGAGAAAGCTTTATACGAGGGAAATATAAGCCCTAATTCGTATTTTAAAGCAACAAATTACCTTCTAACTCTCTTTGTTTTCTATTGGTGAACGAATCTCTTTTTGCTCGTCGCGGTCGAAAATCGAGCGGAAAGACGCCGGTGTCCGGCGCCGGCAATCCGACCGCGGCATCTGGTCGGCATGAACAAATTGTCCGACTATAGGCGGCAGGATCCTGATGGGGTTTCTTTTGGCCTTGCTTAAACAACTTTTAGTTTTGTTCTAAATCCAGACTCAATATTGGCGTAGATATTAATATTACAGTCGATTGGTAAAGTCAATCTTCCACATTTAAAAATTAAAGTACACACAAGTACAAAAATAAGCATTTACCATAAAAGTGTTCAAAATAGATTTATGGTTTCTATAAAATCAATTGAAAATTGCTATTTTTAATTAGGCAGCTAGTAAAAAACAGCAGCTTTCGACTCCAGTCGATTTTAAGCACAACCTAAACTCAGTTGACCAAAGTGAACTGACCCGACCTGACAACTCGACCCGAATAACCCGACCCGAGCTGGCCCGACTGACCCGACCCGACAACCCGACCCGAGTTGACCTGACCCGACCCGACCCGTTTGAGAGCACTACTCTTTAGTGATCAACATAAAATGCAGAAGTGGTTATTTTTTACTATTTCAAATTTTCTAACAAATCCATCGGCTAACTCGATTTCTAATTTTTGATGTGAGTAGGTCCTGGTTAAAACTGATGATATTCTATCAAGTAATTCTTGAGGTTATTTGTATACCGGAGAGACTGACGGAATAAATATATAATTGAGTTTTGGGAAATGAAACTATTTAAAAGCTAATCAAGATTTTTTTGTATTTCTTTTCTTTTCTTTTCCTTTCTTTTTCTTTTTCTTTCTTTTTTTTTTACCTAAACATTTCAGTGAACCCTCCACATTTATAACTCCATCAAACCAAAATTTCCACTAAAATTTTGTAAAGATTTCAAACAAATTCTTTGAATTTCTTCAACCACAAAATCTTCATTAATATCTTCTGAAATTCCTTTAACCAAGAAACACATTCTGGGGTTGCGGTGGCTCAAGTGGTAGAGCGTTCACTGCCAGTGCATAAGATGCTTGGTTCGATCCCAGCTCGCGCTACGTGAATTTTGTGGAGGACAAACACCGTGTTTTTTTTATCGGGGTTCTCCCGTTTGCTCCCCACTTTCTTCATTTCACAATTTCCTTCGTTTCTCATCATCACCGTCTCCTTTAGCCTAGCCGGCATAATCGTGGGACGTAAAACTTAAAGGACTTTAAAGACCAAACACAATCTATGCTCGCCTAAAACAATTAACATTTGAATATTCTTCTGACAAACTATTACATAGTCTTCATAAGTATAAGTATAAGGTTGCGGTGAGTATCAGCCACAAAAAGTGTTTGCTAGAAACGTTTAAAGATATTAACGGTGTGTTTCAATCAACAACCATTAGTAAAGTTCTCTGAAGATTTTAATAAACTTGATTGAAGATTTTATTAAATACCATAAGCCTTTTTCGTTGTTTCTCGCAAAGAAAACCAGTTAAGATTTTGCGGTGTATTTTAGTCACACCTTGATAAATGTCGTTGGTTTAAAATTGTGTAAAGCAACTGGGATCCTTGTTCTTTTTATAATGAATTATATCGTAAGAGAATTTAATTACCTCCTGAAGAGCTGTGAAATTTATTGCAGCTTCGTAGTGCGGTCATGCCAAAGCAGACGTCCCATGGTCTTTACAACCTGTCGTTCGTTCAATGTTAGTTACAATAAAACAGGAACCTTTGCGCTACCAGGAAGTTTCCCACGTGTTTCATATATAGAGATAGTTATCAAAATAATGGACACCTAAAAAAAATGAAACTTACCTGGATAGCACGGTACATGACATAACCTGCAGCATGTAGTTCAGCATTCTATTTATCACGGAATCGAGGGAAATAACTCCTGAATCGTTTTCGTGATAGGGAATATTTTCCTCCGATTTCGTATTTGGAATCCACATAATGGATAAAACTTTCAGCTCTACATTCAGTCGTTATATCTTGTACAGCAGAAAGAGCCATGAAATGGGTAACGAGTGATCCAATCAGATCTGGAAACCGCTAAAGCTCGTAATACCACGAAAGCTAGTTAGCAAGTTGGCTAACTTAATTCTAACATAACAAGCAATTTTAGCAAGGGATCAATACAGGATACCATTATAACTTTGACCATTACCTACCAACTTTCGGTCAGAACCGTGAACTGCTACTAATAGCTCTTACATTCAATTCTACTCATGCATACACACTTGCAATTAAACCACATATATGGAATAACAGCCAATTTGTGTTCAAGTTTGCAACTTTCCCTTAGACTCGGATTCAGTTCCTGAGAGGAGTGTGTTGTTTTGATTCCACATTAAGTTGTAAGCCCTCGTGTTAATGAGATCGGTTCAGCAAGACCAGTGTACTGATAAGTTCAAGTTGGGATATCAACTTTCAAGTTCCGATATTTCCTACATTTGATATTTCAATATAAACTAATATCTATATAATAATAAATTCGTTTGTTCGGTCCTTTTTAAAAATAATAAATCCATTTGTTTGGTCTTTTTCTTTTCTTTTTCTCTTTTTCCTTCTTTTTTTCGTTAAGTATCATGAAGACCATGGGGGAAAAGGAGGCAAGTCTATTTTTCATGATTTTACACAATTGCCCTGTTTTCTACTGACTTTACGTACTTCTTCCCATGTAGGCAAACTCTTTAACATTAAATTTCTTAGTAACTGGCCTTTTTCTTACTGTGGGATTTAGTTCATGCAGACTACACATTCCAGGCTACATTATTCTGCTGTTAACTCATTTTTGAACATTTCTTGACACCCCCTTTTCCCCTTGTGTTCTTCATTAATAACAGACATGCCTAGTTTCGTTATACTCGGAAAGGAAAAAATGGAGTGAAAATAGGTTGTATTTTTATGCGACTTCAAGAATAAAAGGGATATGAGCAATTCAAGTTGATATTATTTTTTATTTCCTCATAATTTTTGTCCTATACATAGAAAAGAACGAGAGAATCACCATATTGCTCAGGTACAGTAGTTCTTGCAGATATGCAACATGGGGTCCTCTGGAGTTGAGCAACTTCTTTGTATTACTCTGGAGCTAAGGAAAATTGAGTTACTATTACACGTTACTCTTACGATGGGTACTTCTTTAGTAAATAGTGTCCCAGTGCAGTCCCCTCACACTTCGATTTTGACTTCGGGCAATTTTTTGGGAGGGGGCATACTAAATATCTGTTCAACATATTACATTGAACATTACTTTTCTTCCACCGCTTCAATAGAAAGCCAGGAGCCATAACAGAAGTTATATATAGCTGGAATAATGCTATCAGTAGCGGTTCGTGATCTGTAGAAGCACAGGTTGCAATGTTGCAATACCAAAGGTGTGTAGGTACGCGCAAGTGTTCCCTTCCCCCAGAATTCTTGAGTCTTATCCAAAAAATATTCAGGCAATATAAAGAGGAAAGTCCTTTTAAGCTCTATTTGTATATTTATTGATTGAAGAATATTGTCTAATATTGGTTTAATATAAGCTATTTCCTTTTTTTTTTTCAAACAACCACTATCAATGTACGTTTATACACTATTTATATACAAAACTTCTTCATTCATGTCATTGAACAAGAGACAAATCGAATATATAGCATGTGCTGTAAGCCATGAATGATATCGTTAACCCGAAAAGAAGAAAAAAGAAAGAAAATTGCATATATTCATGCACGCAATTAAACAAAATAATTTAACTAAGTAAACTATTCACTATTTTAAAATGAAAGATCTTCCTTCGTTCTTTTCGAGCTTCAAATTTTTCTATGACTTTATTGAAATCTTAAATGCTGCTCGCCAAACATCGCTACCGCAAATATTTTCTGCTTATTTTCTTTAGGACACAGAAACACCTCTCTCCTCAGACAATATGCATTTTGTTAGCATTTCTTTGTATGAATATAATGGACAGAGTCCATTTTCAGTAACTACGTATTTTTGTCTGTTGTTCTACTATAAAGAAGCATGAAATATAAGATTTTTTCCTTCGAAAATAGAAAAAAAAACAAATAGTTTAATATTCCAGCAATTTAGGCTAAAGAAGACAGATGAATATTGAAAGTGAATAACTTGAGATTAATTTTTTATGCCCTCTGCCGAAAATCGAACACGGGATAATGTGCACGAAAGACGCAGAGCTAGGAATCAGACCAGTGGTAAGACATTTTCTGCTTCGAGACTCGATCGCCCCCCCCCCCCCAGAATAGGATATTTTTTTATTTTAAAAATAAAACCTATAACAAGAATTTCACCTTTGTATTATAAATGTAAAATAAAACCTATTGACTTCGAACGCCCACCCTCCCCCAAACATTCAGCCTGGATCCACCCCTGCTACCACCAGACGCGTACTTGTTCTTTGCCAGTTTCTGTTTTGTGAATAACTTCTTTCTTCCAAGCATCTATATCTCACTCACTCTATCAATTGAGTCAAGCGCTGCCAAGCGAAGGAATTCGTAACTATTACAGAAGCTACCTATATACCAGTGGCAGAAAAAGGTGCAACTGGAAGGGAGCAATACGGGAGGATAGCAGCGACGCAGGAATAAGTCTAATTCCTCACGTTAAGAGATAGGAGCTCGCTGCCATATGCTCAATGTTACTGCTTCCAGTGGCAACGCTCACTTCAACTGGAAATGTAAATCACTCTCTTTCTTTCAGTTTTTTAATTGTTTTTTAAGAAATGCATCAATACTGTTTTGAGCTCACTAGAAAAGGTTTCTATTTTACTGATACACTACTTTAATACCTAAAAATATCTTTAATGTTTTTTTTTAAAAATATCCGGTTGCACAACCATGCAACATATAGTACCAGCCGCCGCTGAATGCTATGAAACAACTAAATGTATTACTGATGAGCTCCTCACCATATCTTGAAATAACTATAACAATCAAGAAGAACAGAATTAGGGTAGTGCTGAAGTCTCGTGATTTTCCTAGAATGTAGTTTCCGAACAGTAAGCTGTGACCTTGCATCTCAAAAGCGGATTGAGATACTTTTATTTCCAGATGCAATATAGTGTCAAGACTCTTGCGTGTCTTGACACAGTACTTTCTAAAAGGAACTAGACAAATCTGCAAGAGCTTTCCTGTGTGAAGAATACCTTTGTAATTTCGGAGAATCTTCTAACTTGATGACGCAACAGTATGAGAAACTTATTAATTAGGGATGGCCAGAACCGGTTATTGGTGGAACCGGTTTTCGGGTCTGTTCGGATCCGGTTCTAGAAGATCCGGTTCCGGAACCGGTTTTTCGGATCCTGGTCTGGAACCGGTTCCGGAACCGGTTCTGAAAACCGGATCTCCAAGAACTGGTTCCGCTGGAACCGAAACTTTGTGACCATCCCTACGCTAAACCCGAGCTGCTGGCAGGCTGTGGACAGCGTGATAGATGAAATGGTGGAAGCGGCAGGCAGGCGCCCAGGCGGCGGCCGCTTGTCTCATTTGGCAAATAAACTGGGTTACTGGCAAACTCATTGGCTAAACAGGCAAACTGGCCAACTCATTTGGCTAAACACCCACTGGTGGACCAAAATTTTTTTCTGGGGGCACAAGCGGGTCTGGATGGGGAAGGCACAAGCGCATGGTCCTCTTTGCATTTGTTTTAAAGGTGAAATTTGTGTCTTTGAAGGTGAACGGGTCTTTGGGGGCTTTCGGATCCAGGTCTAGAACCGGTTCCTAAGATCCGGTTCTGGAACCGGGTTTTCAGATCCAGATCTGGAACCGGTTCCGGAACCGATTCTGAAAACCGGATCTCCAAGAACCGGTTCCTCGCGGAACCGGAACTTTGTGGCCATCCCTATTCTTAATATCATATCTGACTCTACACTACACAGTACTTTTCAGAAATTTCTATTAGCGGAGTTTTGGTACAATGTTAAGGAAAATATTACCCTGAATTTTCTGTGAAATCTGTCCTGGTTTTTCTTCCATTTGTCAGCACTTACATAGGTGAACAAGGATTTTCCTTGTATGCAGCGACGAAAACAAGTTACCGCAATTGACTAAATGCCGAACCCCACATGAGACATCATCTATCTTCGACCAAACCAAGTATAAAACAGTTGAGAAAACAGCATCACTCGTCTCATTGGAAGAACAATTTTCAAATTTGGCGTTTGAAAAATGAGAATATTCTTAGTAAATTTGTTCAGATTGCAAATAAGTTATTTTACAAGCACTTTACCGATATTAATATTATTATGTTTTGTTATAACATGAAGACATGATATGGTTCTTCGAACATTATTATCATTGAGAACCCCTGTGTTAATGGAAGGAAACTACTGCACAGAAACATTAATATTTTCACAAGTATTGGGGAGATATTTTATGAATTTTAGGGTTAGCGTTAGAGCAGAAAGTACTGTGAACCTACCAAACAAGCTTTCTATCAGTATAAATTTTGTCTGAGAAGGGAAATTATAATATACAAGGGCAGGGCTGGGGCACCATTTTTATGTATATACATTAGAGAAAATATTGAAAATTTGCGATAACGGATTTCTAACATGATTGGATAAAGAACATGAACAATTATCCCTTTGATATTACTTGCTAATGGACCCCTACACGAGAGTGACATTTAAGGACAATTTAATTTGTTTTAGCTCCTCTGGGGGTGAAAGTTGGCCAACTTCAAAGGGGTAAGACTCCTCATAAGTATGCCATCAAGACTCGAATTAAGTACCACAGGAAGTAAAACCAAACACAGTAGTTATTACTACACAGGAACATGAACACTAGAAATCATTAAATTTATTTTATTTGTTTATTAATTTATATTATTAAAAGAAAATCCATAAATCTACTGAATAGGATGATAAGGAGTGTGGATAACCCATTGGAAAATGTGAGGAGCCGCCCTTAATTAAAATTTAAATTTTTAAACAAAGGTAAACGTCCTCCCCATTAGTCTGTATGAGAAATAGAGACCCATTTTAATAGAACAACAGCAGTGAGAACAATGAGACGACGCTGTGTATATCATCCCCCTTCCACCTTCTTCCGCTTTGCTAATACGAAATTTCCGTGTAGCAAAATGGTCTGTAATAGAAGAACAATTACGTCAAAACTGCTTGAGTTGCAACAGGAGAAGAAAATATCTTCTCCCCACGGTGCGTTCATTGTGTGACGCTGGCGGAACCAAAGAAACAACGAGGACTCACAAATAAAATTAAAATGGCGCAGGAGGCGGAGAAAAAGCAGAGGGAAATTACATAAGCGGTAAATGATTGCTGGGCCGACGGTGATTTGAGGTGAATTCCATTTGCGACAAAGCAACAGACAAGAGAGACAGAGAGAGAGAGAATCTAATGTCTGAGAGCGCATTGCTTGCTTTCATTGTCTTGTGTTTTGCATGCTTTAAGGATAAATCTTAAGAATTTCTTTAGATTAAAACAATGTTTCTCAAGATTCTGGTGAGTAGGGCAAAATTTTAGATCCTTAGATCCATTATTATTTGTCCTTAATCCTTGATGGAAGTTGAAAAGATATGTACAGTAATTTTAAGATCGCAAGAACGGAAGGTACAATACTATCACCTAAATTTTGATGAAAAAGGAGAATTACTTGTTTGTTTTGTCTGTTTATTGAAGTTCAACGTCCATTTCCAGCACCGAGGCTATATGAGATGTGGAGCTGCAGTTTAAGTGGATTCCGAACCATCGTAATCCCCATAATGCTTTCCCACCAGAAGTCGAACCAGAGACTCTGTGCACCAGTGATAACGCACTGGTCACTAGACCACTCGTGAGAGGAGGGATGAATAGAGTTACCTACGAGACAGGAGTTGAAGCAGTCTCGTCTCGAAAAAGTATTGTGAAAGTGATGTCTCGTTTCAGGAAAGTGAATCTATTTTTATTGGAAGGGCTCCGTCTTGTTATATATTCCGTCACGTAAAATCCTGTCTCGTGAGCAAACCCTGTTAAGAGGTGCCTCACACAATTTCGATGCTGACAGAGAACGTTAAATTCACACTAAGCTACGCAAATCACATTCTCAGTTGTAAACAATAAGACACTTATTTAGATTTACTAAAACCCTTAGAATATGATGTATACGATCATTATAGAAGAGCCATCAAGAGACGGTTCCTGAATTTTCTTACCACTTGCGAAGGGATAAAGCAACCCGTACTTTGGTCCTAGTGTTAGCAACTACGGTCACTCAGTTTTATATCATTAAATCCCGGCAAAATTAAAATACCGCTAATTTTACAGTAATTATGTGATGTCTTCAAATAGATAAAAGATAATTGAAATATGGAACAAGAGCGCCCTAGACAATATTATTTTGCGTGAGGTACCGTTATCACAAGTCACCTAGTGGCTTTCCGTTTTCAGCCGTTTAGAAACGCGAAAATAAATGCCGATTTTCAAAATGGCTCGAAATCGAAAGCAGATAAGTGAGTCGTAATAACGGTATCTCATGTAAAATTATATTGTCTAGGGCGCTCTTGTTCCACATTTCGATGATGTTTTATCTATTTGAAGCTATTTGAAGATATCACATAATTACTGTAAAATAAGTGGTATTTTAATTTCGCCGGGTTGAGGCCTCTTAAGAAAACTGGCATTATAGATGCAATGAAAAAGTCTTGACACATGAGTAGTGGCAACGTCACTGAGAACTGTCAGAGACCTTCTCTTCCTGTCTCCCGTATAGGTTGACATAATTAATGTACTAGCATAATTAAGGCTTGTCATCGAAGAATCTTGGACTTACTTTCTATTATTCCGTTACAAATAATACTTTAGTCAAATGGCACTATACACATCTTTTTAAAACACCTTTCCCACTAGAATAGGTACCTCCAAACTACGATCCGTGTGCACCAGTTGTATACTTCGATTACTCAAGCATAATTGACGTTTTGCGTAATTTCACTGCTCCCACAAGATGTCGCTGGTGCTACAATATGTTGGTGTTATGAGCTAGGTAGCTCTTGGCTCTTGGGACTTAGTAGAGAAGTCAGTGTGGTCCTTGGGATGAAAAGTTCGGAGAACCCTGCTCCAGACTATCGAATAGTACTTTTTCCGAACAAAGAACTGGCGGGATTCAAGGAAAGCAGGAATGACTTCTGCCTGGGCCAGCGGTCATTGGAATCAAATACAATGAAATGGAGCAAGTGCGCTACTGATTGCACCGTGCTCGTTTGTACACCACAATTCTATTGGAAGGAACACACCAATAAATGTTTACATACACTATGTGATCAAAAGTATCCGGACACCCCCATAAACATAAGTTTTTCATATAAGGTGCATTGTGCTGCCACCTACTGCCAGGTACTCATTATCAGCGACCTCAGTAGTCATTAGACATCGTGAGAAAGCAGAATGGGGCGCTCCGCGGAACTCACGGACTTCGAACGTGGTCAGGTGATTGGATGTCACTTGTGTAAGTATGTATGGGAGATTTCCACACTCCTAGGGATGCGCACGGGACGAGTTGACACAGAATTTTCCTGACAAAATTCGAGTCGAGACACAGCTCTTCCAATAGAAAAGAATACATTTTTCGAGTCGAGACATCACTTTTACAGCATATTTTCGAGACGAGACAGCCTCAAATCTTGTCTCGTGCGCATCCCTACACACTCCTAAACATCCCTAGGTCCACTGTGTCTGATGTGATAGTGAAGTGGAAACGTGAAGGGACACGTGCAGCACAAAAGTGTACAGGTCGACCTCGTCTGTTGACTGACAGAGACTGCCGACAGTTGAAGAGGGTCGTAAAGTGATAGACAGACATCTATCCAGACCATCACACAGGAATTCCAAACTGCATCAGGATCCACTCCAACTACTATGACAGTTACGCGTGAGGTGAGAAAACTTGGATTTCATGGTCGAGCGGCTGCTCATAAGCCACACATAACGCAGGTAAATGCCAAACGACGCCTCGCTTGGTGTAAGGAGCGTAAACATTGGACGATTGAACAGTGGAAAAACGTTGTGTGGAGTGATGAATCACGGCACACAATGTGGCGATCCGATGGCAGGGTGTGGGTATGGCGAATGCCCGGTGAACGTTGTCTGTCAGCGTGTGTAGTGCCAACAGTAAAATTTTGAGGTGGTAGTGTTATAATATGGTCGTGTTTTTCTTGGAGGGGGCTTGCAGCCCTTGTTGTTTTGCGTGGCACTCTCAGAGCGCAGGCCAACATTGATGTTTTAAGCACCTTCTTGCTTCCCACTGTTGAAGAGCAATTCGAGTGTGGCGATTGCATCTTTCAACACGATCGAGCATCTGTTCATATTGCACGGCCTGTGTTGGAGTGGTTACATGACAATAACATCCCTGTAATGAACTGACCTGCACAGAGTCCTGACTTGAATCCTATAGAACACTTTTGGGATGTTTTGAAACGCCGACTTCGTGCCAGGCCTCTCTGACCTACATCGATACCTCTCCTCAGTTCAGCATTCTGTGAAGAATGGGCTGCAATTCCCCAAGAAACCTTCCAGCACCTGATTGAAAATATGCCTGCGAGAGTGGAAGCGGTCATCAAGGTTAAGGGTGGGCAAACACCATAGTGAATTCCAGCAGTACCGGTGGAGGGCGCCACGAACTTGTAAGTCATTTTCAGTCAGGTCTCCGGATACTTTTGATCACATAATGTATAAGGCTCAAAAATTTTTCTTCTGACCTAGACACCAGTTCTGACAACTAGGCACCAGTCCGATTCGAAATTTGACCCCCGATTAAACCCAAGTTTTTCTTTTCCACCGTCATACTAAAACCAGGTAAACATTACTGAGATTCGGTTCATTGCCAGTACCTTCATAATGTGATCATTTAGCTACAGAATTTGTAAGCATAATGACAGGTAAGTGGGACACGAACTTGAGAAAGCCAGAAAAGAAACTCGGAAATAGTTAGGAAATTACACCAAAATTTATGAGATATATTATAAATTTCCAAGAAGTTCTATGAAAAGATATGTCTTTCTAATGATGAGCATCTGCTTGATAGAAAGAACGTTATTCACTACGAATAAATCCCCTAATTTGAGATATTGAAAAATTGTTTACAGATATTTCGTAAGCCAGCAAAGATAACTAAGTTCAAAGATGTCTTGAACCATGACCGCATTTTTGTAAAGAGGTAGTTTTGATATATTATCAAGTTGACTAAAAGATTTGTATATCAAGATTCACATATCAAAATTGAGAATACTACAGCAACAGCATACCCCTGTTGTTATGGGAATTCTGTGATATCTGGTCAAAAAGTGTGACACTGGTTTTCACTGGTCCCTATTAAAAATTACTTAACATCATTTAGGACGCTCTGCAGAGATTGAAAAAAAAATATAGCTTTACGGTGCCAGGTCCGAGCTATACGGTGATGCAGTGAAACCTTCTAGCCCAGTTTGGTTAATTTCTGATAGGTTGCGGTCTGGCGCTGTTAGCGTGGTATGCGATACCCTTTCTTGTTGAACAGATCTGACCATTACTGTTCAATAACTCCCCGCACTAATTGTTAAAATTGAATCTACCTGTCTGAATCTACCGTTCTGCCCATCGGTAGAAGTTCATGATGTATGATGACCTTTCAATCCTCCCCTCCCCCAAACGCACAGCATACACTGAGGAAAAATTGTAGGTGGCGTACTTGAAAAGATAGGTTACATGCGTAATTCCTGTAGTTTTTGGACTTAACATACAGCAGACGTATAACTGAAAACGCATATTTTATAATACTTTCTGTATAAGTGTTCCATCTATACGTACTTTCTGTATGAAACAATGTAGGCGGTCAGGATCTCACATACAAATTGATGTATATAACATATAGCTGACGAGGGTAACATAAGTATATGCATGTGATATACGGAAAACTGTTAGATGTCAGACATGCAACGGCATGATGTAAAATCTAAGGGTAGTGCCTAATTAGCATACGGATAACGTATGCTCCGTACTGATTTCTATAGTAAGCAAGAGGATACCGTATATTTGTACAATATACCACTGTCCGGAGAACGGGTTTTTCTCTGTGTAATCTTCCAGAACGGCAGTGTGAGGATTGCCACAGAATGTGAAGTTTCTCCTGTGTTGGATCTTACATTGTTGTCATAGATCATCTATTTATCATCCCTCATGATGAACCGCTTTAGAAATGGCTCGATCTTGTTATGCTTCAATAAAGGTTTCCAGATAAAAATTCGATCGAGTAAATATTGTTGAGTCAAATCACTCAGTATCCAAACATCATGACTGATTACTCACATGCCGATCTTGTTCGACTTTTGCCAGAATATCATCCACTTTGGCTGTGGTTGGTCAACTGCGAGGAGCATTTTGGACATTATCACTGACCTGACCATTACCACTCACATACCTTGAGATTTGAAACACTAACGCTATCAGGTGAGCAAAAGCTCACTACTTTTTAGACTACCTGATATTTTACATAAAAGATTTATTTACAAAAAAATTTACAGTCGCAATTGTAATTTTGTGTAGGTGTGTTAAATAATTAACTAATATCTAATTGTATATACAATTACTATGACAACCGTCTATAATTGAAAATACTGGAAAAGGTGAAGAACGAAAGTAATATCTGTGTGTATTTTTTTTACACACCCGATCTAAGCTGTTTTCAATTATTTCCATTTTACAATTCTTTAAGTGTATCTGGTCCCCGGTTCGATTCCCGGTGGAAGAGAACACAAATTTGGATTCTTCAAAATTATCTACTTTCATTAATCATCCTGAACTCTCTTGTGGCTAAGCGGTTAGCGTGCACGCCAAAGGCCCGGGTTCGATTCCATGAGTTTGCTCATGTGGTCCGGCTTCCACGTTAAGCTGTAGGTCAACATCTGATTTAGCCACGCTGCTGAAAGGGGCGCTAAACTGAACATCAAATCAAATCGTCAATCATTAGTCTTCTTTAGCCTGAAGGGCATAACAATGCGACGTTTAACTTTAAAGAAGCATTTCATTTATTTTTTACTATTCTGTCGTTCGCCACTAGATGGGAATATAAGATACGGTTACAAAAAAAATGAGCAAATAACGATTTGAATTCCACTAATTTCACTCACAAACGTTAAAATATTGCGTTAATACTGTAACATATGTTCTCCTAAGATAAGCTAATTTGCCCCTATCTTTTTGGTTTTCCTCGATTTCCAAGCAGAAATAGACCAGATGCTTTTGACCATCACTAGCGTATTTTTTTCTATTTTAAATAATATTAAATTTAAGTACCAAATAAATTCATTTTCACGAAGATACAGACAACCTAATAACTACACAAAAGAAATCAGTACAATCATAATCTTGAAATTCGGTCTCGTTTCGGCTCAAAAAGTAGAATAGTTTCCCATATAAACCAATGGGCAATATTTTAAAAATGGCGGCGGTATTCAGTCCTCTTAATAGAAGGATTATTTTAGCTCACCTTTAAGACTTTCATTATGGTGCATTATACAAATCCCCGAAGCTCAGATGGAAATACATGAAGAGCAATACTAGGAAGCAGGGAAATTAGATTGTTATCAGGGGGTAAAGGTGGATCTGAAAAAGTAGGGGGACGGTAGGTAGCGTCATGACGTCCCGCCGTCCCCTTATCTATCTTTGCCCATTGTAATTTATTTTAGGAACTGGCGGTATGCCGTACATATTTTTTGGAAGTAGGGGGATGGCGTTCCCCTGCGGCATTCCCCCGCACTTTTATCCCCTGATTGTTATGTCTTATAAATAACTAGCGTCTATTACCCGCTTCGCTGGGTTAAAATAAGAAAAATGTCAGTCAACTTTTACTATTTCTGAAACGATCTCTAACAGGGGATATTTTTTGTCTTACATTCTACAACGAGAACATATAAATGTTCGAGATTTCCAACTTGAGACATTGCCACATAAAGTTGGCAGTGTGAGAACCCTCACCCCCCTCCCCCAGGTTGCGGGACTGAATTCGGATGTAAACGGCATCGGAAGTGTCACTGTTCATCTCAGCTACCCCGAAAACTATGGATTCAACACTAATATCGGTCTTCTTTTTATCATTTTTGAAATATCTCCCCCTTCCCTAAGTTGCACCATCAAACTGAAATGATAGACACTATCCCAGACCAGAACTACATCTATGTTGAAAATTTGAGCGAGATCGGATAGGTGGTTCAAGAGTTATTAAGTTACTTTCATTTTTCTCTATATAGATTACCTTTTAATGACATGAAAAACAAGAACCATATCAAATATCATCGTGAAAGTAAATTTTATTTACGTGGACGTTTCCTTTTTGTGTGTGAGATGTTGTTTAAGAAATCTGCCTCTAGTTAAGTAAGAGTATAATCGAAATCTTTGAAGTTGTTTTTCTTTATAAGAGAATTCGTGTCTATGTGAAAGCCCTTCCACAGTACGGAATATTGTAATGAGACGACGGTATTCGTAGAATATTAATCAGCATATTTATGAACAAGCAACGGCGGGGTAATTAATTTCCGAAAAAAGGGCCAAGGGGAGAGTTCTTTTGAAAAGGTAAATAAACTCTTCTCTCTTTCAAACGAAAAGTAGTTTCCCTCCTTTCTTTTTTTCAACTCCTTACGTACGATATGTTTACTTAATAATACTTTATAAAAGAAGGGCCCGGTAAAGGTTTAGTTTAGTAGTGGTGGTGTAACGTGGATGATTTGTATATGTAATCATAACGTAAAATATGGGGGAACTGCGGTTTAAGACCTTTTGACTTCTTCTTGTTTGGTGAAGACAGGAAAGGAAAAATAAATGTAGACTTTAAAGGCTTACTGATCAGCTAGATGAGAAATCTTGATCATAAATTGTAGAAGTGTGGTAATACTTTTGGTGAAGACTAAACAGAAAGTTCTGCGAATAAACTAACCAAACAGCTATCATTTTATCAAAGTAACAGACCAGACAGCTGAAAAAGTTAGTGACAAAACTCCCAAGTTTAGCGCAAACAGACCTAGTTTTACCGCATATATACATATATAATTTATGGCCACTAAACACACACGAACATACGAATCCTACACTATACAGGATATATCAAAAGTCCAGGGACAAATGCCAATTCTGTTATAAGTGAAGGTATGAAAAATGGAAAAAAGAGGGATGCTGTTGGAAATATGTGTTGTTTTTTTTAAATCCAAATTGGTAGAAATTTTACAATTGCTCCAGCTGTTTGGGTGTCTCGCTGGTAAGTCGCCTTGTGATAGTTAAAAAAAATCACGTTTGACAGTTGAGCAAACTGTTCTATGAAAAAAATCACGTTGACAGTTAAGCTGACTGTTCTATAAAAAAATCACATTGACAGTTAAGCTGACTGTTCGAATGATTGAAAAAATCACGTTGACAGTTGAGCAGACTGTTAGAATAATTGAAAAAATCACGTTGACAGTTAAGCTGACTGTTCGAATAATTGGAAAAAATCACGTTTGATAGTCGAGCAGACTAGTCTATGAAAAAAAATCACGTTGACAGTTAAGCAGACTGTTCTATGAAAAAATCACATTGACAGTTAAGCTGACTGTTCGAATGATTGAAAAAATCACGTTGACAGTTGAGCAGACTGTTCGAATAATTGAAAAAATCACGTTGACAGTTAAGCTGACTGTTCGAATAATTGAAAAAAATCACGTTTGACAGTCGAGCAGACTAGTCTATGAAAAAAATCACGTTGACAGTTAAGCAGACTGTTCTATGAAAAAATCACATTGACAGTTAAGCTGACTGTTCGAATGATTGAAAAAATCACGTTGACAGTTGAGCAGACTGTTCGAATAATTGAAAAATCACGTTGACAGTTAAGCTGACTGTTCGAGTAATTGAAAAAAATCACGTTGACAGTTGAGCAGACTGTTCGAACGGAACGAAAGGGCCGGACAGGGAAGGGGAGGTTGGGCAATTGTTCCTCCTGAGTTTGTAAAAAAATTAAATCTTTCAGTTTAACGTCCCACGATTATACCCGTTTGGGTAAGAGAGACAATGATTAAGGCAAGTGAATAATGATGGAAGAATTGACGGAATGATAATGTTGAAAAAAACGGAGTAGCCTGAGAAAACCCATAGACACGATGTTGTCCACCACAAAGTTACTTGGCCGGGATCGAACCAGGGACCCCACGCACTAGAGATAAGCGCTCTACCACTGAGCCACCGTCCCGTCCCCCCTAGCTTGAGAATTCCATGCTTTTTAATCGACTGTATAGGAATAGAATACTTGAAGCTTTTATGTCAGTAGATCTTAACCTCCACCCGACAAAATTTAAAATGACGCTACAAATAACCCTGTCGAGCAATACCTCTGTCCACATGGCCATGTCAGTGCGGCAGTTCTTGGCAAAGAACAAATTGTTGATTGTGCCACACCCTCTGTACTCACCCAATTTAGCGTTTGTGATTTTATTATTTTTTTATTTTCTTAATTTTATTTATTTATTTTGTTTTGTTCCTGTGGTATAAGAAGCATCTGAAATGGAAGTGATTGAATGACTTCAATGAGGTCAAAGATTCAAAATTCAATGGGAAATTTTAAAATCCCCAGAACCCCTAAAACAGATTTTTTTTTTTTTTTGCTTGTGACAATTCTCTTGTTTGCTAGTTTCAAAAACTTACGAGCATGCCAAGTTTAAAGATTCCATTCCAATATAAAGTACCTGAACTTTTAAGCTTTTTTTAATCAAAAAATAATTCAGTTTAAATAACATGGTGACATTTTCTTCTCCTCTTTAGACCCTCTAGAAACTAAAAATATTGACTTCGGAAATTTTTCTCTGGATTAATTCCGGGAGACTATAAATATGTCAAATTTAGTCATTGTGGTTCTGCTGGAAGTGCCTAATAATATGGGGTGTAGAAGGTGTCCTCTTGAATAACATGAGGAAGATTTTTTTTCAGTTACTCACAAAACCTCACTAAATTTGGAAATTTTTATTTTTGGTGACTTACTTCGATAACACTATCAAAAATCTACAAGCATACCGAATTCCAAGTTTTATTCCAGTACCATTTACCTAAAGCATGAGATTTCATGTAAAAAAAAAAAAAAAAGTCCATTTAAATTAGGGATGCTCACAAGACGAGTCGACAGGATTTTCCTGACAAAATTCGAGTCGAGACACGGCCCTTCCAATAGAGAAATATACATTTTTCGAGTCGAGACATTATTTTTACAGCATATTTTCGAGGCGAGACAGCCACAAATCTTGTCTCGTGCGCATCCCTAATTTAAATATGAGAAATTTCTTCATCTCTCCTTTGGACCTTCTAAAAATGTATATATATATATATATATATATATATATATATATATATATATATATATATATATATATATATATATATATATATATATATATATATAATTTTAACAATTTTCCTGTTGGTTTCTCCATCAAACATATAAGCATGCCAAATTTCAACTTTCCACGTCAACCACAAGCAATCACGCACCCAGAAATTTTTGTTGGGAAGGTCCTGGGTTTGGGAGAAGGGGTCCAATATTACAAGCCACTACATCTTTGTAGTATTGAACGGGTATTATTCTGCAGACGGAAAGGCGATAAATAATTGTAAAATATTTTCACCCTATGTTTAGAAAAAGATATAGAACTAGATTGTTTTTATAAGAGAAAGACTATAGATGAAGTGTAAAATCGAATTTTTATACTACATCAATTATTTCCCTGTTAAACATGTATAATTTTACTGAGAAAGTGTACAAATGTATATTTAGTTCGGAAGTTTTGATGGGGTCGGGACCTGATGGACCCCCTTGGGTGCGCTCCTGATCGGAAGTATCCGTGATTTTATGCCAATGAGTCAGTCAGTTCCTGTAGCTTTATTTATTATAAATTACACTCTAGGCTTATTATAGTAAATGTTATCCGCATAGCATAACGCTGTCCCCTTTAGAGTAGACAGTCCCGAGTTCGATTCCCTGTAAGGGCACTCGGTCGAAAAACAATAAGAGCTTTTTCAGGCCAGCCATCATGAATGAGGTGTTCGTGGGTTTCCTTACTCACACCAGGTAATGTTACCCCTAGTAGTAAGAAAGCTTCGGTCAGTTGGCGCGTGCTTGACTTTTGGCTTTCTACGCTTGTACTTGACAAGCATACTTTCATACAACTTGCTTTAGTTGTACTTGCAAGCGATGCTTTAGACTCTTCGCAGAGTGTCATAGCATCACTGGCCGGTCATTGGCTATTGACTGCGCTTGACTTGCGTCAAGCTTGAATGGAACACTGAATGCAAGGTTGCACCCATGCAACTTCGTTACTGGAATCCAGCTTGCGGCATACTTGCACGTTTTCCAATCAAGCTGAACGCAAGCTTGGCCGACTTACAATTCAAGCTTTGAAAGTTGTCTCTGTTACTAGGGACCTCACACAATGGTCACAGGCACCTCCTCATTCCTTTCTTCCTTCCCAACTCCCAGGATAGTGTGATCTTCGAGAGACGTCATACGTGACGGGCTAACATGGTTATAGATGCCGAAAACCTAGAAATCTAATTCCTAATCCTAAAAGAATATTATAGTAAACGATTTTACCTAGTGCTGAACTCAAAAGTTGGAATTTAAGGAATTATCCTTAGTTGTTAATGAATTGAAACAAATATTGTGAATGTTTGATAACATAAAGTATTTGTCAATCAATATGAGTACCAATATATTTTAGTTAGTACCACTAACGTAAGAAGGGGCAAGTTTTGAATAAGGTGACCAGGCTGCCTTGCCCATCTATAGCTCCGTCAGTGAGAATTACCTTGCTTTAATGATCTATTGATTGTTTTTGTCTGCAGTGTATGCAAGAAAAGGTTATAAATGCCGGACACAAAAGAGAAGAAAGAAATACACTTATTACTACTTGAAGCATTACTTGAAGAATTGCCTTTTTTAAGAGCTTTTTTTTTTTTAAAAAAAAAAGAAAGTGAGGGAGCAGTGGGGATACTAGGAACAGAGGACTTTTGTTAGGAGGGGTGAGGGTAAAGGGAGCGAACAGAGAATTGAATCCCTGACCTTCGAAATGCGGAACATTGAATCGGGCCAATGCCAAGAAGTACTTACTACAAGAATAATGGCCGTGGCAATTTCCCCCCGTAATGGTTTAGGCAGAATTGGCAAAGCGCATGGTTTCCCTATCTGGCAGGTGTCCAATTTTCCCTCGACTCTCTTAACTCCTCCGTCCCTCGTACCCCCTCTTTGCGTCCCTCGTTTCTCGTTTTGGTCCAGATGTTCCTTGTCTAAAAACCCTCCTCCTCCTCCTCCTCCTCCTTGCAGCTGGATTACAGTAGCTTCTTTCTATCTGGTGCATTTGTTCGTAAAACCAGGCTCCATTTAGTCAATATATAAGTGTGGTAGTGTGCCCTACTTTAAGCGTGAGTCCGAAAATGATAATGAGCCTCATTGGTACAACAATAGATCATAAAACCGACAAAAGAATCAATTGTCCTTGTTGTATCTAAGGGATTATCCTGTATTCATATATTATATATTGGTCATTAACATTTCACCCCTTACACTTCGAATTAGGACAATATACATCATTAAGTTTCTATTGGCAATTGCCCAAGCTGCATGACCCCAAGCTTCGCTTTTTTTTCTTCTTTTTTCTGGATGTTGCGTATACACCTGCTTGTATCTCAACTTGAATAGTTACTTACCATAGGCCTATACACAAGTTAAGAATTTTTATACTGGGCTTTGCTATTATTATTATTATTATTATTATTATTATTATTATTATTATTATTATTATTATTATTATTATTATTATTATTATTATTATTATTATTATTATTATTATTATTACTATTATTATTATTGTCATCCAACTTACTGTGATTGTTGAATGACCATACATACCGCACACACACACACACATCCCACACATCTCCGCCTCCCCCTTTGCGGAAAAAAGAAAACCTCTCAGTGTCTTCTTGCAACATAGTATCTAATAGGCATAGTACTTATTACCTTAAACTTGGATTTTTATCATGCTACCAGGCAGGCATCAAGATTTTTTTGGGAGGGAGGACGGTTCAAGGTTTTGGGGAGAAGGATCCAAAACTACAAGCTACTACGTCCATGTAATATTGAACGGGTATTATTCTGCACCCGAAACAGACGATAAGTCAGCGTTTCCCAACCGGTGTGCTGCGAATGGGCCGCTGATGTGCCGCGAGGAAATCGAAACAAAATTATTAATTCTATTACAATCAAATTGCAAGACATTGAGTCTCACATTATAATTATGAGGAAAAATGTATATCTGTGTTTCACATTATTATGAATCTACAATTTTAAGTTTCATACTGTGTTAACATTCTGTACATTTTTAATGTTTGAAAAGTATTTGTTATCGTTGCTATCACCATTATTGCTTCTTTATTGTTGCAGATAATTTCGGAATTTGAATTTTTAAAATATCATTCAATCCTTTCGACAAAGGAAACATGGATACAAATGACCTACATTTGTGTTTTAAAAGTACAAGAGATTGGTTTCTTTGTACTTTAATGATGTTCCTTCTTAATGAAAGTTTGGATACAGTTTTCAAAAAAGAAAGCGTATTTTTAAAAACCTGAGTGCTATACTTCATTGTAATTGTTTTCTATTTTTAAATTAGAATGAAAAATAAGCATAATGATTTACCACGAAGGAAAACAAGTGATCGAGCTTTCTTCTTTGTGTTAAAAGGATATCAGTAATCACAGAAAAAAATTACCACGGTATTTTATATTTACAAATAATAATAATAATAATAATAATAATAATAATAATAATAATAATAATAATAATAATAATAATAATAATAATAATATCTATATGAGTGTGCCGCGAGAATTTAAGTTACATCTATAGTGTGCCGCAAGTTGAAAAAGGTTGGGAAACGCTGCGATAAGTAATTGTAAAAGGCTTCAACCTATATTTTCAGAAAAAAAAATGATAGAACTATATACATAGCTTTTATAAGAAAAAGAGTACAAATCAAATTTCCATGCTATATCAATCTACTCCCTGTTAAACAAATATAGTTTTATTGAAAAAGTGTACAAATGTATGTTGAGTTACCTGTTTTTTTTGGGGGGGGGGGGTTCAGACCCGATAGACCTCCCATTGGTGCGCTCCTGCAAACTACCTTGAATTAAGTGCGTGTCCTAAGGAGGAAAAGGGATTCAAAATGTATTCCGAAAATAAAGTATCTCAGTTGTCTCTCAACTTAGGAAAAGTGACATTTGTTATACGAACTTCTCAACAAAAATAAGCAGACATGTCTCCTGGCGTTTTCAAAAAATTCCTACATTCAAATCGACGTTGTCATCACCACGGGACAACGGCTGTAATTGTTTGAAATGAATTTTTGAAACGAGGTTACCACTGTCCTTGAGCAAGGCTTTTATCACGTCATTTCGATTAAAATGCCTATCGTAAGGAGCAGGGGCGGAATGGGATGAAAATTTCACTGTGAAACAATTCCACTAACCGGCCCCTTTCAAAAAAAGTAGCCCCTATTTTTTTGTTATCCAATAATAATTTTTATGATTTTTTTTTTCATTTTTAAATTGGTCCCTTATAAATTAAGGAATACACGCTCTTAAAAACGAAACAATATTCAATTCGAGATAGGTCTACTTTGCGCTTAGTATTCTCATTGTTTCTTTAGCTCACAATCGTCACAATAGTATAGCAAGTATTCTACTGTTTTAAGAGAAAGATTTTTTTGTGTATTTATTTTCAACTTCATACAAAACAAAATTTTAGGACTTGGCTGGCTGTTATATATTTTAGCAAGTTTTATATAGTTGTGAAGTGAATTAGAAATATGAGCACTACGTATATATCTCTCAGATTACATTTTCAAGTTATGAGTTAATTGTTTTAGGACATCACTTTTCTGTGCTACACTATCTAGGATGTTGTCTACATCAATATATTGAAACATTTCCTTCTCCTTTCACATAAGCATAAAGGATTCCAACTTATCCTGTGATAGAGTCGTTTTCAATCTGTTTTTATCAACTTTAACACATAAAAAACTTCTCTCGCATGCTATCTGTGTAAAAGAAAGTGTGGGCATGTACTTGTAGGCAAATCTATGTTACAATAACTTTCTGCGAAAAGATTATACATACACAAAAGTCTGTAGCAACAAACACAACACTCCTGATATGAACTAATACACTTTTTCTTCAGAGTAAGAGATATGTGTGGTTTAAACTTTCTCTTCTAATTCCATTACATCATACTCACCTACTGTTTGAGTCTCTTCCAATGATTAGCTAAACTGGTCAGTTCCGTTCTTAATAGATCTACTGTAATATGCGACTTAAAATATGTCAATGTCTTAGCTAAACATTCAAGTGCTAGTGGTTGAATCCCTCTGCTTCTAATATCTTGGATACATTTTGGATCAAGAATAGCTAAGTCAGCAAAGAATGTCCAAAGAACTTTGGTGATGCTGTGATTACCTAAGGCACATGTTGAAGCACCCGTAAGTGGTTCAATAATTTTGGCGGGGGTTTTATTGAAGCAAAGAATGTCCAAAGGACATTGGTGATGCTTTGAGTGATGTCCAAAGCACATTTCAGACACAAGGAAACAACCACACGTGATCCATATTTAAATGTCCGTGCACTTTCATTCCTATTTGGCACTTTCATTCCTTTTCCTATTTAAACATCAAGTAACTAGTAGTTTCCACACTTGTACACAAATTTACAAACGACCTTTTTTACCGATTCGCTCTTCTCCGAAACTCCATGTTCTAAGAGTTTTATCATTTCCATACTTACTTTCTTTCCACTAACTCGATATAAAATATCGTTATAGACACAAGATTATTTGTACTTTCTTTTTACATTACAGCCCTTGTCTGAGCGTTATGCAAAATAAATAACACTGTTGTATTTCGAAAGTGGAGGCCTATTATATCAGGGAAGGAATCAATTTTTGAATTGGAAATTAAGAAATTAATTATTTTGCCTGTTCAATAGGCATATATTTTAAAAATGTTTTACAGATATAGCCTACATTTTTTGATTTGGTCATACTGTATTGTCTGAAAGTCTTTTAGATCTACCGGTCCCTGTGGAAAGCTCCACAACTCCACTATGACCAGTCCGCCTCTGGTGAGGAGGAGGGAACAGGTTGAAGATGTGTGCCAAAAAGATAGTGTTTCTCATGAGCCATTGATGTTAAGGAGACGAAACGCGATATATATATATATATATATATATATATATATATATATATATATATATATATATATATATATATATATATATATATAAATGAAAGTGACTATTGTTAAAATAATGCGGTAGTTAGTGATCTTTTGCCTGTCAGATGACAATTAATTAATTAATAATTTTTTTTTTAACAAGCAAGACTTTATTTTACATGAATTAGAGGTTACAATTACAAATTTAGATTATGTTTTTTACAGGAGACCATTTGTCCAGCTTAGAGCCTTATATGAATGACAGCAAGTTATGAAAATGAAAAATACAACTTATATTAAGTATGCTGGTATACCACCCATGTTATTGAACGGGAGGAGACAGTGGCTTGATGAAGAAAGAGGTTGCTCCTTCTAACCTGTCGTTTTCAAATCTTGCTCATATGTTAATGGAAACTAGGCTAAAACTCTTAGCTATGACTATAGATTTAAAAGCTCTCTTTTCGGCGTATCTGTCACGCGGGAGACCGGGGTTCGATTCCCCGCCGGGGAGCCATGTTAAAATAATGCGGTAGTTAGTGATCTTTTGCCTGTCAGATGACAATTAATTAATTAATATTTTTTTTTAACAAGCAAGACTTTATTTTACATGAATTAGAGGTTACAATTACAAATTTAGATTATGTTTTTTTACAGGAGACCATTTGTCCAGCTTAGAGCCTTATATGAATGACAGCAAGTTATGAAAATGAAAAATACAACTTATATTAAGTATGCTGGTATACCACCCATGTTATTGCAGATTTTGGTTGGTTGCTGAGAGATTTGTTGGTTGTTTTGAGATTTGTTGGTTGTTCCGAGGTGATCTTTGGACCTCTCCCTTACCTTTTTATATGCTATTAATTTTGTTAGCCAAACCCTGAGGTTCTCCGTAACAGCCTTGTTTGTTTACTTAATTACTTTTTACGCTACGTGACTGCCGGAGAACCTTATTAGTTCACAATAAGTGTGATTGTTTATTTTAAAATTTTTTTGTTATTTAACTTAAGTACACATACATTTTATTACTAGAAATTAATGTTAAAATTTTTTTTTGATATATTTTTTTTTAAAACCGTTGAGCTAACTTCTTTTTTTTCTTTTTTTTTATTTATATGATAGTTTCATTGCACTATGTTTGTGACCTAATAACTCTTGAACCACCCGACTAATCTCGATCAAAATTTCAACATAAATGTTGATCGGGCCTGGGATGTTTTCTTATAATTTAATTTTGACAGTGAAACTTAGAGGACAGGGAGATATTTAAAAAATTATCGAAAATGACCGATATTAGTATCGAATCCATAGTTTTCGGAGTCGCTGAGATGATCAGTGACACTTCCGATGCTCTTTAATATTTTGCATCAATAAAAGTGTTACAAGATAAATCGCGTATCCATGACGTGAATTTGTAATTCAAAGGGCTATACGTGAAAAATGAAAAGTAATAAATATTAACGTGTCATTAAAGTATAAAATATCAGTTTTTTTTTTTTTTTTTTTTACATTAGTGGTGTTGTGCCTGTTTATAGTACCGGTATTTGATAAGTTGCATATGATGAACATGTTTTCCCTTATTTCCAATCAATGTTTATTATTATTACTACATATTTTAATACTCCCTAAAAATCATGTATTTGTTATGTTAAATATTTAACTGAAACATTTAGTGTAATATAGGTACAAAATATTGACTTCCTGGTTATTAGCTTGTACTTGTACAAAAAAAAAAAAAAAAAAGGAAAATGTGTTCTTGCATTTGGCCAGTGAGTATAATCTTGTTATATCCAGTGACACGAACCTTTCCTGGATCGTAAAAGCCTAATTAAGATCCTATACCGTTACCAGTAGCTTGCACTTCATACGGATCGAACCCTGTGAATGTTAAAAATATTGCTCTAGGGAACAGGGACGTAACAAAATCAATGTTATAGCTTATATGTCGCCCTAGGAAACAGGGACGTTACAGAATGGATGTTATAAATGGCGTTCTCTCCAGAGAAACAAATGTAAAATTGTACGTAGTGCCTGAGTGTAGGCAGGGGTAGATAGGCAGTGCCTTTTATCTTCGCACGGGGAGAATAGTTTCATTTTGGAAATAAAGAGGCACATTTGGATTTAACATAATTTCGGTCCCAACACTATTTATTATTGGGTTGCTTTGATATTTTGCTGCATTCTTCCTTAGAAGACATACTTCCCATTCGATTGGATTTTAGAACCGATGAAAATAATCTTTATTACGTATTATGATAAGAGAATGACGTGCGCTGCGCTATATGTATTCTTGTCTGTCACTTAAATATTTGGTTTATTTTAGTTTTGCTCCGAAATCAAAATGTATATTGAACTTATTTAGCGACAAGTACGTTTCTGTTGCTTTAATATCACATCAATGGAAACTAAACTGATTTTATAAAGTAAGGCGACAATTGAAGGCCACGGGCGGCTTTAGAATTTTAATTTTGGGTAGGCCCGCTCCCTCGCTTATAGTTACATATACACATTTGATTGTTAATAAATTACTTTTACAGTAGTGATTGATGCTATTTGTTAAATAATTATCCACCATTAATATAAATAGTGGAAAATATATTTACTCTTTATTGTAACTTTTAGTGTTTATATATTTTTCAAAATTTTTAGGTAGACCCGTACCTCCCCGGTCTACCCCCTAAAGTAGCCACTGTTAAAGGCACGCAGAAGCTAACTACGTCTTTTTTTTTCTGAAGCCAACGTCCCAGTTTAGTTGTTCTCTTCGACTCCTGAATTCACCCACCAATTGCACAGGACACGACGGGGAAGAGGAAGAATGAGGTCTTGTGTTATTAAGAAAGAAAAATTACACTTAGTCACTTTTCACTGTTTTGGATATACTGATAATTTGAAGCACGATTAATTATAATCTCTCACATGTTTATTATACATAATTTTGGAATATCAACCTCATACGAAAATTCACTTTAATCACTATTTAATTTGGAACAATCGGAAAACTCCCGAAGAGTTTTAGCCACTTTTCTCTGACATGAGTAGAAAAGAAAGATTTATTTTCAGAAATGATTTAATTATATCATTGATAACTTCTGATTATATGCAATCACACGAGGGGTGTTTAAACTGTTAAGTTTGAAGTGTATTGATATCTTATAGTACTGCCCAAGTAGAATAGAGCCCTTTTTTCACCAGAATTGGAGAACAGTGCAAATTTCTCACCAGAATTGGTATAATTTTGCCTTATTTCTTACGAAAATTGATACAAATTTCCCTTATTTTCACGAGAATTGGAGAAAAGTGCAAATTTCTCACCAAAAATTGGTACAAATTTCCTTCATTCTTACAACAATTGGTCAACAGTGCAAAATTCTCACCAAAAGGCATGCAAATTTCCTTCATTCTCACAAGAATTAATCAACAGTGCAAATTTCTCACGAAAATGTATGCAAATTTCCTCTGATCTATTTTATCATATATTTTAATACAATTTTATGTTGATTTATACAATTTATGCTGATTACTTACTGTTTTTTCCCAAGCCTTTAAGAAACTTGTTTCTTGCTTCCTTACTCCTCGCTCAAGAGGTGTAAAATAACCGAAGGAACTTCAAAACATGTACACACAAGTCTTTTTGTTAATCTTAAACGCAGCTGGTCTTGGTATTCAAGAAACTAATTCTAAAGAAAGAAGACACCTATAATGAAATAATGGCATGTCGTAAGGTGACCTAACTAAAGGAGAAAGGCAGAAAACAAAAGGATAAAAAAGTAGGCTTAGGGCTGTATGTAACCTTCGTGTGTGGCAATATAGACAATGGATTGCCGACAAACACCATTGTAAACGTAGCAGATGCTTCTTATGTAGCTGTCTCGTAATTTCATCATTGTGTCAATTAAGGAAGTAAGAAAGTGTCAGTTTAATGTAACATATGGATGTTTGAAAATAGTCTAACCGTAGGAGGTGAGAAAAAAAACATGTGAAATGACTTTTAGAAACATGGGAAACTCTGGATAAAGAACAATTGTTAAAAGATATTGACTGTTTAAGATGGAAGGCGTAGGAGAAAGAGAACCCATTGATAGGGAGTAACGAAAGAAACATAGACACCTGCTTGTATGTGTGTGTTCCAGAATGCTGGAGGGGTGAACTGTGCTCTCCTATGGAGTAAAAAATCATGTTTAATGGGAGAGTGTGACTTCTACCGCATGGAAACTGAAAAATATACGAAAAAAAAAGAAATAGGAATCATTATTCTAAGGACAGAGAATTGAAGAATGAGATAGTTAAATGTCACTTTTTAAAAGTTAATGTATTGCTTCTCCATACTCAGAGACCGCACGTAGGATTGCATATGGGAACTGTGTTGTTTTTGTGTGCAAAGGACCAGTTTTTTAAATTGGCGTGGGAATTGTTACGCATTTTGTTAAGACCTTGCCACATACGTAGAGGGGAGAGAAAGGGCGGCCCTTCCTACCTGACTTGCAAAGAGGAAAAAGATTGAATGAATTGTATACATAAGGGAACTTTCACTTTTGTGCTTTTGGAAGAAGTGTTCAAACAAGATTTCTTTAGGTATTTCCGTATAAATGATTTTATCCTTTTAAAAACTAGATTATTGAATTAATTATTTATGAATATTAATGAAATGATAATGAATATTAATGAGATGGTAATGAATATTAATGAGGGGGTATTTTATGTATTGATATTGTATTTTCAGTAGCTGAAATGTGATTTTAGCATAGAATATCATCTTTTGGATACTGTATGGGTCTAATCGTGTACGAAGCTTAGACGAATAAGAAATTGCATGTATATATGAATAGTTTGTAAGTGGGTACATGTATGTGTAGCTGATATGTGATTTTAACATAGAATATCATCTTTTGGATACTGTATGGGTTTAATGGTGTACGAAGCTTAGACGAATGACAAATTGCATGTATTTGTGATTAGTTTGAAAGTGGGTACATGTATGTGTAGCTGATAGGGGATTTTAGCATAGAATATTGTCTTTTGGATACTGTATGGGTCTAAGAGTGTACGAAGCTTAGAAGAATGACAAATTGCATGTATTTGTGATTAGTTTGTAAGTGGGGTACATGTATGTGTAGTTGATATGGGATTTTAACATAGAATATCATTTTTTGGATACTGTATGGGTTTAATGTTGTACGAAGCTTAGACGAATGACAAATTGCATGAATATATGATTAGTTTGTAAGTGGGGTACATGTATGTATGTATGTATATTGGTTTTTTGATATCGAGACATGAATATATGTATCATATTGTAGACATATTATCTTTCGTTTGCATGTAAGTGTTTTAAACATGTGTTGTTGGTTGCGTAGCTTTAGGGGCTATACTAGACTGGATGCAAACACCTAAAGTGTTTCTATTGTATTAATATTGGATTGTAGCCTTATTTTATCGTATTGTAGAGTTGTATATGTTGTTGTGGTGATATGATATGTGAATGCAAACACGTATATTGTAGACTTATATTCTGAATCCGTATGTATATAAGTGTTTTAGATTACCTTGAATACCATGTTAGAATGTATATATTGTGATTTTTTATGTATTTATCCTCTTGTAATATTCATTGGATCGCTTGCTAAGCAAGCTCCGAGGAATTATGTTCCGAGAAATACTAAAATGTGTGAGCATGCAAAGATGTTGTACTGATATTTTAACCACAAAGGATATCACTATGATATAAGGCATTTACATATACATATGTTTTCACTAGAGTATTCTAATGATATATATTTTGGTTTTTACGTACGTAGATGCTTTTTAGACATGACCTAGTGCTATTTGAAGCACAAAGGATATCACTGTGGTATAAGTCATTTACATATAGATATCTTTTCACTACAGTATTCTAATGTCTTATATTGCTACCTTTACTTACTTTTAAGATGTTTGTTTACCTTGTAGAAGACATTGTGACATCATTATGGTTTCCAACTTAGAGTCATTTATTGTAGAAACATAAAATATGATAAATAACCTTATATGAAGCATACGTATTCTTCCTTTATCTTATATAGAATACAGATACTTTGTATTATATCAATATTTGTTTGGAGAAATAAAACATATTATTGTAAATTGTAACGCTTTATTGTATTTATATAGTCTACAATATTCTATATTGGCATATTGATATACATATATAAAAATATTTAAATAAGATATTTACTATACTTAGAATAATCTTAATAACTTATTGACATATTTACATTATATATACGTACAAGTACCAACAGATAGGAAAACTTATGGACATATTTGATGATATTATGACCATGTTACTACATGATGCTACCTTTAGACAGTTTACTATTTACATATACATAGAATACCAATCATTTAACACACTTATTACTTTGATAACCATATGGCAATGTTCTATAGTCAGTAATACTGTTATGATTTAATCGTCGTCTTTTATTTTGAACTTTTTGATGTGTTTTAGTTTCAGACTTGGATACGATGACAAAACCAGGCTTACGAACAATTCTTCCTGGATTGTGTAATTGTTTTTTCTCAGCTTTATCCCGAACTAGTTGATAAAAATGATCAAAGTTAATTTCTTGTCGTGTACGATGATTTAAAGTTATTCCTCTAATTTTAAATACATAATCTAATTTGCCTGTTTGAACTTCTTTTATCCTATAGGCATAATTTTTTGGCCCTAAGCCAATAATTGCATCAATTTCCCACCCATCAGGAACTTCATTAGTTAACTCACCTAAATAGGAACCCAAAGAAAGTGGGGGCTTTTCATTACGTGGCTGTACAAACATAATACTATCAGTGTCGCAGTACAATACACGATCAGGATCTATAGCTGTTAGTAACTCGTAAAGTTTTAGACGCGCCCACGACGTAATGAAGGCTGCAAGGACAACATTGGAAAATTTCCAGGGCTTGTTTTTGTTTTCAATGTTTTTATATGATACAATGAGATGTCGCTCTCCAATAGGCAATACAGTTTGTACCTCATATTGGGGTGCCCATAGATAACTTAAAAATTTTTCTGGAGTATCTACAATTACAGATTGAGATAAATCTGTTCGCTGTCCCCATTTCCCATACAACGAATTGAGAAATATTTTGGAAATATATCTTAGACCAGGATTTGATTGAATGTTATTTTCCGTTAACTGAATGCATTCATGTTCATAATAGTCTGCAATATATTTTTCTTGATCTTGTTTAGTTTTGCACCAGCTAGGAAATCCTGAAGACTCCTGTTTCATTTTTAAGAAGGAATTGACATAATCTTTAAACAGATTATTTTCTGAATCGGATAATTTGAATTCCCAAATTTCAATAATTTGTAGAATTTTGTATCCGAGATCTAAAGCCACATGAAGTTCAGGAGTACAGTATGTACCAGTAAGGACACGCTCGGCATCATTATGGATGCAATTGTTGTCACTTTGTTCCATACACGTACGGCATAACCCAAACAAAAGGCGATCATTACATGTATATGGTAAAATTGGAAAATATAAGTCTTTGGGAGGCAAGATACTACATTTCACTAATCCATGAATACTTTGCACTTGTGGAAAGTCAGGCCCCTTGTATATTATAGGTTTTCCTATAGGCAATGGCTTACGTGCCATTACCCAGGGGTAAAGACTGGTAACATCATAATATGACACAAACTCTTCGCTGGTACATTCGTACAAGGCATTAAAACATTCTGTACGTCCCCCATGAAAACTATCTTTAGGTACCAGATGATCAACAAGATCATGACACTGTGTTTGAATAAACTGTTGTAATTTTTTATCATTTTTTACCATGTGGTCCCATTCACATTCCCACATTTCAATGACATTAAGATTTAATTTTTTAAGAAATGCTATTTTTGTGGTGGTGTTTTCATACCGATCTTGTAGTGATGTACCTTGCTTAGAGGTAGAATCTAGGGACACGTGTCGTAGTGTAGGATAACAGTTTAAACATCCGTGATAGTAACATCCATGAAATTCGTAAACTGTATTTGTTTTACTTTGAAATCCATCAACCTTATACCTCCCGAATCGTTTTTCCAAGCCATTTCCAGAATGAAGAATTTTATTACCAGTAGTACGTTCTAAGTATCGCAGCCAGTACATTGCCTTCAGACTTTGACGATCACGATGGTCAAACCCATAAGGTGGAATAATTGGAATAATTTCTTTGGGTAAATATAAGGTACGATATGTTAGTATTGCCAAACTAGCAATAGTTGACGAGACGATAAAACATTGGATACCATTTGTTTTGTCTTCAATTAAGTTTGAAAATTTAATGACAGCCTCTGCTAAAATTTTAACATCATTCCGACAATATTCAATCATTTCCTTTTGGAGATTATACTCCTCATTACTTGCAGCACGTTCTTTGTGCCATATGATAAGTTGCTCTCGATCTTCAGTGCTCCTTGAATCAGGATCAAAATATTTTAGATCAGGAATTTTGCCTATATAATTTTGGTTTTCTAATGTATTAAACAAGTACGGGAAATCTCCCTTTCGTAAATTTGCAGAAAGACCTAACGTCTTAGGTAATTTAGATAATTTAACTCCCATATACAAATATGTGTCACGGAAGTAAATCTTTTGTCCTAAACGCATTTCAATAATTTTTTGCCCTGACATTATTACTTCAGGTGTAAAATGATGGTTTATGATCAAAGTTTTAGCACAGAATTGCATATCATAATTACTGCCATTATGGGAAAGCACAATGATTTTTTTAAACATTGGTCGAGTTATTAATACATGATTAACAAATTCTTCAATGTTGTTGAAATCAAACGAACGGAACCCATTTTTATCACCGCATACAAAACATGTATCATCAAGCTTCATGTCCTTACACTTGTAACAAGCATGAATACAATTTACAAAATTTACATGATGTTCTTGTTCTCCCTGTTCATTTTTAGGAAGCAACATTGTTTCTACATCAAAGATAATATACAAAAAGGTATCTACATGTTGCATCATAGCCGTTTGAACAAAACAAATATGGTCATCGCTTACATATGTGTAACATATTTTACAATAACGTTCACCACATTCATGTTCAGACTTGCGTGAACGCATGTCATTCATAGTACCACAACGGACACAAATTTTCTTTGTTTCGCATAAACTTTTTCCGCAAACATTTATCGCTTTATGATTAGCAAAACATTCTTCTGAAGAAAACAGTCTATGACAATCAAGGCATTCAACTTTAATATTATTATCATTATTAGAAACATTATGATACTTTTCGCACATTGGACATTTGAAGTTACACTTATGATTTTGTGTATGATGATAACCTTTCAAACAATACTGACAATATTTCCGTTTGTTTAATAGTGTTGTAATGTTGGTAATTAATTCGTAGTGTCCTTTACTGTACAAAATCAAAATTTTCTTTGATGCATGTATTCCAGGATAAATTACATTATAGTTTCGAGTTAATCCGTTCTTTTCGTAAACAACAATTTGATAATGAGGCGCTAGCTTATTTTGAAACTTTTTTACATCATCAATAGTACATCCATCATGGATTTCAATGTCAACTTTAGCATTGACACACAATTGCTTTGCTTGTTTGATCAATCGTTCAGGATGATTTTTCAATTGATATACATAGTTATAACGATGATCAGCCTTACCCATTCCAAGAATAATACTTTTAGGAAGACAATACACATCCTTTTCTACAGGAATAGTACATTGTTCCATGTGTGTTACAAGATCAACAAATTTTGATGAACCCCTTGTTCGTCCCCTACCTTTACGTGAATCAACAATATGAATTTTGAAATTTACTTTATCACCTAATAAATAATTTTCATTACTATTTAAAACATTTTCAATTTTACGAAATAGAATGTCGGAGCTTAAATCCGACTTTTGACGCCACGAAATGTATATTGGTTTATTAATGGTAGAAGCAGAACTTTCTATTGTTATACCAATATACATATCATCATCGGCATCATTTAAAACGTGATCCTTTACAAATTCAAATAACAACTGAATATATTTTTCAGGATCATCTATTCCGCTAGTTTGCATACGTTCAATTGTAACTTCCTTTCCTGTAAGTCCAAAATAACTATATTGTTTGATTCTACTATTAACAATACGAAAATATTCATTTGTTTTACCACTCACATACATGGTAGGTTGTGATACAGTATCAGTATTAGGACTTGGAAAGTTTATAAAATTTTCCATGAACACGCTAAAATCATTTGTAGTTAAACTATTAGCTTTTCCTTCAGACACAAGTTCCATAAACTTTTCACGAGCTAAATTCTTTATATTATCTTGACGAAAGAAGCCTACATGATATAAATCAATAATATCTTTTGCAGACTTACATTTTTTCAAAACAACATGAGGATCACAACCAAAATGTATAAACAACGCTTGCAATAACTTGGAATAAGCTTCATTGCTTACCCTTGCACCCGTAGCATGACATTGTGTTATCACTTCCCATGTAAATAAAACTTCGTTTGGATTTTCATATCCACGTGCTTGTTGTGCTGACAACATGGTACAGATGACAGACTGTCCTTCCATTGTATGATTGACACACTAAATATGTAATTGCAATTTGAATTTATGTTTTTATACAGTAAATATTTTATACAATGATGTACACAGAACTTTAATAATTGTTATCACAGTTTTAAATGACAAGATTCGTAAGTAGACTTTTATGATACACTTTTTAAGAATTTTTACACTTACCAGTAACTATAATAATAAAACTTTTCCCGAACTTGATTCAGTTCACAACAAATTTAGTTGTAAGTTTACCGACACTACACTTGAAAGCTTGACGGGAATTGCACTAACACTTGCCGTTAACTACAATCATAAAACTTCCCGTAACTTTTTTCAGTTCAGTATCGATGCACTACCACTTGTCACTCACTAAGTATATTTTGAGTTCACCGAAGATATACTTTTAAGTTTATCGGTTAATCCTTTAGCACTTTCCGATAATTGTAATTTACAAAGTGCCGTAATGAAATTGTTTTAGACTAATTACAGCACGCAAAATACAAACAGGAAGTGTGTTTACTTTTTATTGATTGTTTATTATCAACACTAATAAATGGAAATTCCAAGAACTCCACACGAAGATTCCCGAAGATTGCCGAAGTTTTCCGAAGTTTCCCGAAGTTTTCCGAACATTGCCGAACCTAACCGAAGATGAACATGAGAGTTTATTCACAATTCCTGTACATGTTGGTTAATGTACCACACGAATGGTTCCGAAAATTGCCGAACTTAACCGAAGATGGACATAACAATGTATCAACAATTCCTGTACACGTTTAGTAAATGTAACTTGCAAAAGTCTTGTAACTTTAAGATATACTTCAAAGTTTATTATTAGATGTAACTTTATAACAAAATTGGTATTTTAAAATAAATGATTTAACAACAAAGAGTATACCAATGATTGGCTTTACTTTAACAGTAGTAATTCTATAGTGCGCGGCGCGGCTTGCTGCGTTGAATTTATACTTTCAAAATTTAATCTCGTACCCAAACGCATTTCGTTTTGTAATCTCGTACCCAGTAGTATACGGACCTGGACTTTTACCGTCATTATTTTAATGACATGAGTTTGCAACACATTTTGGGGAAATAAGGTCCGTATACTACTAGGTAATGTTCATATGTCTCATGTTTGTATTTTTTCTTTTGCAATTTGGATTGCAACATTGTTTTGAATTTTCTTTCGATAATTTTTATTTTCAGTTTCCAATTATATTTCTTAACTTGTAATTTTAATGTTGTATCGGATTTTGTAATGTGATGTAACATTGTGTTTTAAAGTTGTACATTTAATTTCCTTTTGTATTTTGGATTGCAACATTGTGTTCTTTAAAATTTTTTTTGCTTCTGCATTTTTAGTTTTCAGTTTGCATTTTTATTTCTTCACTTGTAATTTTTATTTTATATCGGAATTTATCAAATTGTCATTATCAAATTGTTGTATACGAAAAGAACGGATTAACTCGAAACTATAATGTAATTTATCCTGGAATACATGCATCAAAGAAAATTTTGATTTTGTACAGTAAAGGACACTACGAATTAATTACCAACATTACAACACTATTAAACAAACGGAAATATTGTCAGTATTGTTTGAAAGGTTATCATCATACACAAAATCATAAGTGTAACTTCAAATGTCCAATGTGCGAAAAGTATCATAATGTTTCTAATAATGATAATAATATTAAAGTTGAATGCCTTGATTGTCATAGACTGTTTTCTTCAGAAGAATGTTTTGCTAATCATAAAGCGATAAATGTTTGCGGAAAAAGTTTATGCGAAACAAAGAAAATTTGTGTCCGTTGTGGTACTATGAATGACATGCGTTCACGCAAGTCTGAACATGAATGTGGTGAACGTTATTGTAAAATATGTTACACATATGTAAGCGATGACCATATTTGTTTTGTTCAAACGGCTATGATGCAACATGTAGATACCTTTTTGTATATTATCTTTGATGTAGAAACAATGTTGCTTCCTAAAAATGAACAGGGAGAACAAGAACATCATGTAAATTTTGTAAATTGTATTCATGCTTGTTACAAGTGTAAGGACATGAAGCTTGATGATACATGTTTTGTATGCGGTGATAAAAATGGGTTCCGTTCGTTTGATTTCAACAACATTGAAGAATTTGTTAATCATGTATTAATAACTCGACCAATGTTTAAAAAAATCATTGTGCCTTCCCATAATGGCAGTAATTATGATATGCAATTCTGTGCTAAAACTTTGATCATAAACCATCATTTTACACCTGAAGTAATAATGTCAGGGCAAAAAATTATTGAAATGCGTTTAGGACAAAAGATTTACTTCCGTGACACATATTTGTATATGGGAGTTAAATTATCTAAATTACCTAAGACGTTAGGTCTTTCTGCAAATTTACGAAAGGGAGATTTCCCGTACTTGTTTAATACATTAGAAAACCAAAATTATATAGGCAAAATTCCTGATCTAAAATATTTTGATCCTGATTCAAGGAGCACTGAAGATCGAGAGCAACTTATCATATGGCACAAAGAACGTGCTGCAAGTAATGAGGAGTATAATCTCCAAAAGGAAATGATTGAATATTGTCGGAATGATGTTAAAATTTTAGCAGAGGCTGTCATTAAATTTTCAAACTTAATTGAAGACAAAACAAATGGTATCCAATGTTTTATCGTCTCGTCAACTATTGCTAGTTTGGCAATACTAACATATCGTACCTTATATTTACCCAAAGAAATTATTCCAATTATTCCACCTTATGGGTTTGACCATCGTGATCGTCAAAGTCTGAAGGCAATGTACTGGCTGCGATACTTAGAACGTACTACTGGTAATAAAATTCTTCATTCTGGAAATGGCTTGGAAAAACGATTCGGGAGGTATAAGGTTGATGGATTTCAAAGTAAAACAAATACAGTTTACGAATTTCATGGATGTTACTATCACGGATGTTTAAACTGTTATCCTACACTACGACACGTGTCCCTAGATTCTACCTCTAAGCAAGGTACATCACTACAAGATCGGTATGAAAACACCACCACAAAAATAGCATTTCTTAAAAAATTAAATCTTAATGTCATTGAAATGTGGGAATGTGAATGGGACCACATGGTAAAAAATGATAAAAAATTACAACAGTTTATTCAAACACAGTGTCATGATCTTGTTGATCATCTGGTACCTAAAGATAGTTTTCATGGGGGACGTACAGAATGTTTTAATGCCTTGTACGAATGTACCAGCGAAGAGTTTGTGTCATATTATGATGTTACCAGTCTTTACCCCTGGGTAATGGCACGTAAGCCATTGCCTATAGGAAAACCTATAATATACAAGAGGCCTGACTTTCCACAAGTGCAAAGTATTCATGGATTAGTGAAATGTAGTATCTTGCCTCCCAAAGACTTATATTTTCCAATTTTACCATATACATGTAATGATCGCCTTTTGTTTGGGTTATGCCGTACGTGTATGGAACAAAGTGACAACAATTGCATCCATAATGATGCCGAGCGTGTCCTTACTGGTACATACTGTACTCCTGAACTTCATGTGGCTTTAGATCTCGGATACAAAATTCTACAAATTATTGAAATTTGGGAATTCAAATTATCCGATTCAGAAAATAATCTGTTTAAAGATTATGTCAATTCCTTCTTAAAAATGAAACAGGAGTCTTCAGGATTTCCTAGCTGGTGCAAAACTAAACAAGATCAAGAAAAATATATTGCAGACTATTATGAACATGAATGCATTCAGTTAACGGAAAATAACATTCAATCAAATCCTGGTCTAAGATATATTTCCAAAATATTTCTCAATTCGTTGTATGGGAAATGGGGACAGCGAACAGATTTATCTCAATCTGTAATTGTAGATACTCCAGAAAAATTTTTAAGTTATCTATGGGCACCCCAATATGAGGTACAAACTGTATTGCCTATTGGAGAGCGACATCTCATTGTATCATATAAAAACATTGAAAACAAAAACAAGCCCTGGAAATTTTCCAATGTTGTCCTTGCAGCCTTCATTACGTCGTGGGCGCGTCTAAAACTTTACGAGTTACTAACAGCTATAGATCCTGATCGTGTATTGTACTGCGACACTGATAGTATTATGTTTGTACAGCCACGTAATGAAAAGCCCCCACTTTCTTTGGGTTCCTATTTAGGTGAGTTAACTAATGAAGTTCCTGATGGGTGGGAAATTGATGCATTTATAGGCTTAGGGCCAAAAAATTATGCCTATAGGATAAAAGAAGTTCAAACAGGCAAATTAGATTATGTATTTAAAATTAGAGGAATAACTTTAAATCATCGTACACGACAAGAAATTAACTTTGATCATTTTTATCAACTAGTTCGGGATAAAGCTGAGAAAAAACAATTACACAATCCAGGAAGAATTGTTCGTAAGCCTGGTTTTGTCATCGTATCCAAGTCTGAAACTAAAACACATCAAAAAGTTCAAAATAAAAGACGACGATTAAATCATAACAGTATTACTGACTATAGAACATTGCCATATGGTTATCAAAGTAATAAGTGTGTTAAATGATCGGTATTCTATGTATATGTAAATAGTAAACTGTCTAAAGGTAGCATCATGTAGTAACATGGTCATAATATCATCAAATATGTCCATAAGTTTTCCTATCTGTTGGTACTTGTACGTATATATAATGTAAATATGTCAATAAGTTATTAAGATTATTCTAAGTATAGTAAATATCTTATTTAAATATTTTTATATATGTATATCAATATGCCAATATAGAATATTGTAGACTATATAAATACAATAAAGCGTTACAATTTACAATAATATGTTTTATTTCTCCAAACAAATATTGATATAATACAAAGTATCTGTATTCTATATAAGATAAAGGAAGAATACGTATGCTTCATATAAGGTTATTTATCATATTTTATGTTTCTACAATAAATGACTCTAAGTTGGAAACCATAATGATGTCACAATGTCTTCTACAAGGTAAACAAACATCTTAAAAGTAAGTAAAGGTAGCAATATAAGACATTAGAATACTGTAGTGAAAAGATATCTATATGTAAATGACTTATACCACAGTGATATCCTTTGTGCTTCAAATAGCACTAGGTCATGTCTAAAAAGCATCTACGTACGTAAAAACCAAAATATATATCATTAGAATACTCTAGTGAAAACATATGTATATGTAAATGCCTTATATCATAGTGATATCCTTTGTGGTTAAAATATCAGTACAACATCTTTGCATGCTCACACATTTTAGTATTTCTCGGAACATAATTCCTCGGAGCTTGCTTAGCAAGCGATCCAGTGAATATTACGAGAGGTTAAATAAATAAGGAGATTGCTTAGCAAGCGATCCAATGAATATTACAAGAGGATAAATACATAAAAAATCACAATATATACATTCTAACATGGTATTCAAGGTAATCTAAAACACTTATATACATACGGATTCAGAATATAAGTCTACAATATACGTGTTTGCATTCACATATCATATCACCACAACAACATATACAACTCTACAATACGATAAAATAAGGCTACAATCCAATATTAATACAATAGAAACACTTTAGGTGTTTGCATCCAGCCTAGTATAGCCCCTAAAGCTACGCATCCAACAACACATGTTTAAAACACTTACATGCAAACGAAAGATAATATGTCTACAATATGATACATATATTCATATCTCGATATCAAAAAACCAATATACATACATACATACATGTACCCCACTTACAAACTAATCATATATTCATGCAATTTGTCATTCGTTTAAGCTTCGTACAACATTAAAGCCATACAGTATCCAAAAAATGATATTCTATGTTAAAATCCCATATCAACTACACATACATGTACCCCACTTACAAACTAATCACAAATACATGCAATTTGTCATTCTTCTAAGCTTCGTACACCCTTAGACCCATACAGTATCCAAAAGACAATATTCTATGCTAAAATCCCCTATCAGCTACACATACATGTACCCACTTACAAACTATTCATATATACATGCAATTTCTTATTCGTCTAAGCTTCGTACACGATTAGACCCATACAGTATCCAAAAGATGATATTCTATGCTAAAATCACATTTCAGCTACTGAAAATACAATATCAATACATAAAATACCCCCTCATTAATATTCATTACCATCTCATTAATATTCATTATCATTTCATTAATATTCATAAATAATTAATTCAATAATCTAGTTTTTAAAAGGATAAAATCATTTATACGGAAATACCTAAAGAAATCTTGTTTGAACACTTCTTCCAAAAGCACAAAAGTGAAAGTTCCCTTATGTATACAATTCATTCAATCTTTTTCCTCTTTGCAAGTCAGGTAGGAAGGGCCGCCCTTTCTCTCCCCTCTACGTATGTGGCAAGGTCTTAACAAAATGCGTAACAATTCCCACGCCAATTTAAAAAACTGGTCCTTTGCACACAAAAACAACACAGTTCCCATATGCAATCCTACGTGCGGTCTCTGAGTATGGAGAAGCAATACATTAACTTTTAAAAAGTGACATTTAACTATCTCATTCTTCAATTCTCTGTCCTTAGAATAATGATTCCTATTTCTTTTTTTTTCGTATATTTTTCAGTTTCCATGCGGTAGAAGTCACACTCTCCCATTAAACATGATTTTTTACTCCATAGGAGAGCACAGTTCACCCCTCCAGCATTCTGGAACACACACATACAAGCAGGTGTCTATGTTTCTTTCGTTACTCCCTATCAATGGGTTCTCTTTCTCCTACGCCTTCCATCTTAAACAGTCAATATCTTTTAACAATTGTTCTTTATCCAGAGTTTCCCATGTTTCTAAAAGTCATTTCACATGTTTTTTTTCTCACCTCCTACGGTTAGACTATTTTCAAACATCCATATGTTACATTAAACTGACACTTTCTTACTTCCTTAATTGACACAATGATGAAATTACGAGACAGCTACATAAGAAGCATCTGCTACGTTTACAATGGTGTTTGTCGGCAATCCATTGTCTATATTGCCACACACGAAGGTTACATACAGCCCTAAGCCTACTTTTTTATCCTTTTGTTTTCTGCCTTTCTCCTTTAGTTAGGTCACCTTACGACATGCCATTATTTCATTATAGGTGTCTTCTTTCTTTAGAATTAGTTTCTTGAATACCAAGACCAGCTGCGTTTAAGATTAACAAAAAGACTTGTGTGTACATGTTTTGAAGTTCCTTCGGTTATTTTACACCTCTTGAGCGAGGAGTAAGGAAGCAAGAAACAAGTTTTTTAAAGGCTTGGGAAAAAACAGTAAGTAATCAGCATAAATTGTATAAATCAACATAAAATTGTATTAAAATATATGATAAAATAGATCAGAGGAAATTTGCATACATTTTCGTGAGAAATTTGCACTGTTGATTAATTCTTGTGAGAATGAAGGAAATTTGCATGCCTTTTGGTGAGAATTTTGCACTGTTGACCAATTGTTGTAAGAATGAAGGAAATTTGTACCAATTTTTGGTGAGAAATTTGCACTTTTCTCCAATTCTCGTGAAAATAAGGGAAATTTGTATCAATTTTCGTAAGAAATAAGGCAAAATTATACCAATTCTGGTGAGAAATTTGCACTGTTCTCCAATTCTGGTGAAAAAAGGGCTCTATTCTACTTGCCCATACTGGGATGTCTATCATCTCTTCCAGATAGAGTATTCCTGAATCTTTATGACCTTTAGTTATTCTGGTATCTCGTGAGTAACCAGTAACAATTCTGGCTGCGTAATTTTGAATGATTTGCAGTTTCTTCCGGAGTAATTTAGGAACATGTGTCCAGCTGGGCTGTGTAAATTTAACATAACAGGGCGAACTAACATGTTATATAGGTGCAGTTCCATGTTGAGTTTGATACTTGGAGCACGCGGATGGCAAGGGATCTAGCGAGGTTTCCCAGTAGCTTGCATGTTTTTTTTTTTTTCTAAATGTGATTACTAAAAATGTTTTGTGTTGAGCTGAATGCCGAGATAGTTTACACTTGGTGCCTAGGAGAGAAGCTGTCCATTGTTGTATAAGTGTAGATCTATTTGTCGTAGCTGTTTAGAAAATGGGACCATCCTGATCTCCGGGTTTACTTTTATGCACCAAAGTCCTGTCCAGTCTTCTATCTTCCTATGATGGTGCTCAAGCCAAAGAGTGGCGAAGTTTAGATTCTTATTGCTGTCGAGGAGGGCAGTGTTTTCAGTAAATGTGTCAACTGTGGTGTTCACTGTGAACGGGAGCTCCGCCGTGTAAAGAGTGTAGAGAGAAGATGAGAGACATTGAGCCTTGTGGAACACCAGAAGCGGTAGCATAAGTTGTTGAGACATCCATGTCACATCACACTTGTAAAAGGCTTTATCTATATCTAGGAAGAAAACGAGGAGTATGCCTTGTTATTAAAATATTGCGTGGTGCGTTCCACCATTCGTATCAGCTGGGGTTGATACTGAAGGATCTTTGGAAGATAAATTGATGCGTTCATGGGCAATACTCAGTAGTCGGCGGTGGAGTAATCTCTCGATGACCCGGTTAGTATGCGATAGCAGGCTGATAGGGTAGTGATTTTGTGAAAAAGTTTGTTTTTCCCAACCTTGGGCACATACAGACTGTTGCTAGTTTCCACAAAGTTGGAAAGTGACCTGTCAGAAGTATGACATTGAAAATTCAACAGAGCAGATTGGGTAGCACCCAAGATGCTTTCTGCAGAGCGAGTGGAGTGACACGATCAGGTTCTCATACTTTCGCAGTACTTAATCTTTTTATAGTTGGAAAATGAAACGAAATCTTTAAGTTTAACGTCCCACGGTTATGCCGGTTAGGCTAAAGGAGACGGTGATAATGAGAAATGAGTGAAATGGTGGAATGAAGAAAGTGGGAGGAAACGGGAGAACCCCGAGAAAACCCACGAGCACGGTGTTTGTCCACCACAAAGTCCACACGGCGTGAGCTGGGATCGAACCAGGGACCCCAAGCACCGGAGAAGAACGCTCTACCACTGAGCCATCGCACCCCCATTTTTTATAGTTGGTATACTGAGTTGGTTGACTGGAAGCGGATTGGCAGGACATGCAGTACGGATGAATTGCTGCACTAGACGGATGGTCTGTTCGTCTATCGGATCAGCATTTAGTTGAAACTGGTTAGAGAGCTGGCGAGGAAATACTTCAATCTTCTCAGCAGTTTCGAAGACAAGAACATTCAGATCGTGATGTAGAAGAGTAGAATAGTCAGTTGGTTTAGCGATAGCCCTCACCAAATGCAAGCAATCTTTACTGGCCTCCTTCGCTGATTGCAGTTTTGCATCACATTGTTGGTAACGCAGTCAATGCAATGTTCTTGGTGCGTTGCGTCAGGCGGTTGTATACAATTTTATACGCATTGCATTCGGTGTCATTGTTTGCTTGCCCAATACTTGATGGCGGTGGTAGCAGTGGTGAGAAGGTAATCAGGTTTGTTGTGGATGACAGTGTGCAAGTGGTGGTAGTCGAGAAGACATAGGCACTGCGAATGGCAGTAGTTAGAGAGTCAACAGTGTGATCAATAAATCTCCAGTCGTTTTTCAAAAGTATTCGACGATCAATGATACTATGCAACAGGCGACTATATATTTTTCAATCGGTTACGGTAAGGACGGGCGGCTGTACCTGGAGGAATGTTTGTCCTGATGCTGGATGATAAGCAGTACAGGATTGTGATCCGAAGCGAGAGCTAGTATTGATTCAGAATCCTCCTTGATGGTGACATTAACAGATCAGATGGTGTCGATCACATCTGGGTTTGCACCTTGGCTCGGGAAATGGGTGGGTTCTGTTATGCCGTTGCCTGTTGGTCCAAGTTGTCTAGATTTGCTTTCAAAGTAAATCTTGTCCGGTTAATGACCCGGGAATGCTAGGAGTGATGCTTGGTATTTATATCACCTACGATTAAGACCCTATGCCTAGTTGTCGCAACTTCTGTAGATCAGTGTATAGAGGGATTTGTAATATTTTGTTGGCTGAGACCATAATATAGTCCAGTAGTAATGAGGAGTTTGATGCACGTAATTTCCAGAGACGATCAAAGGCTGTGGCATGACTATTACGTACGGGAGATGTTTTTTCAGAATAATAGCAATGCCTCTCTGTAGGTTGCTCTATCGTTGCGTATATCTTGTATTTTTCAGTTTCCAAGTGATGAGTGGTTTTAAGTGCATTTCTTGAAGGCGTAAATTCCAGAATTGATTTGAAATCTGTCTGCATTCCAGAAGAGTATTTTGATGTGACGTGATGGATACTTAGTCGCAGCCATTATTAAGTATGTCTACAACTATTTCAGCAAGTGCGGTGAGTTTACTAACGGTGTCTTTAACATCTTTTAACTTCTTCACTCCTGACTTTATTTTCGAAATTAGATACCTACCGGTAGGCCTTTAAACGTCTGTAGAAGCTGCTTGAGTGTAGTGCTCAGATCCAAAGTAGGAAAATCTCAGAAATAGACTGTTAGTGAGTCTGTCTGGTGACTGAAGCTATGGTTGCGTATGATGTAGGAGTTGGTGGCGATAGCCGTAGGTGAGTAACATCTGTGATAGTAGGTGCTTCCTAAATGTTTTTCTCTTAGCGTAATTTTTCCCGACATTTTTCTCTTGCACAAAGATTTGTTATTCCCTGAAATTAGACCAATAATCGCCTTTGCAGTTGTGACAGTAGACTGCGGTATTTATAGTCCGTTTGGAACATTTCCGGGTAAGATGTTCTTCAGGGCATTTCAAACATCTTACTTTGGTTTAACAGCGAGACTGAGAGTGCCCCAGAACCTGGGGCTGATAGCACTGCAAGTACTCACTGGGCTTATAAAGTTTAACTTGAACTGAGGAAGGTTGTCAGGTCATATATTTGTTGAGATTTTGAGTTTTTATTTAAGGTAACCAAAAAGAGTGGGAGAGGAACTTTGTCTTCTGATTAGGTTGTTTTCTCTCTCATCTACTTGACATCAAGGTCGGGGAACTCGAGATCCCTCAATCATCGAGAATATCCTAGGCAACGTAGTATCCTCAAGAAGTTTGAGTATGACTACCTTGAGAAGTTGGTTTCGACGAGGTAGTTCTTTGACGTATTCAATTTTGTTTATTTCGCAGTAGGCTCCAATCTTGTCATAAGTTTCAGAAATGTTACATTTAAACTGGGGGAAGTCTTGCGTCTGAACACCGGCAGGCTTTTCCTTGAACGTTGCTTGGAGTTTCCACGTGAGTCTCACCATAGAGAAATATGCTTTTGGATTTCTGCAATAACGAAGTTTCTTTGATGGTTGAGGCGGAAAAATGCTCATGATTATGTTCAGAACTTAGGGCGGCAAATTTGTTTTTTGTAGGTTTTGTAAGAGCGACTTGAGGAGAAGTGCGCTGTTTCACCGTTTTGCAAACGTTTGGTGCCTTAAACCTATCTAGAACCATGGCGTTGTCTTCAGAGTGTGTATCAGAGAGCCGTTGTTTCTCATTGAGATTCATGGGGACGTTGGCTTTTATAATTTGTTCGGTTTCATTTGAACGAACAGCGTCAAGACCAGGATTGATGTACATAAGGGCTGGTGAATTTGTTCCTTGCTGAGATGAGCTTGGGGATCTATACATGGCAACGTGATCGTCACAAGTGTGTGGATCAGTAGAGTAACTACAAGAAGCATCTTGATGCGACATTAAAAAGTGGTTCGAACTGTTTCTACAGCATTCTCGAATTCTTCAACGATAAGCAGATTGATATTTTTTTAAAGTACTATACATCAGTTGGTCCATGATGTATTCATATATACTTTGTAGCCAGACAAGTTCATCTTGATCTTGAGCAGATAAATTGCAGGAAGCTGATGGTTCCACGGTCAAATTGACTGAATGGGCGTTGTTAGTTAAGCTTGGCTCCAACTAGAGGGGAGCCGAGATACTCTTTGCGAAATTTTACTCTATTTCGCGTAAATTCTCTTTGTCATAAGTGTTTGTCTTTGTTAGTTAGACAGTGCAGGAAGTTCCTCAAAAAGCCCGGGAGATCTTCCAGCTGAGAAACGCAGGTCATGCGTCGAGAACGACTCAGCTCTTCTGGTGAGAAAGTTCACTGTATTAAAACCAATAATATAAGGAATTAAGCTCTATAAATTGTACGGAACTGAATTATTGTACGAGTTTATGAGTTTATTATATTTATTCAAGCTTATTAATTCGAATATAACTCTCATTCTAATAAAGTTTTTCGATGAATAATACTGTAATCGTAACTAAAATAATGGTTGGCGTTAAGCTTTATAACCAAGCGATGTTCGTGTTGTTTCATCTTATAATTGGCAAACTATGTCAATTTTCTTTTAGTAGATGGCACAACGTTACGACGAGGTACATGTAAATACTATTACGGTCTACTGCTCCCCTGTGATCATAAAATCGTTGATCATTCACTTGCTTTCATCATCGGCTCCCTTGGCTTCAAACAGCATAATCCTGGGACGTTAAACTGAAAGATTTCATTTCAAAGAATTGGTGGAATGGAAATGTTGGAATAATCGGGAAAGCCTACAGCCACGATGTTGCCCACCACAAAATCATGTACCCTGGTATCGAACGAGGGATTCCTCACATCAGAAGTAAGAGTTTTGTCACTGAGCCACCATATTCCCTGGTACATTTTAACGTTTGAATGTAGTCTGATATTTTTTGTAATGTTTTGATTGTATACAGTGCGCCAATTAATTATTGACATATTATATCAAAAAATAAAAGCATATCAAAAAAAATTCCCATTTGTCACATTGACAATGGCATGTGCAATTGGCATTGGCATAAATATCTCGGAAAACAGTTAATGGCAAGGGAATTTCCAATTGACGTGATTTCAGTTGCAAGTATTTCTCGTGTTAAGCACTGCTTAAAATCGTTTTCTTTCTTTCATGACGTAAACTATTTCATTCACATAGATACGGTGTTTTGGATTCGTTTGTTATCTCGCTGTTTCTACTGGAAATCCATTAAACCTAACATGGAAAAGCTAGTTGTTCCGTTGTTATTACACTATATTAGTAGAAAAAACAAAATAGTTTCTTTTTTTTTTTTAAAAAAAAGAATGTTACCAGCACTTTTGATTTGTTATAACACGACAAGGTCAAAAGGAAAATGAAATCTATATTAACTTCCACAAAATAGTATTTTCTCTCTGATTCTTTTGCTCGTTTGAATTGCGCTGGTGAGTCTAATTTTAAGGAAACTCGTTTAAATGCATTTATTTATGCTTTCTCTATTAATGAGAGTGATCTTCAACACATTCCTAAAGCTGGGAGCATATTAACCAGAGGAAGGTAAGCCGAGATGAGGTAGAGGGAATCAGGAGAGCATGCTGAGAGGGAGAGGTCCCTGAGTGCATTGACTGTATGTCTCAGTCAAAACATTAGAAAGGCATTTGCTTACTACCTGCTCCAATGAAGATGGAGTACGAAGCTTTGTTTCATTGCTCACAGTAATGAAGTTCGGCTCGACTGTTCTGTCATCTGGTCAATATGAGGCCGCCCTAATACTGTGTATTTGTTTCAGATATAGCTGCAATAATATGCGAAGGCACATACGTCTAATACGATTTAAGGGCCACTGTGATTCAGTGGTAGAGCGTTCACCTCTGGTGCATGAGGTCTTCGGTTCGATTCCAGGTTGCGCCAGGTAAACTTTGTGGTGGAGAAACACCGTGTGCCTAGTTTTCTCGGGGTTCTCCCGTTTCCTCCCAGTTTCTTCATTCAAACATTTTCATTCATTTATCATCATCATCGTCTCCTTTAGCCTAGCTGGCATAACTATGGGACGTAAACTTGAAGATTTCATTTATTTTTTTTTCATAATTTGGTCGTGGGAAAGATGAATAAAAAGATATCACGTTAATTTTGATTAAAAAAAATGAGGCACTGACATGCAATAATTTGCTTAACAATTTATCAGAAATTGCACTAACAATAAGACAGGACCATGCATATAATCATAATGGTAGTAATTTATTTTAACTTCGTATCACTGTCTATAGGTGGCAATAAAAAAATGAAATCTTTGAGTTTTACGCCCCACGGTTATGCCGGCTGGGCTAAAGGAGACGGTGACGATGAAATAATGAATAAAATGGTAAAATGAAGAAAGTGGGAGGAAACGGGAGAACCCCGAGAGAACCCACGCACACCGTGTTTGTCCACCACATTTCAGTTGACGCGAGTTAGGACCGAACCCGGGGCCCCAAGCACCAGAGGTGAACGCTCTACCACTGAGCTACGGCGCCTCCGGCAATAAGTTTGCGTGTTTATGTCAATAGAAACGGAAAGAAAGAACACGCTACCCATGATCTGGCAACATCGTATTTTCCATCACAGAATAAAAAGCATGCGCTAGCCATAAACGTGGAGAAGGCACGGGTCACTTTCATTCTTCCATCTCCTTTTTTATTATACTTTGCTGAAGTCAATACTATTTCTACAACTAAAACGTGATCAGAAGTAAACGAATGACCCTCGTTAATTACTTCTTTATTTCCTGTAAGTTTTTTTAACGCTTTTTTCTTTGTCGTTTTCTTCCAACGTTATTTTAGTATGTTCCTTGCATTTCATCTTGGACATTTATTCTTTATTGCATATTTTATTTTATTTTATTTTTTACCTTTCTCTTTTTCCTCTCTCTCCCTGTTCCGTGCCACTATGCAATCTAATAAGCTTGACCTGTGTAGTAAGGTTTAAGTAGACGCAGAAGATCACACACAATGCAGGGCTGACAATTTACTAATTTAAGCACTAGATCTAGTGATTTTACTGTTCGATACATTTTCTTTTCATTGCAATAACATTATGCTTTATAGCATCATGACTATATTTGCTGCCAAAATCAGAACGTCATTGAGTTTATCAGTTTGAGTATAATTATTTCAGATTTTTTTTTTTTTTTTTTTTTTTTTTTTTAAGGATAGAAGTCGTCTTCTAACATCATGAGAGAGAAATTATGAACTGTTATAACCTAGTGATTTGAAGACCATTAGTAAATTCCTGTATCCAAAATCTTATCTTATTTTACACCGTACTGAAGCTACAGTCAAACATAGTAGAAAAAAGTGCTTAAACAAATCCAGGTGTTCGCAAAATTTCAAAGTGAAAACCGCGCAATGTTTCTCAATTGTTTCACATAATGTTTCTGAAGATATGTCAACAGCGAGAGATAACACCGTATTACTGTGTCACTTCTCACTAGAGCTCACTAGTCACCAGCGGGGGACTGTATTTCAAAAATGGCGGAAAACCAGCAGAAACACGATTAAGAGGCAAACATACTGTTTGAGTTTCCTATCATTCTTGAACAAGTTGTTGGTGAAGGTTGTGTTTCGAACCATCAAGAAATACTTCACAATAAGTGTTGGGGAGGACGACAAAAAAGTTTATGAAGATTTTCTAAATGAAGTGTTCTGTAATTTACTATTCTTATTTTAAAAGTAAAATCTTCGGTAATCGTACGCATGCACACCACAAGCTTTTCCAACACAGAAAAATGGTTCCATCAACATCGCACACGGAGTTATGTCAACACCGAAATAGGTGTCGTAGTAACACAGAACTGGAGTCGAACTAACACCATAAACAGTATTACTCTGGTGGTTTGATCTTGAATTTTAACGCAGAAAGTGTTGAATTAACACCAAAACGGTGTTCTTATACGGCTTTGACCTTGAATTATGACACAGATTGTGTGTTGAAATAATAAGAAAATGATGTTGAAATAACACACGGACTGTGTTATATTAATTCTTGACATGATGTAATATTAACTCAAAATAATTAACACCTACACAGTGTTACTTTCATCGTGTTGGTGCAACAGCGCCAGAAGTAACACTCAACACTTTTTTCCCATACTACCGACCTTAACATGGTGTCGAATCAACACCGAAAATACTAACACAGATTCGAATTTAACACCGGTTAACACCGGTTGTGTGTTAAAAACGCAACTCACGACCTGTGTTAAACGCTAACACCGTGGGGACTGTGTTGAATTAACACCGCATAGTGGTAGTCACGCTGGAACCACTGCCCTGTGTTAAATTTGAGTTGAATTAACACAACCATTTTTACTGTGTAATCTTACTTCATATCTTATAGGTCTAGACTAATCTAACAGTGTCTTTTCAGATTCTTCCTGGGGAGGAGAGAGGCAAGACCATCCATTATAAGTTAAATTTCACATTCTTCATTCCTATATGATCATCATATTGATTAAAATGTATATACATCCCAAACACAGGAGGATGGGGTAATTGCGTCTCTCTGAAGTCCGAAATGACGCGCCTGGTTTGTTCGTTATCTTTTGTGAAAATGTTATCTGTTAGACGTTTAAGGGCCAATCTTATTTCCCTCATATACATAGGCATCTATTGGTTATCTTACTTTAAAACGTTGATATATTTTAGGTATCTCTCTAACATCAAATCTTACATTGCATCTTATAGACACTGGTTGGTTATCTTTCATGACAATGTTTTATATCTATCGGAGATCTAGTCTTACTCTATATTTTATGCATCTATTCGCTTCTTAATCTTATTTTATCTTGTTGACAGTTAACTATGAAAATATCTATTAGACATTTATCCAGAACCTAATCTTATATCACTCGTATATGGGTAGCGTACGCGGTACGCGCCATCGGCGTGTGAAACCCAGGTTCAATTTCCGGTGCGAGCTCATGTGTTTGTCTCGTATAGCTTTGGTGCTGAACGGAATGCTGAACTTCCAATGAACTAACGAATTAACTTATTTAGCGCACCATAAGAAACTTGTGTAAGGTGACCCAATTTAGTTCCACAGAAAAAATCAACTTGCAGAGTAATAGTATTATTTACGTAAGTATAAGGTACGCTCATGATTCCGTTGACTGCAGCCAAATATAAGAGAGATTTGACTTCAATATGCTTTACTATATCTTTTCACTGTAATTAACATCACAAGTTATTTTGAAACCATAACATACGAATATCTGTATTTACTGCTGAGAGAAATATCTGGCTTTCTGAGTTTTCTAGTCTTAGGATGGACTGGCTGCCCCCGGTTTTCGCCTTCTAGATCCACCACTGCTCTTTAGACTGAAGGTGGTTCACAATCAACGAGAGTGAACGATTATGAAAGTATTGGTGGAATGAGAATGAGGAGAAAACGGGAGAACTTGAGAAAACCCGCAGACACAATGTGGTTCACCATAAAGTCATGTGACCTGAGATCGAACCAGGAACCTTTCCCACTAGTGACGAGTACTCTATCACTGGGTGAACGTTTCCCCCACTTCAACACACACACACACACACACACACACACACACACATTCAAATAAATCTATAAACAAAGGAAGACCAGTAGATAAGTCGGATTATGATAAACATATTGTCAAATTAAATACGGAAGGAAATATATATATATATATATATATATATATATATATATATATATATATATATATATATATATATATATATATATATATATACTAAATAGACAGAAGCACGCTATTTTACCAATTTGTAAAATTACACATTTTTGAAATACGTGCAGATAAAATTGTGTTCTTGTATGTTTATTAATATTATTATTATTACTAATTTAGGGCTTTTTTTTACACAAAAAGTTGGCAACCACGCACACATACAAAAGCCTTGCTCAAGTTAAGTCAAAGTGGGCACGGTTTGACACGCACTTAAAAACTAAGAGAAAAAAATATTGCTATAGGGTGCGGTGCATGCCATTAGGGTGAAAGTTAACCACACATGGTAATCCATTATTTAAGGTGTATAATTTTATTGATTAAAAAAAAAAATGGAAACCACTGACTGGGAAAGAAGAACAAACAAGAAGGCGGTTGCATGTGTGTAGCGTGTGTGAGAATATCAACACACGTATGATCTACCTTGTTCATTCTAAAAGCTTAGGGTTACATTCTTTGGTGGCTAATTATAATAATTGGTTTAATATTTTGTTTAGCTCTTCTTTTTTTAATACGTCATTAGCTTGCTTTTTAGATCTTATTTTTCTAGTCTGGTAAAATTGTATTGTAATTATAACTTTCAGCTTATGCCACACATTTCCTTTCAAAAGCAATTTATTTCCTAATTTTTCAACACGTTATTTCATTAAGTAATCTGTAGTAGAGAACAGTCGTGTAAACCGATTCTAAATTAAGGTTAGTGTAAAGGGACAGGTTTTTCCGATAGATGTCACTACAGTCTTCGTATCTCTCCGATGTATTTTTTATCTTTCACGGAAATTTATAATTTCTTTTACAAATTTCAACGTAGAGACTTCAAATTTTTAGAGAAGGAACTTCATAACCTATTAAAGGGAACAATTTGTGCCGATTTTTTATTTAGAATTTTCTTCATTGTTGAAACAGTTCCATTGTTAAAGGTTTGGATATCCATTTCAGCAATCAAGCCATTTCAACAATGAAGAAAATTCTAAATAAAATATCAGCACGGATTGTTGCCTTCGATAGATTATGAAGTTACTTTTCTAAAAATTTGAAGTTTGTAGGTTGAAATGTGTAACAGAAATCGTGAGTTTTCGTGAAAGGTAAAAAATACATGGAAGAGATACGAAGATTGTACTGCCATCTATCGACAAAACTTGTCCCTTTAAACCAACCTTAAGGACTTTCTAACTTTAGTGTATACGTATTTGCTTCGTTCAGGATCATCATGATATTAGGTTGTGACGAGTGCAGCTCAAGAGGGGACATTGTTGTCTAATGGTTAGAATATTGTACTCACGTCCGCGAGGCGCAGGGGTTCGATTCCCGGCCGGTGCTTCCCAGTTTTCGACGTCCACCCAGCGTCGTGAAGTAAACTGGGGAGTCACATGGAAAAAACACCTGACGGCCACTAGATCTAGAAAGCTCCTGATGCTCCTGTTAGGGACAGGGCAGGGCGTCACAGCGTGCTGACCACGTACTCGCCATCAGGCTGCACGTAGTTCAGTCAGTTGCTAACAGATGGCGCTGGAGCAGGCTTAGGCCCACACAAAGGGCTGTTACACCGGGTGGTTTGGTTTTTAAGTGCACCTCAAGAGAGATGGCTCTTATAAAGTATCGGTTTGTTTATGATGACAATAATGATCATTGTACATATGTTTTATTATTATTATTATTATTATTATTATTATTATTATTATTATTGCAATTTAAAATCCCTTTTGGGCACCGAGGCCATGGACCTTATAACGACTTATCAAAAAGATAGTCGTAAACCTGGTTCGTTTGCTGAGGTAAAAATTCGAAGTGGTAGTATTTCTTTGACATTAAAAACATTAGCTTCGATATTTAAATACCATTAATCTCACCTTTTTTAATAAAACTGACAACGTCTATAAACGATGTTAAATTGGTTTATTATTTGATATAACTTAAATATCCTTTTCTTAAAACTGTTAAGTACACAAACTCACTGACTAGGTAACCATAAAACATGTCCATATCAACAACTATCCCATAATAATCTCATACATATATTAAAAACATTCTTCTTTTGTTAATATGAAATTAACGTTCTACTAAGTATAGTGCATATGTGTGAGTACTTTCTGCCCAAGGTACAGGTAAATATTACTCAAGCCCAAGTATTTTGTTATATAAAAATGTCGCTCGACAAAGGGACTGAATATAAAAGTCATGAGTAGGCTTGGCTTTTATCTTCAAGAACCACTGGTCCGTTTACATTAATGTTTTTACATTGTATATGTCCATCATATTTTGATCGCACCTTGTATATCTATTCATTACATTTCACATATACATTAAACAAATCTTACACTTCATCAATACCTATTTTTAACAATAAAGTTTTAACACAAATTAATATAATGAAAACAATTTTTGTGCTTGATTAATCATGAATTAAATTACAATCCTTCACGTTAATAAGAAAGAATTCAAGTCATTGAAAAATGATCGTTGGTGAATGAAAATCAAAGAAAATATAATTGAACAAAAATCAAAAATTAAACACAATCTACGTTTGGTTTTTAAAATCAAGCATGACACGTAATTGGGATAATAAATCTAAGCCCATAATTAATTTCTCGTTAAGATCCTTTATTACCAGAATAGGGATTGATATTTCAAAATCTTGAATAGATATTGTCACACGAGTAATTCCTGCTACTCTCTTTTTATGTTTACCGGTAAAATCAACTATAATAAGATTCTCAGTCTTTTGTAGCTTAGAATTCGAATAATTACTAGTAATTGCTTTCCACAATGAATACGATAATAGAGAGGCATTTGCTCCTGTATCAAGTAGAGCTTCGGTACTTAACCCATTGACTTTAATAGGTATTTTAGCTGTACTATATGACTTTAAAAATACAAAATTTTCTTCAATATTAAAACCATCATTAACAGTATCATCTTCAAACCAACAACGATTTACAACCGGTATAAATTGGTACTGACACCTATTAATTGCTATTTCCGAATAATTATTTACAGTGATGTCATGTGAAAGATCATTTTCATAATTAGCATGAACATGTAAATTGGAAGATAAATGTTCGTAAGAATTATCGCTAAAATTTTTAGATAAATGTTCATGAGAATCCACAGCTGACATGGGTTTAACCCCTACCACATCAGCAGCAATTAGTTTAAATTCATACTCGTGTATGGTTCCAATAAGGTACACTGTACAGCACAATCGTGATTATGTCCCGTATTATTGTTCTGTACAGAAATTACTTCAATGCCTGGATCTTGATGCGAAGTGCCATCTCTTGTCCTTCCATTACGTCTATCCGCGTAGTTCGCTGTATTTCTGGAATTTCGCCATACATTACGTCGATTTTTAAATCTATTTTGACTATATGGTCTAACATACGAATTGCTACTATTAATTAGGTTAGGCGGATTCCCTACATAACCTTGCCTATTGTGCTCATTTTGATTGCTAGAGTATACTCGGCTTAGGTTAGGTTCTGTATTATTCACACTCCGAATATTTAAATTCCGAACAGGCACCAAATGATCTGAATTATTCTTATTTTTACCTATTCCTGATTGTGGATTCATGGCATGGTATTGAGTTTCGTAGCATTGGACAAGCATCAATAAATGGCTGAAACTCATACACTGTGTGGAAAATAAGATCTGTTGCAATTTAAATGGAAGCAAATTTCGAATCGATGCTATTATTCTCGATTCCGATTGCAAAGGATTAACGACCTTTAATTCGTTGTAGACATTTACAACAAACTCTACAAGAGATTTGTGCAATCGAGGATTGAAGTGTTGATTTCTAAGGGTGGCATCTCTATTTGCCAGCAAAAAGTCATTTTCATAATTTGCGATCAATGCCGCTTTGAATTCCTCATATGAACTAATGTGATCACGTATTGCCTTAAACCATAAGGAACAAGGTGGGAGTAATACATGGGGTATTAATTTCATATATTGTGATCGATCGATAGACATTATATTGCATTCGTCTTGGAATTTCTCTAAGAAAGAAGTAGCATTCTCATTACACTTACCACTGAATTTGCTCATAGCTCGAATTTCACTCATTTTAACACTTAATTTTACCTTCTTTTTCTCATTCCTTGTTCCTGTTGAGTGATAGTTCCTATCCATGACATGCTGTGTCGTCACACCATCTATGTTTCGCTCATCAGTACTCTTCGGACAACTTTCTTCTAGTATAATATCTTCATCAGACCCCGGCGAAGGCGAGTTCATCTCTGGTGAGCGGGGAAACTCAAAGCGATCACTACCCAAATTATTACGGTAAATGTTGTCTTTGGCCTGTAACATTTTAATCTCTTCCTGAATAGTAGCTAACAACTGTGTATTTACACGTATGTTATTAGAGTTGTTGCTAACCTGGATCTTTTGCTGTTTAATGGAAGATTCTATTACTTCTAAATCTTTTTTTAAAGCACCAATTTCTTGGGTTTGGTGATTGTGCTTTTCTTGACAATCATCGGATATCCTTTTTAACTTTTCCTCCAACTGTGAGGATATGTCGTTCACCACTTGTACAATTGTCTGTTTCGTTTCATCTGATTTCTGTTCTATCCGTCTACTTAATTCTTCATATTGCTTGTTAGCTTCGTCAAACTTCAGTTCTATCTTATGTTCCATGGTCTTGTTAGATTCGTTGAATTTCTGTTCCATGGTCTGCTTTAATTCTTCATTTTGTTTGTTAGCTTCGTTGAACTTCTGTTCCATGGTCGTGTTAGATTCGTGGAACTTCTGTTCCATGGTCTGCTTTAATTCTTCGTATCGCTTGTTAGCTTCGTCAGACTTCTGCTCTATGGTCTGCTTTATCTCGGTAGACATTTGCATTATTTGTCGCTGCACAGCTAACAAGAGTCGATCCTCTGATGACAAACCTGGTGTTACACTAGTTTCACCTTGGTCACTAGTATTTGATTCCTGCTGCATTGTTTCGTTGTCCATTTTTCTTATGATTACTTTACCACTTCGCAATATGGTTAAGTTCGTATTCATTAACTGTAATATAAAAGTAAATTCAACCTTACTCTTCTTCTTCGGGAATTGAATTTACAGATTCCCGGGTGAGGTAAACCAAATTTTTATAACGAAGACTTATCACTGGATAGTCGTAAACCTGGTTCGTTTGCTGAGGTAAAAATTCGAAGTGGTAGTATTTCTTTGACATTAAAAACATTAGCTTCGATATTTAAATACCATTAATCTCACCTTTTTTAATAAAACTGACAACGTCTATAAACGATGTTAAATTGGTTTATTATTTGATATAACTTAAATATCCTTTTCTTAAAACTGTTAAGTACACAAACTCACTGACTAGGTAACCATAAAACATGTCCATATCAACAACTATCCCATAATAATCTCATACATATATTAAAAACATTCTTCTTTTGTTAATATGAAATTAACGTTCTACTAAGTATAGTGCATATGTGTGAGTACTTTCTGCCCAAGGTACAGGTAAATATTACTCAAGCCCAAGTATTTTGTTATAACCTACAGTTTAAAGTACATTCAAACCATCGTCATGGACTCAAATTTTTCATGCTCTCCCATTGGGAATCGAACCCAGGAGCATGTGTACTAATAGGCGCTAGCCACTAGCCCAGCGTGAATGATATGGAGACTGTATAATATGAGAGTTTATTCACAATTACTGTCTCGGTTATAAACGTTAATAACTCAGTTTATTAACATGTACGCTCATGTCCAAAATGATTGTGGCATATTTATAATTGTCTTCTTATAAGAATGTAATTTGATAATGATGCTGCAGGGCACTTTTAATACTGATACTATGTGTACAATCGGAAAATGTATATTTGTGGTAAATTCCATAGGGAACGAATTATAAATACGAATATTAGAATGAGTAAAACAAAATCTTGCTAAATGGAGAGGAAAGATTTATTTTTATTGTTCTTATTTACTGCTCTTTTGACATGAAATTTTCCACATACATGTCTTTGTCGATTATACACGTACTAACAATATAAGAAATACCGGGCGAATTCTTTTATCAAATTATATTCCTAGAACAACATATTTATAGAGATGCGACAATAATTTTGGACATGAGTGTACATTTTTGAAAGTGGGTGGGGCCGCGGTGGATCAGTAGTAGAGCGTTCGGCTCTAGTGCATGAGGTCCCTGGTTCGACCCAGTTCGCGCCAAATGGATTTTGTGATGGACTAACATCGCGTGCTTTGGTTTTCTTCGGGTTTTCCCGTTTCCACCTACTTTCTTCATTCCACCATTTCATTCATTTCTCATCACCGTCTCCTTTAGCCTAGCTGGCAAATTCGTAGGACGTAGAACTCAAAGATTTCATTTCATTTTCATGAAAGTGATATTAAAGGAAAGGCAAACACTAAACATTTTAGCGGCTGGTGAAGTTGATGCTTAGTTTCGCAGTTCACGGCTTGCTTGACAGTAATACAAGATGCAAATGAAGACAGAAACGCTTTTTATGTGATAGATTTTCATATCAAGAAGTTGTTATTAGTGCCAAACTAAGAAGTTTTAAGAGTTAGTTGAGCGAAGACCCTCCCATTGAGCACATTATACGTAAGTGATATTTCGATTTTAAGGAAAGAGGATGCATCTGTAAGAGAAAATATTCCGTCGGCCATGAGGAAACCGTGGAGTGATGTTGAATCAGTTTTCTCGGTCAGAAATTCTCAGTCAGAGAATTCTACATACCACAGCCGACAGTGAAGAATTATTGTCATTGCCTGACCAGGATAACAGTTCCGATATTGGATGGGGACGCTAGTAGTGTGTTTATCGCAGTTACTGGATGCGCACGGTGGAACAGGTGAGTGAATAGTCTCACTGTTACAGTGCATCCAATAGTTTTTCAAGATTGCAGTTCAGATGTTGTAAGTAGCTTGATCTGTTTGCGCTTAATAAAGAGTGTCATATGTTATATACTGTAGTTGTTATTGAATGTAGGAATGGTTTATCCTGCAGCAATGGAAACATGTTGTGAATATCAATATATGCGTGGAAATTACCAATACAAGAACAACGACACATAATCTACAATTCAGTAAGCTTCAACTATGCATTAAGCGGACCGTATAAAAATTTAATCAATTTAATCGTTACTTTTTAATCGATTTGATTATAAACCAGAAGAAATCTTTAAAATGCAGAAATGACGATGTCAATGACTAATCATTTAGGGTTGATGATTTAAAGAATTTCACGATATCTTGTAATTGTAATTTTAAATGAATGCGAAGTTAAGGCTCAACAAACTTTACGATGATTGGGTTTGGTTTTTAAATGAATATTTATTGGTTGTTGCGTAAATTTTCTTCTTGAGTTTCAGCCAGGAGAGAAATCATTCTCACTCAAATAATGTGAAAACCTTCTCCATTGGTCTAGTGGCTAGTGCGTTTGTCTTTGCTGCACGCGATTTCGGGTTCGATTAATGGTGGGAGGGCACAAAAATAATATTACAATCATTCACCTTCGTTAATCCTCCATCTCCTTAGACTAAAGGACGTACAATGGAACGTTAAACTTTTTTTTTTTTTTTTTTTTTTTTAAGAAAGGGTGGCAAAGAAGAAGAAAATTTCCCTGCACGTTTTAAAAGATTATGGGGTTGGATAGTTTCCCGTTCGAAATTGGCTTTTAAAATATGATTAAAGCGCATCTTTCTTTTAGGATCATTACCGAAAGACACGCCTTTGATAGAATTGGAATAAAAGTAATTTGATAAAACATGAGCGTAATGGTAGTGTAAGCGTAAGAATAATTGTTTTAGCATATAATAAATTCACAACTTTAATTTATGATTATAGAAATTCCCTTGGACCCCCCCCCCCCTCTGAATGTATCTCTGGTTCTAGCACTCAGGTGACTTAAAATTAATTCTACTAACTTTTTTCACATACAGTGTAATTTTGAAACTTGGGAGCCAAATGTTATCTTTGTATTTATCCTTCTAGAGATAATAACGCTAACATTGAACAACTTTATAATGACATTGATCTATTGACTTAAAAGTACTGAGTTTAGTCTGGAAGTAGAAAGTGCCAATATCTTAAACGTATCAGATATACAGTTCTGTTTAATAAACATGCCCTGTATTGTTATCCACAAATGGAATTCAGTAAAAGGGATATTGTCTCCTTTATTTCAAACCAAATTATTAAAATGTACTACTTACGGTTGCAAGATAATGATCGGCTAGGTTTTTTTCTGTTGTTTTTTAACACTATTGACCTTAGGTATTTAATATCAGCAACCATCTTCTTCATGACTTAGCACCCATAACTTTCTGAACTATTGAAACTGTGTTTGTCAGGGATGTATTACGAGCAGAACAATAAGAACTGTGATAAATTAATTACAAGTTAACCGGATGATAACACTGCTGTTTACATTTTAGTCATAAAATTAGCCATCTGCACTCGTTCGCTGGTCGGGATGTAAACATTTGATATTTTATCCACACCGATTGAAGTTGTTGTAGATTTCGAACCTAACATTAAGTGACAAAGAAAATATACACTTTCTGCCATAGCATATAAACCCTACTGAACAGTGTTGATTTCACGCCATAATGAGTGTTCGTGATAAAGTTACCTTCTACCTTTCAGTAAAGTGGTCAAACAAAATTTGTGAATCAGAGGTTTCGAAAATCCTCATACGTATTTGCAATTCTTCCAAGATGGATGTGTTTAGCGTCTCAAGACAAGGAAAAGTAAACAGTTACACTGTTCTATGACAGTATACCGTCACCTGAATTGTATCCTTTCCTGTGACATTTAACCTGTTCCAAAGAAGGGTAGCAATCCAACTTGCAATACCTTGATATATTTTGAAGCATTGATGTGCCCATCGCAAAAATTAAAATTACTTCTACCATCTTTCAAAATTGCATCCGACACCAGGACACTTACGCGGTCGTATTTCGACCTCTAAGGTAGTAGAATTATGATGAATCTTCTCTGTCAATTGCTTCCGTACTCATTATCAACTGTTGTTTGAGAATTAGCTACATAGGTTTTCATTGGGGAAAGCAACGTTTTTCCAATTGTGCTGTGGTATGTTGCACATTGTGGAGGCCCAATTGTGTCTCCTTATCATATGGTGTTTTGTAAGCAGACTCTTCTTTTCGGTGACACATCAATACGTTCCCATACTATGCCAATATGACTGTACCATTAGTGCTGATCTGTCAATCTCGGTTAGGAAGTCATTAAATGGTTGTTTCCTTGTACTCCTCATGGCCGTACGCTTTAGGCGTGATATTGGTTTTGGTAGGCACAATCTTGGGTTTTCACATCTCTTTCTTTCTCTTTCCAAGTTCATCATAATCTTATCAACAGATGCTAACGGCCATTGATGGTGCGTTGATTTCTACCACATTTTCCAATGGTTAATTATACGTTCTCGGATAAATCTTCACTGTTCCTTTAGCCACATCTGCCCACCACGATGCAATGCCATCTGCGTACTAACACCACCACATACATCATACCTATCAGCCGTTCGCATTCGGTCGATGTTTTCCCCTATATTATGTTTCTGCGTGAATGTCTAAATATTTATGTCAGAGTAGTTTACTTTTGATATTCTAGTTTAATCCTATATTTATCAACTGCTTGAAAAATTTAAGGAAGGCTTATGTCTACTCTTATCTTCTTTCAGGACATACACATGTAGCATTGGAGTTGTGTGGTTTGTACTTTGAATTTCCTCCCACATAGGACAACATTATGCCAACCAATTTTATGTAGAAAGATACATACAGTAATTGTAAACACAATATGAACACACACTTAGTTCACTAATCCAACCTGCTTGAGACATACTTACTAACTATATACGTAGAAGATTGTAATTACTTGATTTTCATAATCTTCATCATTAGCATAACCAGCATAAGTTAGTTTCCCTATTTAGAGAAAAGTTTAGCACCATATTTTCTTGTCCTATAATGGGAAAGATCCTCAGATTTAAGTACACATGAGGAAGATTGTAAATAATTGATTTTCGTTCTTTTCAACATCAGTATAATCAACATAGGTTAGTTTTCCTGTTTAGGAAAAGTTTCACATAATAATTTCTTGTCTGATAATGGAAAAGATTCTCAAATTTAAGTACACGTGAAGAATATTGTGACTATTTTGTTTTCGTTATTTTCAATATGAGTATAGCAAACGTAAGTTAGATTTCCTGTCTAGAGAAAAGTTTAACACATGTTTTCATGTCCTCTAATAGCAAAGACTCTCAGGTTTAGCACTTCATATATCCGAAATATAGTAAGCTGTGCTTTATAAATACATGGTTAGATTGCAAGAAATGACAATAAACGATATATTTATTTATTGTTTATTCAACTATTCACCAGAGCCTTTTTTATCGAAATGAATAAACAAAAGACACATTAATTTGATACATTTTTCTTTAAAATAATCCTTTTCTTTGTCTTAAAAATTAGCAAAAATTTACATTTTAAAATGCAACAACAGACATGGGTTAATCTTTATATGAATATATATAAATATATTACATAATCTTTGTTGGTTGAGAAATATATATATTGTTTAGAGTGTACAATATTTCTTACAGTACTTAAGTCCAAAATCTGGAAACTACTTTCTCATAATATATATAAACATCACAAACTGTGACTATACATGATTACGCTTTTCAAAGGAATGTTGTTCGGTGTTTGATACCCTACTCCTTTCGCTCACTAAAGAATGGTTATAAACGTATTTTAAATATATTCCAAACTTATCCATAAGGAACTTATATACACAGTAACTGTATTTTTTTTTTCGTAATGCTAGGCGATTTTAGACAGGAAGTGTCAAAAATGTGTGTGTGTACAAATTGTGGATATCATTCTCTGAATTAAATTGGGAAAAACTTCGAGATAATCATAGGTCGAAACGATACCGTTTGGGAGCAGATAAAACATGGGTATAAAACTTAGTGCTACTGCTGGAAACACAAACGATGGAGTATAGTCTGATGTATGGTTTCTCAACCTGTGATACATACCATTTATTGCGGTACGCCAGTGGAAAAGGTTGAGAAACCCTGGTCTGATGTATATGACCTAAATTGTTGTACTATTCTTCATTTGTGTTACGGAAAGTCAAATTTATGAATTTTTTTTTTGAAATTTCCTCCATACAGACACAGAGGGTGGGAGACAGAAAGAACTAAATCTTTTAGTACAATAGTTACAGAATGATTTAAGCTTTGATGTTAATAAAAAAAGCACCCAGAACTAATCCGTACACAAACTTAAATTCACATTTTCGGCAACTTACATTCACGAAATGCGTTCTATAATCCATGATTATTAAGAGTATTTGTTTTGCTACATTTGAACTAAGAAGTCGTTATCCAATATATGTACACACATACATACTTTGACACACCCTATATATGATTCAAATATTACACTATGTTAAAGCAATTACTACTACTTTAAATACTTCAATTTAATATAAATCACAATATTTCGTGTAGAACTCTTATCTTAATCGTGAGACTTGGATTTGTCTCCTATAAAATTTGCATTAATACATGTTAGATAATTGCTTTTAGTAAATATTTCTTATTTTTAATGTATCTTCCTTAAGCTCTAGTTTTACACAAATCTAAGTTCACTTGATGATACTTAAGAGGCCTCATCACAACAAAATTAAAATACCGCTAATTTTACAATAATTAAGTGATATCTTCAAATAGATCAAATATAATCGAAATATGGAACAAGAGCGCCCTAGAAAATATTATTTTAAATGAGATACCATTATCAAGACTTATCTGCTTGCGATTTCCAGTCATTTAGAAAATCGACATTTATTTTCGCGTTTTTAAATGGCTACAAATGGAAAGCTACTAGGTGACTCGTGATAACGGTACCTTATGCAAAATAATATTGTCTAGGGAGCTCTTGTTCCACATTTCGATTACTTTTTTTTTTTATCTATTTGAAGATATGACATAATTACTGTAAAATTAGCCGTATTTTAATTTCGCAGGGATTAGGTCTCTTAAGAGATCTAGTTGAAATATTGGGACTTAAATAATAGTTTAAATATCTATAAAAAGGATGATATCTCATTTTATATAGTTGTGGATTGAAAAATGGCACATGGTTTACATAATAATAATAATGAAAATATTATTCCGTATTTTATTTGTATGATTAGATTTGAAAATATTGTTGTAGAGTCACGTTTGAAAGTTCATTTTTTCTTGCCTTTTTCTCTCTTTTTTCCCCTACAATTGTGTAAATTAACTGAAGTATAAAGTAAACTGTTTTATGTCTTAGAATCTGTCATGTTCATATACAGAAATGTATTCATAAACTGTACAATTAATCCGAAATTTATTAAGAAAACCAAATTTACATGGGATAATACACTTCTGAACGTTACCATTTACAAAGAGCAAATATACCATAAGACTGTAATGCTCATTATACGTGTTAAAAATACATTTAATGTTAATTTTAATAATAAGTATTAGAATTTCGTTATTTTACTTTAAAATTTTGCAACACAATAAACAAAAGACATGCATTTTTTTAAAATTTTAAATCGAACACTTTTCAACATTCGGCTATACCCGTGAACGTAAACATCAGAGTAAGTTTTATTGTCATTATTATACGCGGTCATATAAAAATCACACATCAAGTACTTTTTTAATAATTAAAAAACATCACTTTCAGCCATATCTACTTCGCTTAGGCATTTCTTCTTATTGTCTATCTACATGAGTAAATATATATCTATATTCAATACATAGTAGCTATAAAGTTGTGCTGCGTATATTGTTTATGTATGTATATATATACAATCTTGTTCATAAAAAAAATCTTGACTACAACCATGCTTTGAAGTTCATACTCTGGCAACGGTATGTAGGAAGTTGTAATACTTTGACTCTAAGTAAAGAACTCAGTTGGCCAAGGGAAATCAATATTTGTTTAGTTTGATTCCAAAATTAGGTAAAAGTGTAGGAACTTTTAAAGAGAGGTCTGTGGTGAGGTTTTTTCTTTTTAACAAAACTGTACATATGTTGTTATTCGGTAATATAATTCTTTATTGAATCGTAATACGCATTATATATTCTACTTTTTTTTTTAAAAAAAAGTACATAAAATTATTTGGTTTTAGGAAATTGAATCGGGCTAGGAAGGGTAGAAAAAATTAACATTTTACTTTTTAAATTCTTGTTGAAACTTTCAAGAAGATTCTGGAAATCCATTTAAAAAAATGAAACGACTGTTGTGAGTATATATTATCAGTGGTGATCTTGTTAGTTTACTTTCAGCATCCTCAGTAGTATATGTTAACATATTAGTCTCAAACGTTTATGACTTATAACAACGTTCATTTCATATCTCGAATCATGAATCCACTGATTTAAAAATAAGGGTCATATGATATTTAAACATAAACCATAAGATGATAGAATGGGAAGAATAACAGAGAGCATTTCAGAAAATGTAATTAAAATGGTATTTCGACAGAACTATTTCTACAAGTACATTGTACAATACCGATTAAGAAGAAATAATGAGAGTTCTAAGAAATGAAGACGGCACTTAACTAGAAAGGATAAGAGCTAAGTGGAAACTGAAATGGAAATGTTCTTGAAGCATTGAGAGATAAAATTGTGAAATTCGAATGAAATTAAAAGTTAAGAACATTGTGAAAGTGATACTGATAGAAGCAAAATGAACTACGGGCCTAAAAAGTTAAATGAGAAAGAGGGAAAAGAGAACAGAGTGCTAGTTTTAGGCACCTAGGTGTTGATATGTGAAGATCGGAAATGTGGACGCGAAATAAAAGCAAAAATTGAAAATGTGGATGGGAAATAAAAGCAAGACTAGGAAATAAAAGAAAGAATAGGAAATGGGTACAGGAAATAAAAGAAAGAATAGGAAATGTGGACGAGAAATAAAAGCAAGAGTAGAATATGTGGATGGGAAATAAAAAGAAAGACTGGGAAATGTGGACAAGAAAAAGAAGCAAGAATAGGAAATGTGAAGGACGGAAAATAAAATTAAGAATAGAAAAAGTGTATGAGAAATAAAAAGCAAAGGTAGGAAATATGGATGGGAAATAAAATCAAGAATATGAAATGTGAATGTGAATGTCGAAAGAAAATCTTTAGGAAGAACAATTATGTTGCACGTAGTAGTATATACTGAATAAAGAGTTATAAAAATTCAACAAATATTTCATATGTAATATCGTTCTGTACAGCACCGAAAAATGGGCTATAAAAGAAAAATCGACCTTAAACATTGAAAATGTGGGTATCGGAAAGGATTCACAAAATTAGTTGCGGGGAACGAACATTTACAGAACAGATGTAACAAAACATAGATACACAAGAACATGATGTAAGAGTAAAAAATGAGAGAAAATGGTTGCGAAATTATTTTAACTTGGCTTATTAAGGACATAGACAATTACTGAACTAAAAAGGTTAATTGTTACATAAAAACTAAGAGATTATCGGAAGATTGTAGTGTGTGGAAGTTAAGACACGTAGCCTGCTAATGAAAGTATAATTATAATGATAATTTTCATAAAATTACCCCAATTACGAAGATTTTTCCACTCCTATCAAAAAATTGTTTTCTTTTGACACTGTTTTCCTTGGCGATAAAAAGACGAAAAAGTGCATAATAACAAATATTTGGTAGTAGCGCAAGTTCAAATACACAATATCATTATAACTAACATTATTTAATATTTAAGTCATTTCATAGTTAGTTAAGTTTAAAAGTAAACAAACACTGTTTTAAATCACACAATATAAGAACTATTGAAAATTTTGTTTTAGCATGGCTCTGAAAATGTGAGTAGCATACTATCAAAACGGTAATAGCACATTTTCTATCTATGGGTTGGAATAAATTTGGTGTTACGATCCCTACGGCCAAGTACAGACCATAGTAATAGATTAGTTAAAGTATTTTTTAAAACTCGATCGATAATCAATTAATAAAAATCGATTATAGTAAATTTCAAAAGGGTTATTTCGTTTTTAAAATGCGGATTCTATTTTGATCTACATTTCTTCCTCAAAACTAACAATTAATGCTCTACAGTATGCTTTCCATTCATTGTTTCTCAATACTTGCAAATAAGCCAAAAAATAATAATAATTACCATTTTCGAAAATAAGCCGTTTAATACTTTCAGAGTACTATTAAGTGAAATGACATTTTTAAAATTTTTTGTATTATGTAATTCAATTGAAATAGTTATCTCGAATGTGATGTTTTTTCGTGTCTGTTATCATCTTAATAGCCGTGTTTATTATACACAGAGTTTGCTGTGATTGTTTGGCCCTTTGACTTTGTCATACATCCTTCAATTGATACTTTTCAACCTCCTTCTCTTGTTGAAATTTTTTCTGGATTACAAAATTACCTTTTACTATGATGCTTAAAATCAAAAACATCACACATAATATTCGCTTGCATTTGGTTATTTAGTCATCTTATTACACGTTGTGTAGAAGAAAAACAGGATCATCAATACAACAACGAGTAGGATGTGATGCAGCATTTTCCGATTCATTATGACTTCACAATTTGCATTCACAAATTTCTTGTGTTAGACACTATTTTAGTTTTCAGACATCCATTTCACTGTATTTTTTTTCAATTTGAATGTTACATATTTTGCTTTTATTTAGGAATACTAGTATCTGTTGCATATCAAAAACAGCAATTATGATTGTAACATATAGGCAATATCACATTATTTTAACCCATTACGACATCATAAACTGCATTCGTAATTTTTTTCTGGACATTTAAAGAAACCAAGCATCCCTTTCATTGTAATTTTTTACAATCACAATATGACATATCATTTTGACTTGTATTTAGTAATATTACTGGGCATAATATATAACGATAACCATGGTAAAGAGTAGATGTGATATTGCATTTATTACAATTTATTATATCCAAAACTGTCTTCACAAATTTCTTCTGCTGGATGTCTTTTAAAAAATTACAAGCATAACTTTCATTGTCATTCTTACAATCCGAAGATAATATATTTTCATTTCTACTTGTATTTAGTCATATTAGATGATATGATCCAGTTTGGAATCATAAAAAAGTGCACTCAAAAATATCTGGAACATGAAAAATATTGAGGTTAGTGATTAATTTCTTAAAGATTATAATTTTGTATCTATGAGATGGTTTACTTTTTATATTGAAAATTTTATTCATTATGTTTGACTTAATACCTAAAATTTAATATAAAATAAGAAGCGTAATTTAAAAGTTCTAATTATCAGTTGAGACTTCATTTTAGTGCAAATTAATATTTGACCCTTCAATTTTCATATCCAAGACAATAAAAGTACCATGTAGGTATATTGAGAAATAACTGAATACCTCACTACGAAAATTATTTTAATGGATGTAAATTATATTTTAATCTTTTAGATCTATCAAAATCTGAATGTTGCAGATGAATTTGAATGATGAAGGCAATTATATATTTTCGAAACTGTAAGATAGACTAGTAATAATAGGTGTTTGCTTTGGTTAAATTTTATAACCATTAAAATTTATTTTTGTGAGATTTTATCTTGAAGAGGTGTACGTTTCAATTAAGTGTATACAATAATTAAATAGGAAAACCAATGAGTCTCATCTTTAACACATTATTGATTTTACGTGCTTCAATGAAATGTATATATTATATGATACTCTTAGAATGAAATGACATGTTATTAATTACATATTAAATTCTTAATGTAAGTTATAAATTAATTTCTATATGATATTTTGTATTATTACACTTTGCGGTATTTTGTGTACCATACATTACAAAATTGTGCTTGTGATATGGTTTTGTGAACATTACTGTTACGATAATTTGCTTACAAAATAACTATATTTTACGGGTTATATGTTTAATTTTAAAAGCTACATCCTATTTCTTAGCTCATTTTTCTATCTATGGATTGGAATAAATTTGGTGTTACGATCCCCACGGCCAAGTACCGACCATAGTAATAGAATAGATTAAGTAAAGCATTATTTTAAAATTTCAATCAATCAAAAAAATTAAAAACACAAAAATCAGTATTGGGAAATATGTATATTACGGGAATCAGAGATATAAAACAAATTTTCGATGCACATACTATACCTGTATCAAACAAGTTTCATGTGTTAAAGGGTAACATAATTCAATTACTTTAAATATATCTAAAAGAAATTCTAATACGCTAAGGTATGGAGATTCACAATATTTAGTTATAATGTACAGTCTTGTTTTACACAATACAAATGCATATCTCTCCATAGCATAACAAAGGAACAAAAGTGCACCCTTGTTACATGAAATTAGTTGCAGATAACAAAGGTGCACTTTTTCCTTTGAAATATTTCTTGGATATCTGTGTGTGGCAAAACACACTACGTACAGATGGAAATAGAAAACTTTCCAAAGAAAACAGTTCTTTCAAACATTTGTCGATATTTTTATAATGAAATTATAAGCTTTTAAATTCAACTAAATTATTTTATTCAACCCATAAAAAGGTTTTAAATACAACGTACGGTAATTCTTAACGCACAGTTTGAAAGTTAAATAATTTTAGTTTGTTCTACGGTTAGTAGCTAAAATATTGCATTGATTAAGTAAATATAATGTATAACAAATATCTTTTTAAATAATCAGTTTTAAATAGTACGTAATATCAGCTGTTAATTAGCATCACTATCAACTTTACTAAGCAAACTCACACACCATTATGAAAGATATTCTAAGTGTTCAATGAAAAAGTACGCCATCTAACGGAACGACATCTCGAGCACCATGTTAATTATTAAAAAAATCCTCTTTATGAAGAGCTTAAGCTGTGTAACTTCAACAAAGTCTTAAGTGCTAATAAAAGGAATGTTTGTGATGCCACACTAACACATTATTTTATATGAATGGACGCTTAATTATAAAATAATATTTTGTTATTTACAAAAGAAACAGGCTTTTTTTGAGGTAGGTTGCTTATATTAGAAGGATGTAGGAAACAATTTTCAATGTTGTTATCAAAACAAACTCATTCTTATAAATAATTTCATGTATGTTGTTTGGAATAGAGAGAAATGGTCTATTTTAAAGACAATGGCATAAATTCTACCTATAAAAATATATTATAAAAAAGGAATTGCGATATTTTGCACACGCGTGAATTTTCCTAAACTTGATTTAACTTTATTGTTATACCTGCATTAACTATTTGTCCATACACTATCTATTAAAATGAGGTTCTAAGTGCTCAACAAGTAAGTGAACATATTTAATAGAACATATTGTCAAATTGTATTGTCATGTTATTATACAATAAATAGGCTATTATTGAGTCTATTAGATAAAAAAACCACTAAAGATATGCTGTTTTGATTTAGATATGGCTTCAGTGATATGGAATATTGTCTCGATGATTTGGGTTCTTATTAATTCTTTTTTTAAAAAAGGAAGAACATTACGCCTGGAAGAAGTAACACTGTATCAGTTTCGTCACTTCCAACAAACATTTTTACTATTATTTTGTACAATATATATAAATATCAATCCCAACAATGGGTTTCTTTTAGCTATTTATTGTCATATTATTGTTAAAGTTCTTACTGGGGATTTTTAAACTTCTAGAACTAGATAATCAGCTTAGAAGTTGAACAGTAAACAATGATAGCTTAGCATTACAAAAATGAATTCACAAAGTTTTAATATATTCTTTCTATCGAGCACTACAGAAGATGTTAGTTTAAATGAATTTATGATAACATTTTTGTATGTATATATTCCCATCATACTCTGATCTTCATTCACTGTAAGTTTCTTTTTCTTAAAAGGGAGAAATATTAAGTTTCAGTCATATATGCTTTTATTTAAACTTTTCTAGCCCCAAAAATGTTTATAGAATGATATTATGATCAAGTAAATTACGGTTAGAAAAGTAAGATACGTACATTTGTGTGTCAATTCGTTTATCAATAAATTCATACAATGGCGAATCATTACTGATATTATGTCAATAATAGAATTATGTGTTTTTAATCATTTTGTTTTTCGTGATATACTATAAACTATCAAGCTGTAACTGATTCATCTATTTTTGAGAATAGGAAATTGTTTTTCTACATTCTTTCAGTTCTATTTTTATTATATTTATATAACTGTATTTTTGATTTCATAACCAGAACTTTATTTCATATAAAATGTATTACACACAATTACAGCGTATTGTGTTCTTTCGTTCAGTACTTTATCTAAGCTAAGCTGATTAAAACTAGTAGTAATAGTGTAGTATTTTTATCTTAAGAACAAAGAAATTTTAGATAGATATAAAATACTTGCTGTGTTGTGTTTTCTACTATGGTAAGTAACATGCCTTGGGAGTAAAGTTGGTTTCTACGAGTAGTAGTAGGGTTTTGTGTATATATATAAAACTTTCAATTATTGTATTTCTAGTTTACAGCTATTATTGTATAAACTATGAGCATTTTCCATTAGGATCTGCAAACTAAGTTTCCATGTACCTTTTAATTCAGTTATCTGATGACATTTACAATGTTAAGTTACTCTTTCTAATTGTGCATAATTAGCGACTGGTTCATAAATATGTACATTTGTATTGAATATATGTATTTGTATATATTATATATACATATGTAATAAATATTTTAATGTAGAAAATCATATATTAGCTACAATTGACATTGGAATCTATAGTTACTCTACACGCTTACGTTGTTCCTACACAACGTATCTATTGCACTAGTGTTACGAAGCATTACTCTGCGTACGAAACGCACCTAATGTGAGAAAGCTCTGGGTAGTTCCTTTTTGCTAAGTACATCATTATGAATATTGTTAGAAGCTCCTTGTTTTAAGTTTCCCCTACTTCTTTTCCCGTCAAATTTTATAAATGCACTCTCTCATGTTCGTAAAAATGCATATGCAGTATCATACTTCATTTTCTAATGTGTATGGACTTCAATATAGTTATTTTATGGCCTTAATCATCTCTCATTACATAACAATTATTTCCTCTTCACAATGATAGTGTACATATCTCATAGTGCACTTTTAAATAGATGCATTCTTTCTTCTTGTTACACAAAATACTCATACATGCGTTTTACATTCATACACATATATACACATTTAACTAAAATTACCTCATGCATACATACATGTGAACGGACAAATATCAGCAAAGCCAAAGTTTTACTTTCTCATAAAACCTTAAATTCTTTCGCTGTACCGGTACAACAAAATGTAATTTTGCTACATCGGTACTTCTTTCATAATTAACATTCTGAATCACACCTATTCTCTATCCACTATTTTTAAATATTACTCATTTCTTCCTCTTCATTCAATTCCTTATATAAAGCGGCTTCGTTACACACAGAAGTAACTCGTATAAAAGTTGAGTATACCGGAGCAACTTATCTGTACTTTCCTTCTTACTATTACAAGAACTGTCTAATATGAAAAGACAAGTCTTACATTAGTAAGATGGCTACACATGAAAGTTGCCCCTGTACAAACAACTTTCATACGAGCTACTCCTGTGTGTAACTTCGCCCTTAGGCCGGGGTATATTTAGGCTCCATCTCATCGAGATCGCGACCTTTCGTTTCTGGTACAACAATTACGACAAATAATAGTCCTGCAATGGAAATTCCAGCATATAACCAAAATGCACCATATAACCCTAGACATTGTTGAAAATCTACAAATGTCTTTACTCCAACAAAAGCACATCCATAGCTGAAAGATGTTGCTAAAGCACCACCTAGCCCACGATATTCTAACGGAAACAGCTCCGCTATAAGTAGCCAAGATATGGGTCCTATGCCAAGCGAGAAGGCCACTGTGAAAACCAGAACACACAATAGGGGAATCCAGTCATGTGTTGAATCATAGGCAGAGTTTGCGATGGTTATATTGTCTTCATAGTAGGCAAAAGTCCCAAAGCCAGCCAGGGCTAATGACATGAAGACTGAACTGGTAACTAGTAATGGTAATCTACCTACAGTGTCGATCAAGAGACCGGATATAAGGGCAGCTAAAAGTTGAACAAAGCCAACTACTATGGCACCACCGTGAGGATTCATTCCACCAAAGGTCTGCCGGAAGATAGGCACAGCGTAGAAGTTGAATGCGCTTACACCAGAAAATCGCTGGAAGAACATTAGTCCACACGTCGTCAAAGTTGGTCTGATAAGTCGAGGCAAGAGAACACTTCTGCACGAAATTTCTTGTTCACGTTTCTTTCGGATATTTGTCCGTATTGTGCTTAACTCGGAGGAGATATCTGTATCAGGTCCTCGTAACCACTGAAGTGCTCGTGCAGCTTCGTCTTCGCGTCCATTTAGCACTAAGAAACTTGGGGTTTCCGGAACATATAATACACTTATGAATAACATCACGGGCGTAGCTGCAGCTACCATTGCAAGCTGTCTCCAATCTAGATATGCTCCGAGGACGAAGCTAATAAGCATACCTACATGTCCTACAATCTTCGCAATAGAGCTTAAACATCCGCGAATATCAGGAATAGATATTTCGCTTATGTAAACTTGAGTTACAAGAAGTACAACAGCTGAACAAAATCCTGCAACAAAAGCTGTCGCGTACATCATTTCTACATTGTTTGCAAACACAGTCAAAAGCCACGAAGCGGCGAACGGTACTGAGCTTATGAGCAATAGTCTTTTACGTCCAAATCGCATCGCAAGTCCTCCTAACATCCCGCCAAATAGTGCACCTAGAAGAGACAAACTTGCTACCCATGATGCCTGTTGAGCAGTAACAGTGAAAGAATCGCGGGTGTTCTTTTGTTCCTGTAGTGAGGCGATGGCAGGAGAACTATAGCCTTTGCCAAGACCTGCGGCGAACGGTCCCAAGGACACTGCAAGAGCTGCTAGGACCTGAAAGAAAAAAAGCAATAAATAAATATGCTATGAAACAAATTTGTAGTACTATGTGCACGTATATCTATACCAATAAGATAATTATAAACCTAAGTACTAGTAATCTGAGATTGATAATTAGGAAGATTTATGTTTACAACTTATAATGCTTTTACAGTTAGTAAATGCTCTTATTATACTTTGAGTATGTATTTTTAACTTTCTCCAGCATTTCGAGTAACATACTTTATGTGTCTTTCAGAATATAAATCTTACTATTTCCATCCTGGTAGCTATCTACAGAGTATGACGTTCCAAATGTAGGAAGAAATTATTATACTTCCTTTCTCTGTTTCCTAGAAGTATTGTGTTTAAACATGGGAACATATTTCAATTTACTTCTTCCGTTCTGTGATACTAAACCATGTAGAAAATATGATTTAAAGAAAGTTATGATGCATTACAAGAAAAGTTAGCTCTAAAAATATGTGAGACGCTTCCAGTAGGAAGAGCGAAATCATCAATCAATCAGTTTCTTTAATATACTGTAAGTAATAATGCAGAAATTTCAACAATAATAATATGATAAAAATAGCAATAACTAATTAATAGTGGAACATTTTGTTGAATTCGCCCTTATGAAGAAAGTTTAAAAAGCATTTAAAAAAATCTTCGTTAAGTACCGTAAAGCATGAATTGAGACAACTAGAATCAAAATAAGACATCATCAATATTTTTGTTTAAAAAAAAAAAACATATAAGTATATTACGCAATATCTCCATTAAAGCGAGTAGTGGCTCTTGAGGGAGGGGAACTTTATCGCTACATCTAAGCAAAGACAGTTTCATACAACTTCAAAAAGTTGTATCTATGCTTTCTTTCCTTGGCTTAAACTGATGAAATTTGGCTTTTTACGGGCGTGACTTCCCTCAAGACCCGCTACAGGTAAAATGTATAATTTTTCAAACTTCTACGTGTAATAATACACTTCAGTATAAGTTCTTCTTAAAACCCTTTATTTCTTCAATTTTTTTTTTTTTTTTTTTTTTAAGAGACCATCAAAATGATGATTTCGCCAGCCATTGACTAATCTTGAAACGACACTCTAATGTCATTGGGCCTTATGCAGAGTCGTTTTGACGCTTGATTAGTGCCATACTAAAGAGTTCGACTAACATATGTTTCCTGCACTAGTCAGACCTTTAGTATGATGCTAATCATACGTCAAAACGACTCTGCATAAGGCGGATTAAGTGTAGGAGTTAATTGCTGGCTTTACCTTTAAGGACGTTTAAAGGAAAACGTGAACGATACAGAATCATGAAATATTGAGAAGGTAATTGAAACTGTTAATCAAATATTCTATTGCGACATGCATAATACTTTTTTTTAAAATTTAATCACTGTAATTTTGTCATTATTAATACTCACATATTTCTATGACAAATCATATTTTCTTATTCTGTCACGGTTTTACTGATTTTAATCAAAAATAAACATTTCTGACTTTTGTAAACATGAAAATATGTCTATCATTTACATGCATATTTGAACTAGGGATGGCCAGAACCGGTTCCTGGTGGAACCGGTTTTCGGGTCTTAACGGATCCGGTTCCGGAACCGGGTTTTCGGATCGAGGTCCGGAACCGGTTCCAGAACCGGTTCTGACGGAACCGGATCTTTGTGGCCATTCCTAATTTGAACCATATTTTAGCTTTAGGTCATACTTAAGTACGAAGTAATATAAAAGATTTTTTATTGGTCATATTTTAAGCGAGTTTCACTTAATGCTCTGTATAAACTCATACATGGTCGGTCACTTCAGGTCCGAAACGCTACTCTCAGAATTGTATTTCCGAATTCCTTCAGACAAATATGTAACACTTGTATTTCCGAATTCCTTCAGACAAATATGTAACACATAACTTTTTTTCATATAAGACGACGTAGACTTTCAACAGTTCAACGTTCTTTGTTCTACAGGCTTCCTAAACTATACAACGAAACGTCATATACACACACATAGATTTATTTAATTTTGAAGCTGCATGTAACTCTGCACTACGACGTCATTTTAGTTGATAAACTTCAATCAGTTATTGTCATCCTTTCTTGCTATCACTTACATGTTATTTTATTATTATTATTATTATTATTATTATTATTATTATTATTATTATTATTATTATTATTATTATTATTATTATTATTATTATTATTGTATTATGTTTCATCGTTTAGATTTGTTAGATATTCCAGTATAAAATGGCGTTCAGTTGTATCTGGAATTATGTTCGTACATAAATAAATAAAAATACAATACTTCAACCTATTTTAGCTTTAGGTCATACTTAAGTACGAAGTGATATAAAAACATATACAGGGTGTTTCAAAATAACACCGACAACGTTTGGAAGGTAATTCCTGACACCAAGATAAGACAAAAAGTATAGATCAACTTGGGTGCACAAATGCTTCCTTTCGGAGTTATAGGCTGCCGAAATCATGAAAAATTGGACTTTAAAGCTCCATAGCTCCAAAACTATGGAACCTACCGTAGTCGGGTCAAGACTTCAATTAGGAACTAATATGTGTGCTATCCAAAAACCCATGTTTTAGAGTCCTCCGGTACTTCCGTTACAATTTTTATACAGGTCCTTGGTGAGTACTTCAAATTATATTCCCGTAGCCAAACTCCCTATCACATTTTAAGCGACTTTCACTTAAACGCTCATAAATGAGTTGTCAGCATTGTCAGCGAAGTTATTTGAAACTTCCTTTCTTAGAAATAGTTGGCCTTATATAACGGGATTTGAAGAAACTATCAGCGTGAGAGATCACTCTTCTTGATCTAGGGATAGAATCAATCATTTTGAAAGAAATTCATCATCTCAGCATCTCTGCGTTTCTGTCTTTTTCTTCTACCCTGCAGTAATATCTTAAGCCCAATCTCTTTGTTGCATATAGGTGGAGAATTTTAATATCCACATCCGCGGAGACTTTCAATGGAAATCCACATTTGAGTGCAATTGGAGATGATCTCGGACGAATTTTCCCCTAGAACATCCATTAAAATCGTCAATCATCACTGATATCTACAACAAGGCCCATCAAATTTCTGTACTGAGCGTACGGATATGTTTCGGCTATAAAATATATATTTCAGGACTTTATTTTTGTCAGAGATCCTTGTATCACTGAATGTGCTCGTAGTTCCAAGATGCCTGAAGTCAAGCGTTCTAGTAGTGTGAAGTTGCTTCTTGGTTTTAGTTTATATTGTTGGTCACATTTGGCATTTCAGAACATAAATACGTGAGCATTTGAACACATTTTCAAATTTGTTAGGTAATAGAAATTCAAGCTCTAGTCATTTTGCTTATTAGAGTGTTTTTAAAGCAATCTCTTTCCGAAATAGGGCTGTGGTGGCTCAATGGTACAGCGTTTACCTTTGGTGCGTGGGGTCCCTGGTTCGATCCCAGCTTTCGCCAAGTGAACTTTGTGGTGGACAAACACCGTGTGTGGGGGTTTTCTCGGGATTCTCCCGTTTCTATTCTAGTACACTTTCTTTATTCCATTCATGTCTCATCATAGTCTCCTTTAACTTAGCTGTCATAATCGTGGGACGTAAAACTAAAAGATTTCATTTCCTTTCCGAAATGTCTCCATACATTTCTAACTCTTATATTTAAAAGATAAATATAATATGAAATTACACGACATTCACTAAAACGTTTTAAAGCCGTTGACCTTATAAAAGAAGTTCCAGTGACCGTATTAAGAACTCCGGGCAGTGATAGGAAAGATTAAAAGCACCAATCTATGTGAACAAAATCATTAATATATATATATATATATATATATATATATATATATATATATATATATATATATATATATATATATATATATATATATATATATATATATATATATTTCTTCATATTAACTTTCCCATTCAAATGTATGTATTTATCAGATTTTGTGAGATAACATCAACTCACACTCGCCAGTAAACCACCCGCTTTGTAGTTTGAAGAAAAATGAATTACACCAAATTATAGAGTTATTAGCGAATGAATTACACCAGTGAAATATGAACGAAAACATTATACCTATTTCTGAGAAAACTGCCTAAAATATCTTGGCAACAAACTTCGCATTTCTGGATTCCAACAGAAAGAAAACTTACTAATGAAAAACAACATTCATTTATGAAACATAGAACAAGTTTGTTAATGATATTTAAGAAAAAAAAGAATTTTTTAGCATTTTTTGTCATATGTTAACTTGCCTTATATTTTAGTATGGAGGAAAATGCAACTTTATCTTAGAGAATACCTCGAAGATCTTAACTTTAAAATTTGGTCTTAATACGTTGAACAGTATGGAATCTATACTTCTAATAAAGGGACGAACAAAACTCTAAAGTCAATCTCTTCGTTCCAGGGATTACAGAACATGTAAATCCATCGAAAACTCAAATTCATTTTTTTTTAAATGATTTCAAGACTCATAACTCCTTCGTACTCGAAAGTAATACTATATAGTAAGATTACTGCTCGTAAACAATTTCTGTGATTCATGAAAGTTCATTAATATTGTCACAGAAAAATAACATACTAAAAGTCGTATATGTATTGGATAATCAGCTTCTGAAGTTTTCTCTGAAAAAATCACACTCAAAAGTATTTGGAATCAACATCGTGAAACAATTATATATTTATTAACAACTCGATTGCATCTGGAGCCTTACATTTGAGGAGGGTATCATTGTCTGAAGATATTCGTATATAGGTACACGCAAAAAATAGAAAGGCTACTAGTAAACAAGAAAAAGGTGGACAGTAACCAAGTTAGTTTGTCAATATAGGGGCAACAAAGTCGTGCGTCCCAGCCAAAATGGTAGGCTAAATAATAAGATAAAATGAAATGTACTTAGAAAGAATCTTTGGTTAACAAAGTTAGTTAAACTAAAATTTTAGGTTAAAAAATTAGTACAAATGTAACTACAAAATAATATATAAAGTTTTAGGTTAACGAATAAGTTAAAATGAAATGCGCTTACGCAAGTTAAGATAAAATTTTAAGCTAAATAATGCAGTTACACATTTAAGAGAGAAAAATAAATTTTAGTCACACAAATTAGCTAAAATTATAGGTTAAAGAACGAGTTAAAATACTAATTCGTCGCATGATGAGATAAAGTTTTAGATTAAAGAATGAACTGAAATGAAACATAGTTAACGCACGTTATATATAATTTTAGGTTCAAACATGAGTTAAAGTGAAATATGAAAAGATTAATTATAATATAGTCATGTAGATGAAAAGATAAAATCTGTATTGGAAAATATTTTAACTGTATATTAGCAAATGTATTATAATAAGAAAGTTAGCCTATATTTGAAATGCAGTGGAGCAAATAGAAATCCATTTGTATCTAGTAATATACATATATACTTTATTGTTTGAAGCACGGATGTAGTTGCGTACTGGATATGAAACCTTTGTGGAGTTAAGATTGTAATAGATAATTGTATTTTTTAAAATTTACTTGTATTTACAATCTGTTTACTTCAAGATAACTACTGTACGATAAACTTTAAAAAATCATCTTATTTTATGTGAATAACGAACATAAGGATTTGTTATTTCGTTAGAAAGAAGAAGAAGAAGAACGAATGTTGAACAAGACACGGAAAAAGAAGAGAATTTTTGTTCTCTTTCTGGCATTCAACTTCGAACTCGGGACTAATTTCACGCACGATTTCTTAGTAGTTTTCCACTGTTCGCCATTTTTCTCGTTTCTCTTCCACCACCCTCTCTGAAACACATTCAGTTATTTCTTTCTTTCCTTTCTTTCTTTCCTTCTCTCTCTCTCTCTCTCTTTCCTAAGGGCAAAATCACTTCCTTACAAGTGGGAACTCGAAATAACGATCTGTAACTTCTGGAGCATATAAAATTAGGGAAAGATATTGTCTCTCGTTTCATTTTTCCATCTCCCTCTTTCTCTCTCTTTCTTTCTTTGATATTTCAGGTTTAATCTTCCAAATATGTTACACTTTAGTTCTTCTTTGTGAATCAGGGTGAAATCGCGTAATATTTTCTCCCAGTTGATAGGATAAAGAAAAATAATGCTTTTGCATCTGATAGTAATTTGTTATCTTCTGTAAAATATAGCTGTTGAAACTACTAATACCAAATTGCAACGATCAGTCTCTCATCAACTTTTAAAGTATTGAAAATTTAACGAACGTCGAAAAGGGGGCTGCAATGGCTCAGTGGCAGAGTGCTCACCTTTGGCGTGCAGGGTCCTTAGTTAGGTCCTGGTTCATCACCAAGTCCACCATAAAGTCCGAATTTCCAGCAAGTGGGCTTTATGGTGAACACGGTGGATCAGAAATAAACGTTTTCTCGGAGTTCTCCAGTTTCCACTCATTTTCATCATCAATTACCTTACAGTCCCAAAAAGTCGAAAGAAACAAGTAAGTGTTCTTGAATCGGAATCGGGAAGCTCCAGGTTCGAGATCCATGGCTAGCCATGCTTCTTGGACTTTCCCCGCAGGATTTCCCCCTTAATCTCACCATGCAAATGTTCAGATGGTACTTGGGGCCACAGTGGCTCAGTACGTTCACATCTGGTGCCAGTGTCCCTGATTCGATCTAATAGATGGGAGTTTGTGGTGGACAATAATATCCTTGGATTTTCTCGTGGTTCTCTCGTTTCCTCCAACATTATCATTCCTCCAAAATTTTCATAATCATTCCCTTTCAATAATACCCTTTTCCTTAGTCTAAAGAACATAATCGTGGGCCGTAAAACTAAAACTTTTGTTTTCATTTAAGACAGTACTTTTAAATGTAAACTCCGACTTCCCGGAAAAGAATCTACTACAGACTTGATGGTTATTTATTATTTTTTTAATGTATAAGAGGTTCATAATTTTATCTGGAACAAAGCAAACACATTAGCTGCCAATGAAATTTAGATGAAATATTGTCAGTGTGGCGTTGTATGGATGTGAGACAGACACAAGAAGAGGATAAAGAGGAGAATGGAAGCTTTCAACATGTGATTCTATAGAAGGATGTTGAAAATTCAGTGGATGAATAGAGTTTCAAATGAAAGAATATTGGAAATGGTAGAACAAGAGGAGTATACTTAACAATATATCGAGAAGAAGAGATAGGATGATTGAACAGAGTATGAGAATAGAGGAGGAAGTGGCAGGAGACAAAAATATCTGGAGGAAGACCGCCATTGAAATATACAGACCAAATAATACAATAAGAGGGATTATCAGAAACTATCTAGAGGAAGGCCGCGATTGAAATATACAGACCAAATAATACAATAAGAGGGATTATCAGAAACTATCTAGAGGAAGGCCGCGATTGAAATATACAGACCAAATAATACAATAAGAGGGATTATCAGAAACTATCTAGAGGAAGGCCGCGACTGAAATATACAGACCAAATAATACAATAAGAGGGATTATCAGAAACTAAGGTTACAAGGCAGATATTTCTGGAGTTTCATCTGTTATAGAGGAATGAGGAGTGTGCGATAATTTTAATCCATGGAGTTGGCAACTGTACAGAGTTTCAGCTACCCGCCACTTACGGCGCTAGTTGTAGGTAAACACAAATGGCGACTCGTTTGGAAAACTAGTCTCGCGTCGCGAAGAAGTCCGCTGTTATTCGATTTCTGTGGGTAAAACATGTAACCGTGACTGAAGTTTACCAGCAGCTGTTACAGGTTTTCGTAAAGAACAATGTCTTGTCAGCATGTTGCAGAATGATGTCGAGAGTTCGGCGCTGGTAGAGAAAACAAAACCGACGAGGAGTGCAGCAGAGTTGGCATGGGTCAATGAAAACTAGACCCACGACCAACTGACCCACCACCCACCGTGACCCACTATGACCCACGACCCACCGTGACCCACTATGACCCACCACCCACGGTGACCCACTATGACCCACCGTGACCCACTCTCATCCACTGTGACCTATTCTGACTCACCAAAATCCATCGTCATCAACTCTGAACACGATTCACGCCCCCTTCTGTACTGACTAAAGAGTTTACACTTGTAATAAAACATGACTGTGAAATTATCACTAATCGGAGTTTGAATTTCTAGTCAATCGCTCAAGCACCGCTCTGTGAGAATAACGGTGGATCTGATCTTTATGATATAAAATGGTAAAGTGTTTGTCAGTGAGGAAATTGAAACAGTTCGAGGTGGGGGGAAATTAGTGTGTGCGTAAAATATACTTGCACTAAGAGAGTATTCCTGCAAGTGTTAATTTCTCAACGCATTCCAAAAGAAACTTCTATTCGCAGGAAAATACCCCTGTACAATATGGAAAAGGTTATGGTTTCTCAGTTCACAGTATTTTTCGCACAAAAGACTTGGAAAATCAGTTTTTCATAGTGTATAAAGGTGCTCGGGTACCCTATGTGAGAGCATCTCCATAAAGTATGCTCATAATTGTAATTTGTGTAATCACTAAACACCACGTTAAGTTACAAATATGCATAATTGCAATTATTATGAATATTTATTCAAAGTAGTTTACCTAAAGCAAAGAAGAGACTTACTAAAAAACAGGTACAAAGTTGAATAGCACAAATAAGCCATTAGTAATACAAGTAGGTCTATACATTTTCTATGGCTCGTAATTTTCCACTTTAAAACAAACCTGAAATCGGGTTTATTTCCTGTTGGTAACTTTTTCGTGGTAAATCATCCGCAGCGGAATGATGTCCATCCTTCAGCCAGGAAATAACTAGCTCGTCTACTTTGAACTTGTCTAGCGGTGGACCATTAACATTGATGAACAACAAGTTATACAATGTTTGAGCACTTAGTCCATTTCTAATATCAATCATCTGTAAATTCATAAGGGGAGGTCCCCATTCGCACTCTGTCGTGGAAATTGATAATACTTCTACCCGATTTCTGCAACTCCTCATCGACAATCTGCTTGTTAGACTTAAGTTTGATAACGATTTTTCTTGGTCAGTTTTGAAATACTCAGCAAGAAGTATCATCTCTCTATCACCATACAACATCTTTTCCATATCGACCATGTCAGTTGGCAATGTCGACTCATGGAGAACAGAAACTTCATCTACCACACCTTCGATAGGGAATCTTGTGAATAAATTATCAATTAAAGCCTGATAAACTGAAGATTTCTTATTTGTTTATAAATTTAATTTTTGTAATTACACATGAAGGTTTGATGCCATTACGAAGTTCCCTCTCCCGTCTAGAAAGCGAAAGAGAACGTGGTTCCTGGAAAGTGTTCAGAGGTGAATGGGAATTTCTCTCCTTCTTCCCCTTCAATTACCACACTGCTGTTTTCCATGTGCCAAATTACGATGAATTTCAATTAAATTATCATAGTATAATTATTTCCTTGTTGAATTATCAATACTTTTCAGTGAAAAAAAGGATGAAATTTGAAAGTTCCAAATCAAGGTAAGTAGACCAACGTAAAGGGAAAAAGTGTAAAATTTTCCATATAATTATGCGTACAATCCAAACTTCAAATTTCCGTGTAATTAAGCTTACAGTACAAATTTTATGCCTATTTTAGTCACAAGTTTTTGGGTTGATTGCCCTGTGCTGTAAGCGCTTCATTTAATAAACATAAGCTTCAGCAATTATTATAGTAGAAAGCAATGGATATATGAAGCCAAGCACTGTAATTTTTTGTTTCTGATTTTTTTCCTTAAATAACATCGATCGTTTTCAATCATTTTTACAAACCAACTCACTACCAATTTTCCATATATAGAAAGTGCCCCCTCCATAAACGAGAATTTAAAAATATGCTAGAACACATTCTGTTTATTTTCAATAAAGATGTAATACACTGAATTTCAGTGTATTAAGTAAGTATAACGGCTTGCGAGATACTAATTTTTTTTCGCAAAAATTCGGATCCTCACCCTCCTTAGGATATGTAGCTATTATAATGAAAGCAATACAACATCCCAATTTGGATTAAAGCCTAACTACATACCAAAAGTAATTTCATTTGTCTTTGCAATTCGGCCGTGATGATCAGGCACACATAGTTACATTCAATTTTTTATATCATAATTTATATATTACAGTGATTAAAAAATGTATTTTTTCCAGTAGTTAGCTTCTTTAAAAACTCACAGATCTCGAAAGCCAAGTAGTAGTATAAGTCTTATTGTTATTATTACAATTAAAAATGTCAATATCCAAAAGCGCCTGAAGTTCTTTTTTCACTTGGTTAGATATACTCACCTCAGGTAAGTAGACAGAAACAAATGGAAAAGGAAGGGCTTGGAAGTAAAACGAAGACAAATGTACCAGTCTTCAGAAGATACTGTCTACAATGAAGTGAGCAGAGAGGGTCGGTAGATCATACTGAGTCGGTGGGTCGCAGTGGGTCACGGTGGGTGGTGAGTCACATGCCGTTGACCCACGACCCACTGACCCACTCAGAAAACTTGACCCACTGACCCACTCCATCTCTGGAGTGCAGTGGCCGACCCAGCACGGCATCAACAGATTCGAACACAGCTTGCGTGGAGGAACAGATTCAGGACAACAGAAGGATCACATTAGAGCATCTGATGGCAGAATTGGGAATGTCATTCGGAAGGTTTTCGTCACATTGTGTACGATATTCTGCAGCACCGAAAAGACGAGGAGAAACACTTGGTGACAACGTGGCTGAACATACAAGGACAGGATTTTTTTTTTTTTTTTTTTTTTTTTTTTTTTACCAGGAGCGAATTTTGAAACTCATCCCAAGATGCGACAAGTGCATCAACCGATTTGGAGACTATGTCGAAAAATCAACTAATGTATGTACTATCAGTTCGCTGTATGGGTTGTATGAAATAATAGATACACGTTTCACTGCAGGCTTTGTAATTTTACTTTGTGATTACTCCTCGTACATAGGTAAGAAGAGCACAGGAAAATAAAATTTTGGCTCAGGGGTAGGAAAGAGTGGAAAATTATGTCAAACCAATCGAAAAATTAGGAGTAGGAAAGAGTGGAAAATTATGTTAAACCAATCGAAAAATTAGGGGTAGGAAAGAGTGGAAAATTATGTCAAACCAATCGAAAAATTAGGAGTAGGAAATAGTGGAAAATTAAGTCAAACCAATCGAAAAATTAGGAGTAGGAAAGAGTGGAAAATTATGTCAAACCAATCGAAAAATTAGGAGTAGGAAATAGTGGAAAATTATGTTAAACCAATCGAAAAATTAGGAGTAGGAAAGAGTGGAAAATTATGTCAAACCAATCGAAAAATTAGGAGTAGGAAAGAGTGGAAAATTATGTCAAACCAATCGAAAAATTAGGAGTAGGAAAGAGTGGAAAATTATGTTAAACCAATCGAAAAATTAGGGGTAGGAAAGAGTGGAAAATTATGTCAAACCAATCGAAAAATTAGGAGTAGGAAATAGTGGAAAATTAAGTCAAACCAATCGAAAAATTAGAGGTAGGAAAGAGTGGAAAATTATGTCAAACCAATCGAAAAATTAGGGGTAGGAAAGAGTGGAAAATTAAGTCAAACCAATCGAAAAATTAGGGGTAGGAAAGAGTGGAAAATTATATCAAACCAATCGAAAAATTAGGAGTAGGAAAGAGTGGAAAATTATGTCAAACCAATCGAAAAATTAGGAGTAGGAAAGAGTGGAAAATTATGTTAAACCAATTGAAAAATTAGGGGTAGGAAAGAGTGGAAAATTATGTCAAACCAATCAAAAAATTAGGAGTAGGAAAGAGTGGAAAATTATGCCAAACCAATCAAAAAATTAGGGGTAAGAAAGAGTGGAAAATTATGTCAAACCATTCGAAAAATTAGGGGTAGGAAAGAGTGGAAAATTCTGTCAAACCAATCGAAAAATTAGGGGTAGGAAAGAGTAGAAAATTATGTCAAACCAATCAAAAATTCCTGACCTGACAACAAGACATGAACTCGCGTTATCATAGTCCAAAATGGCCGCGATTGTCAATTGTATGGGAGTTTCTGTGCCCGAAAAGGCGTAAATCCATATTAGTTGAATAATAGTCTATCTATTGTTGGTTGGTTTGATATCATATTTTGCACTTGAAAAAAAGAAAAGTCTTAAGATATACTTTGCAGTTAGACAAATACCAGAACATAATTTTCTTTGGTAGTTTCAGACTGGCGAACGTGATATTTTATTCAATATTCCAAAACCGGCTAGAGGCTTTGTTCTACCATGCTCTGATTACAGTACAGTACACACAGCCTGAAGATAATGATAATATTGGAAGACAATTTTCTAAGGAATAATATTTACATAATGTGTGACAAGATATGAGAGCAGATTAATGGGTTTTCAAAGCAAAGAAAGATGGTATTTTGAAACATCGGCTTAATAGTTCTTTAAACATATGTATTTGCCTCAATTACTTATGAGGGGCACTGTACTTAAAGGAACAATCAAACATACATGCATATTATATGAACCATTCATTCGGCACTTTTTCTTTAAAGGGCGCGTGAAATGTCTTAAACGATGACTCATATTTTTTTCCTGCTCTTTCTTCGTTGTCCAAAAGAAAGAGCTTCTCTGTACATGTATGCTAAACTTTTCGGTGTTGTGTATTTTATGTTGTTTTGTACATTTTTTAAAAAATGGGATTTTTACGTCATTTTGTTGGGAAGATACAGTACGTAACTACGGGGTGACCATTTTTCCAAAGTAAAATGTCGAGACGCTTCATGCTTTTAGCCATCTTTCCAAAACAAAATGTCGGGACACTTCATGCTTTTAGCTATCTTTCCAAAACAAAATGTCGGGACATTTCATGCTTTTAGCTATCTTTCCAAAACAAAATGTCGGGACACTTCATGCTTTTAGCTATCTTTCCAAAACAAATGTAGGTAAGCTTCATGTTTTTATCCATGGTTCCAAAACGAAATGTAGAGACATTTCGTGCCGCTATTTAGGTGTATGATGTGTATAACGGAGGGGGAAGGGGGAACTAGCGGTTCTTTCACCGTAATAATATCTTTCTATAGTCAAGAATGATCCGTATATTGTATGCCTTAATTGATAAAAGAAAAGTGAGACAATTTAAAACATACAGACCTGATAATGTACAGTATATAATGTTTCCTCTTATTTTGAAGACTGTATGGAAATCGTTATAATAATAATAATAATAATAATAATAATAATAATAATAATAATAATATGAAAGTCGAGACATTTTAAAGTCTCGACAAAGTTACGTAGGAATGGTTAGGATGCCTAATCGCAACTGTACAAGAAATGAACGTCCCACGATTATGCCCGTGAGGCTAACTGATATGATGATTAATGCAAGTGAATCATGATGGACTAATTGGTAGAATGAATGAGAATGTGGAAGGAAACAGGAGTACCTCGGAGAAAATCCACGGACACGATGTTGTCCACCATACATTTACTTGGCCGGGGATCGAACCAGGGTGCCCATGCACCAGAGGTAAGCGCTCTACCACTGAACCACGTGCCCCTAATGTACTGAATAGTAATATAATATGCGAACAGATACACTTAGAGAAGACACGAGTAAAGTTACAGAGAAATGAGAGAATTGAACACAAAAGAAACATGATGTTGTAAGGAATGAGTACCACTTAGATATGGGTAAATGAAAAAAAAAAAAAATACCCAAAGACCAATCGATATATATTACTAAGAAGAACACATAGGCCTATGCCAGTATGAAAGCTCATGCGCAGGTTTTGAGAAATCACGAGATACATTTTTCTTTTCCTCGTAAACCTAAAGACTGATGCTGTACAAGAACCACTGCATTTACTAAGGTAAAACGAGAGGTCGCGATGACTCAGAGGTAGAGCGTTCACCTCTGGTGCAGGGGGTCACGGGTTCAAACCCTGCTCCCGCCAAGTGAACTTTGTGGTGGACAAACACCGTGTGCGTGGATTTCCTCGGGGTTCTCCCGTTTCCTCCCACTTTCTTCATTCCACCATTTCATTCATTTCTCATCATCACCGTCTCCTCTAGCCTAGCCGGCATAACCGTGGGGCGTAAAACTCAAAAATTTCATTTCATTTTAAGGTGAAACGAATGGTGAAGTATATATTCATCAATATCTTCATTATGACGCGAAACGACTGCATACGTGGCTTTACCCCAAATGCTTGAAAGAGTTAAGGGTTAACAAAAGTACCTCGGTAGACATGTTCAAGCTTGTTAACACCTTTTGGCTTAGGGGAAAATGCCACGATTGCAAAAATAATAGAGAAAAGTATCGATGGGAAAACACAACAAGTACCAAAAGCCACGCAACGTATCTCATTTTAGGAATTATCCCTCATTGGGAACTGCCAGTTGCGTTATTCCTTCTTTCGCCACTACTACTGCCACCTATCGTGGAAGAGTCTTAACTATGAAAGTATACTATACAAGTGACAGGGGATAAATAACTTCATTATCTACACATCAGGGATGTAGATAGAGAGAAAACGTTCTATCTAAAGGTGTAAACAGGTCGTGATGAAGAAGACAAGCTTGAAAGGGTTCCACAGGTTATAACAAAACAAAATTTGCATATTCTTTTTTCCTTCTTTCTTTTTAGAAATAGGGTTGGAAGAAAAAATACGAAACCTACAAACATCAACAGAAAAGTTTGTCGAGAGTTGAATACCAAAATCTCATTTGATATGCGGCCGAAAAACTGAACTAAGAAAAGAATCATTCCGCAGGTATAGTCAAGACGGCCGGACCCCCCGCTTAGTAGACTAAAGACGTCACTGGAATAATGATAATAATAATAATAGTAGTAGTAAAAGTAATTTTGTGACCATGAAAAAATGAATCTGTTCCGTCTGTGTTAACCAAAGTATGTATTCCACGAAATATTACGAAGTTAGTTATGGAAAGAGGACTGAAGAACGAAAAAACACCTGTTCTTATTGTTGTACTTCATATACTTTTATTGTTGGATGAGTCAGGGGACTTAACGGTGTTGACTTCTTACTACATCTATTTTTTTTTCAGTCCATTGATTTATTGAGGAACTATTTTTTTTTGTTTAATTTTAACTTAGCGGGAATTTTAATGATGTGAGATTTTACTGATGTCTTCTTTAAATCTAATTAAATGTCCTTAAAAATAAAAAATAAAAAAAAAGATGCGAACAACTATAACCGAAAACTAAAAGAACAATGGATCAACGCTGTAACTTAGGTTTTTTCTAGGGGGAGGGGGGCAAGCATTAATACGCGTATTTGAGCCCTCTAGAAAAAAATTTCGTAATCCTTGGCCCCCTCTTTTCACCTTTCCCTTACTCTTTATGGGCCCCCCGGAACCTGTGGGCCCTTCCGCACCGCAAGATCTGCGGGGCCGTTAGTTACTCCCCTGGGACCGTTCCATACATGACAAATTAATTAAGGGAACAATATTGACAAATCTCAGAGCCATACGAATAAATATTATTTCTATGGACCCTATCGAAATGGGCCCGCAATTCATTTTTGTTTTATTTACCTTTTGTGTGCTGTTGTGTTTAAGTAATGTAGTGAAACTGTTTGATGCTTCATTTATGATTTCGTGTTCGTATCGTATATGGAGTAAGAAAATTTTGTCTTAAAATGGGCCCACCTCAAACGGCGGGAAGCTTCCTTGGGAGAGGGAGGCAGTTGCTCCCCTGCCTCCCAAAAGTTACGGCCCTGCAATGGATGATCAAAAAACATCGTTAAATAACATATAGGAATACTTTTATCCGAGATGTGAAATAAAGTCATTAATAAGGTGAAATGAAAGTAATATTGGGAGTGATATACGAGTGAGAAAAAGAAATAAATATGTTCTCAAACACGTTCAAAGTAAATTCACAAATACTTTTTGAAGATATACTACTCTTCCTTTACGTTTTAACGTAATTAATAAGTAAGGAAACAAAAGAGATGAAGAATACCGGAGATGAAGAGTACCAAAGCAATATCGGATACCCATGGACGCCGGAAGAAAATTTTCTAGGGAAGGGCATCTCCCTGGTTGCTATATTACGTTTGTTTTTTTTTTTTTTTTATATTTGTATTAGGAAAATTTTAAGAAATTTAATACATTTTCGTGAGCCGGGTGGGGGGCAGCCTACCTTTTGGGCGCCCATGCAGATAGCGGTGTGTCTACAAGACATTCAGAAAGGCACTTGAAACAATTTGTATTGAAGAAAAATACCATAAAGAGGGTAAACGGCTCCTGGACGGGACGTGTTATCATCTCCATTATCTTCAAATACACTCTCAATAATTAGTCAGGTTTCTAGCTAAGCAAGCCACTATCGCACTTCACATCTCTCAACAACAACTGGCGTTTCATGGTTGAATGAACTTTCTCTTTTTCCTGAAAGCAGCATTGCAACCTTCTGTCTTAAGATAAAAATTTTTAAATCTAAATATTTAACAGAATAAGAAGATATCACTAATAAGTTTAATTTCGAGAGTACACTAAGTAATACGAAGTACATCGCACATAATCTTATTATTAACTTCCTAGTAATGATAGGAGACAAGACTTGAAACTTAAGGCTTTTATAAGATTCAGGAGTGGTAGTTAAGTCTTGCGAGTGACGTCTTTCTGGACTATCTTCTCAAACGTGAATCAGTTTTATCAAAAACTACTCAGGTGATTCTGCTTATATTTCATAAATAAATGTTTAAATCCAATAACCTAATAATAATGTGCAAAACAAATTCTTATATTTAAAAAAATATATGCAGGAAAGGTAATTTCCTGTTGGGGCTGACTTTTTTTCTCTCTAATAAGGCGTGCGATTTTATTGATACTTCCTTCAACTTGCAGAAATAACTCTGCTTGGGGTTGCAATATATCAAGTCTATTTTAAATAAAATGGGTAAATTCTACCCCATGTTTCACGTTTGAACATGCTCATAAAAAATAATTTTCCAGTGAAACCTACGAAATAAATTATTCGATTTTATTAAGATATGTGTACATTTATCTTCTTTAGCGCATTCAAACAATCCTCACTTCCTGCGATTGAAAATAGTAGGATTAACGGGAAAACAACTATCTTAGACTTTTGAATTTCCATATTTCAAATAATATAATAAGAAAATAATTTTCTGTGAAGACGTTCGCCAAAATTGCTAGATTTTGGCATAATAAAGCGTATAGTTTGTTTATGGCTTAACAAATGTTCCAATGCATGCAGTTAAAATAGATCAAGACCCCGTTATTCTCCCGATATTCTGAAAGTTATTTTCATAACTTTCGTGAAAAGTATTCGCCTTTAAACAACGTAGTATATATATATATATTGCTTGCGATTTAAACTACTGAAGAATGGTGATAATCATAGGTATGTTATCCCGTTGGTACTTGAAAGTCACTTCAATAGTAACTTTCGTAAAAAAAAAAAAAAAAGAAAAAAAGAAAAAAAAGAAAAAAAAGAAAAAAATGGTGTAATATGTGCATTGTACTATATTATTTCTGATGCCTGAAAGTTACCGGGATTTCCTTGAGTTTAAAATCAATCAAGAATGAAGAAGGTATTCTTTTGAACATGACTTTAAAATTCATTTTGTGATGATAAATTACATTTAAAAAAATCAAGCTATCGGAATCATAAATAAAAAATACTACATGTAGTCGAAATCATATTCGATATTACGGCACTAACGGGGAGGGATGGAGCTGGGTGACCCCTGCTCCCTATGCCAGTACTTCAAAGCATAATCATGGGACATTAAATGAGAAAAAAGACCGTGTCAGAAGAAAATCGGCGATGCTTATTATTATTATTATTATTATTATTATTATTATTATTATTATTATTATTATTATTATTATTATTATTATTAGTAGTAGTAGTAGTAGTAGTAGTAGTAGTAGTAGTAGTAGTAGTGGTGGTGGTATGAAAAATATTTCCTACTGTTTGCTAGATTAATATTCGCGTGTAACCTAGCATTTTAAAGCCCTCTGTTTTAGGGGGGGTTTCCAGGAGTTGGCACCTTAAATTTGGATGTTTCTTCAAGAGATTATTCAGTGTGTTAGCACATCCTAGGCAAAATACTGCTGGTTAGAATATCCACAAGAATTTATGACATGCGACATTCACATTTATAAAATGTCACGATAAATTATATGGTGTCTACTAGTAGGTCCTACTAAGTAGACTACAACCTCGAAGCGCAATATCAACTTCCCTTCACACTTTATCCAGTCTTAGGACTGGCAGTGTAATGGTAGTGTATAAATTATTACCATTACATTAACGTGCTTAAAGGTTAACAATTGCAGGGCAAATATACTTCCCTTTGTCATTATTAATTTCATTAACTAAATAGCAAGTGCAGGGTTAAATACTCCCTTTTTCAGTTATTAGTTTCGTTTAAACGAAGGTTAAATATATATATATATATATATATATATATATATATATATATATATATATATATATATATATATATATATATATATATATATATATATATATATATACTACGTTCTTAAAAAGCGAATACTTTCCAAGAAAATTATCATGGAAATAACTTTCAGAATATCGGGAGAATAATGGGGTCTTGATCTATTTTAACTGCATGCATTGGAACATTTGTTAAGCCATAAACAAACTATACGCTTTATTATGCCAAAATCTAGCAATTTTGGCGAACGTCTTCACAGAAAATTATTTTCTTATTATATTATTTGAAATATGGAAATTCAAAAGTCTAAGATATTTGTTTTCCCGTTAATCCTACTATTTTCAATCGCAGGAAGTGAGGATTGTTTGAATGCGCTAAAGAAGATAAATGTACACATATCTTAATAAAATCGAATAATTTGTTTCGTAGGTTTCACTGGAAAATTTTTTTTATGAGCATGTTCAAACGTGAAACATGGGGTAGAATTTACCCATTTTATTTAAAATAGACTTGATATATTGCAACCCCAAGCAGAGTTATTTCTGCAAGTTGAAGGAAGTATCAATAAAATCGCACGCCTTATTAGTAAGAAAAAAAGTCAGCCCCAACAGGAAATTACCTTTCCTGCATATATTTTTTATATATAAGAATTTGTTTTGCACATTATTATTAGGTTATTGAATTTAAATATTTATTTATGAAATATAAGCAGAATCACCTGAGTAGTTTTTTGATAAAACTGATTCACGTTTGAGAAGATAGTCCAGAAAGATGTCACTCGCAAGACTTAACTACCACTCCTGAATCTTATAAAAGCCTTAAGTTTCAAGTCTTGTCTCCTATCACTACTAGGAAGTTAATAATAAGATTATGTGCGATGTACTTCGTATTACTTAGTGTACTCTCGAAATTAAACTTATTAGTGATATCTTCTTATTCTGTTAAATATTTAGATTTAAAAATTTTTATCTTAAGACAGAAGGTTGCAATGCTGCTTTCAGGAAAAAGAGAAAGTTCATTCAACCATGAAACGCCAGTTGTTGTTGAGAGATGTGAAGTGCGATAGTGGCTTGCTTAGCTAGAAACCTGACTAATTATTGAGAGTGTATTTGAAGATCATGGAGATGATAACACGTCCCGTCCAGGAGCCGTTTACCCCATAAAGAAGATACAAAAGAGGTGATATTGGACACTCTTGTATGCAGAACTGAAAAAAAAAAAACCTCATCTCCAGGATATAGGAAAGGGAAAAAAAAAGAGATGGCAACAGTAGTACTATATTCGGATGACTCGTGAGCTCATTCGTGGCTCAGCGGTTAGCATATGCGCCTTTGGCGTGGGAGACCCGAGTTTGATTCCCGGCGGGTGTTCATGTAGTTCGGATTCCACGTTTATCAGTAGGTTCACGTCTCATACAGCTTGGCTGCTGATTGCTGAAAGGGACGTAAAAATTTTAAATTAAATCAAAAGAGAACTACCTTTCTAATATTACACCTAGAATAGTGTGGTGTACATTATAGAAGCGAGGCATAGTCTACTTTTATATTTCCTAATTTCCATCGCCTTATCCTTAATCAATTTCATTATTTCATAGTTAACGTTGTCTTGTCTCGCAAAGTAGTAAGAAATATGTCTTGTCTCGGAAAGTGTACCTGTTTCCACTGGAAGAGCTCACTTTCTCTCCACTCGTAACTGGTCACGAAAATTCTTTTTGGTTTCATCTCATGGGCAACTCTAATTTGAGCTACGTAAAAAATAATCAATATTGATGAAATACTGTGTATATTTTCTTTATAGCATACTGGTCATCACCATTGGCTGCTGTGGAAATTGGTCAAGGATAAATAGGTAACAGAGGGTAACTTTTCCCAAACTCCGAAACTTCCTTTTTTAGATAATATGATAAAATAATTTTCTTCGACACCTTTCATCAAAATTACTCGATTTTGGTGCAATACACTGATTGAGACTTCCCAATCATCACCACAGTATGTAACTAAAATCAAAGAAGAATAGAGATGGATTTTCCCTCCCTCCTCCCTCCTAATGTTTCACAATATATTTTGTAAATAAAATATTCAATTTGGGTGGAACTTGACATAAGGGTAAGAGTGGATCTGAAAAGGAAGCAGGATGGATGACGCCACGCCATCCCTCCGTGCCTATCTTTGTCCACTGTACTTTTTTTTAGGAAGTGGAGGGGCGCCATAGATATTTTTTGGAGTGGAGGAAGGGCGTGCCCCCGTGTTTCCCCTTACTTTTACCCCTGACTCGACATACACTTTTTCTAAGGTTTCCCTAATCATCTGTACTGCTTTGGTTCAAAATATGTCGAGAATGAGACTAGATTTAACTCCCCACCCCATCCTGCGATTTAGAAAACGTATTCCTCACTAGTTTTCGCAAGAATCATTCGATTTTGATAGAATATGGTGTATGTACAGCTTTTGAGATTTTCTCACAATTTCTACTGTTTGAGGCTGAAATCAGTCAATAATGGGGGAGTGAATTTATCTCTCCCCTCCCAATTTAAAAATATGCATTCTGCGAGACTTTCGTTAAACTTATCCTGTTTCTATGAAATAATGAAATTGATGAAGGATAAGGCGATGGAAACTAGGAAATATAAAAGTAGACTATGGCTCGCTTCTATAATGTACACTACACTATTCTAGGCGTAATATTAGAAAGGTAGTTCTCTTTTGATTTAAGTTTTTACGTCCCTTTCAGCAATCAACTGCCAGGCTGTATGAGACGTGGACCTACTGATAAACGTGGAATCCGAACCACATGTGCACCCACCGGGAATCAAACCCGGGTCTCCCACAGCAAAGACGCATACGCTAACCGCTTAGCAACGAAGGAGCTCTGGTAGTCCTCTTTTATCCCACTCCACATCTCTCACCAAGAACCAATGCCTATTCCGTAGCCTGCAATCTAAGAAAATGTTCTCTGTTACAACCTCTGTAACGTAAGCTATCCCTAGATGACGTGTATCAGAAGCAAATTAACTCCGATATTATTGAATGGACACGTGATTAGAATGTGTTTATTATAGTGTTTGGGAATGACAACCATTATTCCGGCTGGTAGAGTTATCCTGGAGGTAGGTATACATCCCAATTCATCACAAAAGAAGACGATTGAGTTTCTTTTGTGTTGAGACGGGCTTTTTTTTTTTTTTTTTAAATCTTATTCGGATGTTTTTACCATGAAAACAGGGAGAGGTAATTTTATCTTCGGATTTTCTTTTTTATTCAGAAGAAAAATAAAACTTCGGCTTCTGTGCTTCACGTACCATGAATGCTAACTTCTTTCAATGAAGTTTCTAGACTCATTAATATGGCAAAAGTGTTACATATTGGATGCACAAGAAATTGTTCGGTGTAGAGACGGTTTCATGAGAAGAAATTAAGATAATGATCTTTAACAACAGTGAATAAAATCTGAAATAATAATAATAATAATAATAATAATAATAATAATAATAATAATAATTATTATTATTATTATTATTATTATTATTATTATTATTATTATTATTATTATTATTATTATTATTATTATTATTATTATTTGTACGCTTTTGCTATTGTTATAATTTTCTTACTTTGCAGAGGCGGCTCGTAAGGATAGAATTATTATTTTTACTTGTGTAATTTCCCTTACAAAGTCGTCACTAAACGTGAATGATATGGAGAACCAAATACTATTGCGCGGTCCCGGGTTCGATTCCTGGTGAAGGCACTCGGTCGAAAAAGTGTAAAAAGCTTTTTCAGTCCAGCCATCCTGAATGAGGTTTTCCTGAGTTTTCCTCATTCACACCAGGCAAATGCCAGGGTGGTATCTAACATATAGGCTCCAGACCGCTTCCTTCTTTCCCTTTCCCCGGATAGTGTGCTCGCCAAGGGACGTCATCCTTCATACGTGACAAGCTAACATGGCCATAGATGCCGAAAGCCCAGAAATCTAAATCCTAAAATTCAAATACTATTGCAGAAGTATGAAGCTTTGAATAAGCAATGAAGCGTTAGAAATGTGAATATAAAGAAGTATAGATAAACCTAGCTGGGAGAAACGAAAAACCGTAATGAAGAACCGTTAACAAAATTTGGGAAGAGAACATAACTAGACATAGTTAAAAAGAAGTAAAGAAACTGGTTAAAAATTTTGTTTGAGAAGTTACATCATACGAGAACGGATGACCATGTTCCCTCGAAAGTCCTGTATTTGTGGCCAACTAATAGTTATAACCTTGTAAAGAGATAAGTCGACATAACATTCCCAAACGAATGTAAGCTATAAATCTTATGTGCCTTGTTGTGTTGCTTCTACAATATATTGAAACCTCTGTAAAAGAGAATACAGGGAATTAAATATGGATCTTATTTCGAGGAAAAAGAATTGTAAGCTTCGTCAAACCAATATTTAAAGCTCAAACTCCATACAAATTTGCTACTTTTTGTGGGCGAAACACATTGACAAAACGGAACAAAGTCTCAAAGCAACGCGGAACAAATACGCCGGACGCTTCGAGCCATCTGGTGTGTGAATTGAATGTAAGCGAGAGACATGTGTAGTCTCTGGATGGCATCGGGACGCTAGTTTATTGGGCTATATATTGTCGTCTATATGCGCCAAGACCACCCTTAGAGAACGCTATATACAACTCTCTCTGGTGTTTTAGTGCTGGTTCGGTGCATCTGCTAAACTGTGCGAAAAAAAAAAGAGCGATGACTTCGTTAGTTGCAAAGGTTGTTGAACTTCATATTCAGGCATACACAAGAAGTGGGTTTTTAAAGGTTATATGTCTGTACTTAAGTGCTTCCACATCATAGTGTCGGCACGGGGGTTGTAGGGCCAGCAGCAGCACTGTCTGGAAACATAATTACTTTTCAAGTAACTAACATTATGTATCAAGGAACCCCAAAATTCATCACCGCGGAAACTAAATACCGTACCGAGCAAAGTAGTTCAAGTGATAGAGCCTTGGCTTCGCATTCGGGAGGTCGTGGGTTCGAATCCCGCTGCCGACCATCCTGACTGAGGTTTTCCAGGGTTTCCCTCAGTCCTACCAGGCAAATGCCGGGATGGTACCTACTCAACAGGCCCTGGCCGATATCTTCCTAAATCCTTTCCATTGTTGTTGTTGTTGTTAGATATCCAGTATAAAATGGCTTGTGAGCTGTATCTGGTGATTGTTAAATAAATAATAAATAATAAAATTCCATCCTGTCGATGCAATTCTGATTAAATTATTTTTACTCAACTTCCTTATTATTCTTCCATCCTACAGAAAGGTATCTTTCTTCCAGATATCTCGAGAAAGTCTACGCATATTTCCCATGCGAGAGATGTATTTTGCTCAAGAGATATGTTCCACCCGGTGCTGATCTCAAAGATTATTTCAGGAACGAAGGGCAGGGAATTTCCTAGCAGAGTTATAAAATTCTTCGACGGATCCATAACAAATATGGACACCTTCGTTCATGCTCAATATGGGTTTCCAATATATTTACATAACTATGTTCACCCCTCTATACCCCCACGAGGGAAATCTGAAATCACCACTGTTTCACCTGCCTTAGATATATGGATTTGTTGTGTAATATACAATTACTTGTATCTATTATGAAATTCTACCATCATTATCACTGAACTATCGTGGCCTACAATAAAATTTAGTACAAGTAGGACGTTCAAATATATCATGAATGATTGTTACATCTAGGTACATTATTTCCGGAACGCCATTTAATTATTAATTACTAGCTTTCCTGTGCAGTCTCCCTGCCACTGGGATACACTTCTTTCGAGAATGACACAGCTTAATGCGAAGAGTAGATGTTCTAGATCTTTATGTTGGTCCATTCTTATACTATGACAATAACCTCTTCATTAGAACTAGGGGGCGCGGTGGGTCAGTGGTAGAGCGTTCACCTCTGGTGCTTGGGGTTCCGGGTTCGATCCCAGCCCCCGCCAAGTGAACTTTGTGGTGGACAAACACCGTGCTCGTGGGTTTTCTCGGGGTTCTCCCGTTTCCTCCCAGTTTCTTCATTCCACCATTTTCACTCATCTCTCATAATCACCGTCTCCTGTAGCCTAACCGGCCTAACCGTGGGACGTAAATCTCAAAGGTTTCATTTCATTTTTCTTCATTAGAACTGAATTCCATCTTTCCGTTTAAAATCCACTGGAATGTACTAGCACACTCGTATTTCATCATAGGCAACAACAGAACTTTAAAAATTATTTTTTATCTGTTTCATACAGCTGCTCAAGTTGAGTGACTTGTAACTTATTGTTATAGTGACTGTAAAAAATCTTTTTCATACCCTTCCCTTTTCCCTTTTACATATAGATTTTTTTTCTGTCTTCAGTGCTTGTGTATTTGAAGCTTTCAATTTTACATAAAATTTTTATTTTAAAAGTCCATAACCTTAAATAACATATTTAATTACGACTAAATACGTTATGAAGTGAAAATAAAATGTTTTAGGCGTCCTATTAAATTTTATTTCATTTAAGCATTCGCACTTTGCCGAGAAACAGAATTTTCAGTTAATAAATAAGCGTCAAATTTTCTTTCTTTGAGGTAATGATAGTAAAATTTATCATTTATAATATTCTTTATAATTATCAAGCTGGAATAATTAACAGAAAATTCTAGCAGTGATTGTTTTTCTCTCGTCACATCTAGCACAGATAGATGGAAGAGATGTGATTGGCAAAAATTACAGCTTCCAGATTAGCCGAAAGATGAGATCAGGAAGCGTCTTTCTTCTTGTGTTGTTTTCCGGCAAGGATGTGCAACTAGATTATCGTTAAAATTTACAGTTTTTAAAGTCTTAGTTTAGCAAGTGCAACAAACTTTCAGAAAATTAACGGAAATACATAAATATTTTAGAAAGTAAGTAATGTATATATGCATTGGGAATCATATTTGCAGCCCACAGGAATTAAATAATATTAAAGCTGATAATGGATACTGCGTTGGTTGAATAGGCAACCATCTTGGAAAAGCTAGTGAACATAAATAATGGTTGCTGGAATATAAAATCTTCTAGTTTATTTTTTCTTGCTCACGGCTGATTCTTGTATATTTAAAAGAAAGAAAAAAAAATAGTTTTTGATTTGACTCAAAATTTTAAAATTGCAAAGGTAGTGTTTACGTGAGGCATGTCTGTGTAGACATTGAGAGAAGACGTTAGAAATGAAATGAAATGAAATTTTGAGTTTTACGTCCCACGGTTATGCCGGTTAGGCTAAAGGAGACGATGATAATGAGTAATGAATGAAATGGTGGAATGAAGAAAGTGGGAGGAAACGGGAGAACCCCGAGAAAACCCACGCACACGGTGTTTGTCCACCACAAAGTTCACTTGGGAGAAGACGTTAGAGACTGCCATTGATGTTCTACCTTCGCATTCGGGCTTCAAAATGGGGAGGGAAACACCATCAACTACCGTACTCACATGGTTAAATTTAAGACGATTTTCACAACAGTTTCAACATTTGTTAAATTTAAGACGATCTTTCACAATTGTTTCTCTATTTGTTAAATTTAAGGTGATTTTTTACAATTGTTTCAACACTTGTTAAATTTAAGATGATCTTTTGCAATTGTTTCAACACTTGTTAAATTTAAGATGATTTTTCACATTATTTCTGTACTTGTTAAATTTAAGATGAACTTTCACAATTATTTCTGCACTTGTTAAATTTAAGCGATCTTTCACAATTTGTTTCAACACAAGTTAAATTTAAGATGATTTTTCATAATTGTTTCTTCATTTGCTAAATTTAAGACGATCTTTCACAATTGTTTCTCTATTTGTTAAATTTAAGGTGATCTTTTACAATTGTTTCAACACTTGTTAAATTTAAGATGATCTTTTGCAATTGTTTCAACACTTGTTAAATTTAAAACGATTTTTTACAGTATTTCTGCACTTTTTAAATTTAAGATGATCTTTCACAATTATTTCTACACTTGTTAAATTTAAGATGATTTTGCACAATTGTTTCAACACTAGTTGAATTTAAATGATTTTTCACAATTGTTTCTTTACTTATTAAATTTAAGATGATCTTTCACAATTGTTTCTACACACGTTAATAGAACTGTTACAACACTCAAAATTTTATTTCAAATTTTCCAGTATCTTCCATGTCAACAAGTGCGTCAACAACAATTTATGTGTCTTCATTGGTTGAACTTCTTGACGAACTAGCATGTTGTTCATTTTCAATTCTTTTTCGTTCCTCTCTAAATGACTTGAATAGATCATACGCTCTATATCACGTTCCTCATCAAAATAATTTTTAAGTTAACGTGTAAATAAGACAGATTGACACCTTCATTTCTGAAAAATTTAATAATAATTAGGGATGGCCAGAACCGGTTCCTGGTGGAACCGATTTTCGGGTCTGAACGGATCCGGTTCTAGAAGATCCGGTTCCGGAACCGGTTTTTCGGATCCAGGTCTGGAACCGGTTCTTCGGATTCAGGTCTGAAACTGGTTGTTCGGACCCAGGTCTAGAACCGGGTTTTCGGATCCAGGCCTGGAACCGGTTCTGAAAACCGGATCTTCAAGAACCCCCGCTGGAACCGAAAATTTGTGACCATCCCTACGCTAAACCCGAGCTGCTGGCAGGCTGTGAACAGTGTGCTAGATGAAATGCTGGAATCAACAGCCAGGCGCCCAGGCGGCGGCCGCTTGTCTTATTTGGCTAAATAAATTGGGTAACTGAAAAACTCATTGGCTAAACAGGCAAACTGGCCAACTCATTTGACTAAACACCCACTGGTGGACCAAAATTTTTTTCTGGGGGCACAAGAGTAGAGATATGTCCTTTTCTGACCGCCCTGAGGCGATATTATTTTAATCGTAGCCTTTTACGCTGTATTATGGGCTTTCTAGCGCCGCGGTGTTGCCAAATTATGCCCTAAAGGGTTGAAATTCCCTATATTTTGTATATTTATAGTGTAAATTATGCAACATTGTAAGATATAATTTAATTAAATTTTGATATCAATTTAATTAACCCTTTAATTAAACTCCTATCAAATTGATTACCCCTTTAATCAAACAGCTATTAATTTATTCAATTAAAGATGATTACGTAGAATTAATGTAATCGCGTATGATGATATATGTACCGTTATTACCTTATAGTGGTATTTAATTACAAAAGGGTTTAATGTATTATTTTGGATTGATAACACGTGTTAGATGGTGCCGTTGGCGCCATTACTGTCTGGTTATGCCGCAACTTTCCTTTATACTTTCCCCGCCCGTTCACTTTGTATATTACCGACTGCCGCGTTGTATTGAACGTTAGTTTTTTCGCTGGCGCCATTACCGTTGCGCCGCCCGCTTTGTATATCCGCCGCTCGGTAGCCGTGGACGCTAATGGTATTTTCCGGCACACTTTATATGTTTACCCGATACTTTAACTTAAGTTAGAAGAGAAAGTTTACTTACCTTTGATAATATTCCGCCTCTGGTTATTTCCTGGTTGCAGTTGGTGGTTTATTGATGATGACGTAGAAGAACTTGTTGAGCGAACAAGCAAAATACCGCATTTTGTAATTTCCTGTTTTAGGATATATTTATAACCTCGGTTGACTTTTTGATTCAAATTATTATTAAACTTAATAAAATAATAATTCATTGAGTGAATATATGAATTTGATATTGTAATTTTATGAAATGTATTAATATTGTGCCTTTATTAATATTTTATTTTTATACATATGAAGCATATGTATTCTTCCTTTATCTTATACAGAATACACATACTTTAGTATAATGTACGTAAATAAGATTATATAATAGTATATGAAGCATATGTATTCTTCCTTTATCTTATACAGAATACACATACTTTAGTATAATGTACGTAAATAAGTTTATATAATAGTATATGAAGCATATGTATTCTTCCTTTATCTTATACAGAATACACATACTTTTTGCATTAAGTACCTTTTTAATTTTATAGGATGTAGAAATTAAAGGCATGAATATAGTTAAAATTTTATTGTAAAAATAATGACAAAAATTATATAGCAAAATAAAAAATAAAAAATTGTAAACATAATAAAATGAAAATGTAAAATATATAATAAAAATTAAAATGTACATATATAATAAAAATTTTAAAAATGAATGTATATAACAAAAATAATAATGTTGATATATAATAAAAATAAAAAAATGTAAAATATATAACAATTGATTAATATAATGATACATACAGTGTTCTAGTGATTGTTTGTACTTGATTAACTAATTTAATATTTGACAAATGGTATTTACTATATGAAAAAAAAAATCTATTTACAATATAATATATGAAAATCTATTTACAACATATGAAAAATTTATAATATATAAAAACTATTTACAATAATATACACATTGTGTCTTAAATACAATAAACATAATTTAAAATATTATTTACAATATGAAAAATATTATTTACACCTGAAGCCGTGGATCATAGGGTGTGAGGGGTCATGAAAGATTTAAAGAATTTGATAATATAGCATACCCGGGAATAACATGATAGAGTGTATAATTCTTACGTGTTTCCTTTTCATTCATAGCACTATTTATATTTTACTATTTATTCATTTATTTACAGTTTGTTCAATTTTATTAACAAGATATATATATATATTTACATTACATTTATGCACTCACACATTCACACATTTGCCAACCATTAGGCACGGTACCCAAAGGGTAATGTCCTGTAGTCAGTCGTGCTGTCAGGATTTAATCGTCGTCGTTTGTTGGATACCATTTGATGGGTCTTTGTTTCAGGACGTGAAACGATGACAAATCCCCGCTTACGGGTAATCCTACCTGGGATGTTTATTGTTTTCCTTTCAATTTTTCCACGAACCAGGTTGTAAAAATGCTCAAAATTTATTTCTTCACGCGTTCTATAATCCAAAGTGATACCCCGAATTTTATACACATAATCAAATTTTCCCGTCCCAATTTCTTTTAACCTATACGCATAATTTTTTGGCCCCAGACCTATAAATTTGTCTATTTCCCACCCTTCTGGTACTTCGTCGGTTAGTTCACCCAAGTAGGGCCCTAATGTAAGCGGAGATTTCTCATCACGGCGTTGTACAAACATGATGCTATCAGTATCACAATACAACACCTTATCGCGACCTACACTTGTCATCAAGTCATACAGTTTTAACCGCGCCCATGACGTAATGAACGCCGCAAGAACAACGTTTGAAAATTTCCAGGGCTTATTCTTATTTTCCGTATTATGAAAAGTAAGAATAAGATGTTTATCTCCGACGGGTAATACGCTTTGTACCTCGTATTGCGGTGCCCATAGATAATGCAAAAATTTTTCTGGTGTGTCAACAATTACGGATTGCGACAAGTCCGTTCTTTGTCCCCATTTCCCATAAAGCGAATTGAGGAATATCTTGGAGATATACCTCAGACCAGGGTTCGATTCAATATTTTTTTCATCTAATTGTATACCTTCATGGGCATAATAATCTGCTACGTATTTTTCTTCGTCTCCTTTGGTTTGACATGATGCAGGAAAACCTGAAGCCTCCTGCTTCATTTGGAGGAAAGAATTCACGTAGTTGCGGAACAAACTACGCGAATTACGATCCTCAGAACCGAACAGTTCGAATTCCCATACTTCAATAATTTGCAGAATTTTATATCCGGCCTTTAACGCTTTATGAAGTTCTGGGGTACAATACGTGTCTGTTAAGGCACGCTCGGCGTCGCAATGCGTGCAATCATTGATACCTTCTTCCATACACGTGCGACATAAGCCAAACATAAGTCGACCGTTACACGTATATGGGAGCACCGGAAAATACAAATCTTTTGGGGCAAAATGGTGCATTTTACTAACCCATTGATACTTCCCACATCTGGGAAGTCCGGCCCCTTGTATATTTTTGGTTTACCTACGGGCATTGGTTTACGTGCCATTACCCAAGGATACAATGATGTTACATCATAATACGCAATGAACTCATCGGAAGTACATTCGTACAACGCATTGAAACACTCAGTCCGACCACCATGAAAACCGTCCTTGGGTACAAGATGATTAACAAGATCCTTACACTGAGTTTTAATAAACTCTTGCAAACTCTTGTCATTTTTCACCATGTGGTCCCAATCACATTCCCACATTTCAACGAGATTAACACCTCGTTTCTTGAGGTAATTAGCTTTTATGATGGTCTTTTCGAAGCGATCTTGTAGGGATGTACTATCCTTAGAGGCAGAATCGAGACTGACGTGGCGCAATGCTGTAAAACAACGCTTACACCCGTGGAAAAAACATCCATGAAACTCATAAACTGTATTTGTTTTACTATCATACCCATCGACTTTATATTTACCAATACGCCTTTCCAATCCATTCCCTGAATGTTCAATTTTATTACCTTTGGTACGTTCTAAATACCGTAACCAATACAAAGCTTTTAGACTTTGCCGATCACGGTGATCGAACCCATAAGGCGGAATAATTGGAATGACCTCATTTGGTAAATATAAGGACCGATAAGTTAAAATTGCCAAACTTGCAATTGTAGGGGAGGAAATAAAACACTGGATACCATTTGTTTTTTCCTCGATTAAGTTCGAAAACTTAATCACAGCCTCTGCAAGAATCTTAACGTCATTCCTACAGTATTCCATCATCTCGTATTGGAGATCATACTCCTCGCCGCTTAAAGCACGTTCTTGGTGCCAGGCGATTAATTGTCCCCGTTCTTTCGGGCTGAGACTGTCTGCATCAAAATACTCTAAAGACGGAATTTTGCCTACATAATTTTGATTTTCGGATGTGTTAAATAAATATGGGAAATATCCCTTTCGCAAATTGCCAGATAAACCTAATGCTTCAGGGAGCCGGGACAATCTGACTCCCATATACAAATATGTGTCACGGAAATAGATTTTATTTCCAAGTCTCATTTCTACAATTTTTTGGCCCGTCATTATTACATCTGGTACGAGATCATGTTTTTCTATTAAGGTTCTTGCACAGAACTGCATGTCATAGTTACTTCCATTATGTGAAAGTACTATGATCTTCTTGAACATTGACCGACTTATTAGCACGTGACTAATAAATCCGTCAATATCCTGGAAATCAAACTTACGGGATCCATTTTTATCTCCACACACAAAACAGGGATCATCCAACTTTGTGTCTTTGCATTTATGGCAAATATTAATACAATTTACGAAATTCACGCAATGTTCTCGTTCTCCTCGTTCATTTTTGGGTAATAACATCGTCTCCACGTCAAACACAATGTACAAGAAGGTATCGACATGCTCAACTTTGGCAGCCTGAACAAAACAAATATGGTCACTATCCACATGCATGTAGCATGCTTTGCAGAAATGTTCACCACATTTGTGTTCAGACTTCCTGTTTCGCATATCGAACATATCACCACAATCGGGACAAACTTTCTTTAATTCACACATTGTCTTACCGCGCGCGATTACGTTTTTATGATTGGCAAAACATTCATGCGAAGGAAACAGTCGTAAACAATCATTACACTCGCGTTTAATATCGTCACCACAAGGCTCATGATATTTTTCACACGCAGGACACTTATATGCACACTTGTGATATTGTACATTATTATATCCTTGTAGACAATAGTGACAATAATTGTACTTGTCCAAAAGTGTAGTAATATTGGTAATCAGCTCATAATGTCCTTTTGTGTACAATATTAAGATTTGTTTGTTTGCATGAATTCCCGGATATATTATATTATACTCCCGAGTCATTTTGTTCTTCTCATAAATAACAATTTGATATTCGGGGGTTAGTTTGTTTTGGAATTTTTTCGCATCAGTAATAGTGCACCCATTTTGATGCTCAATGGTAACACCAGCATCATCGCACAAATCCTTAGCCTGCTTCAACAATCGCTCAGGATTGTTTTTTAATTTATACAGTTGTTCATATTTTTGATCGGCCCTAGCCTTCCCGAGGATGATAGACTTAGGAAGACAATAGACATTTCTTTCCATAGGGATGGTACACTTTTCCAAAAGAGTTGCATAATCCTCATATTTGGCCGATCCACGGGTTCGACCCCTTCCCTTGCGTGGATTAGCAATGTGGATCTTAAAATCCACCTTATTCCCAAAAAGAAAATGTTCATTACTATTTAAAACATTTTCAACTGTATGAAACAATATATTGGGGTTCAATTCCTTTTTAGGACGCCATGTCATGTACACTGGTTTGTTTAATTTTGACGCAGAACTTTCAATAGTAATACCAATGTACATATCATCATCGACGTCATTTAGCGTATGCTCTTGTACAAATTCAAATAATGAGCGAATATATGTTTGCGGGTCTTCGATTCCAATAGTGCGCATACGCTCAATGGTAACTTCCTTTCCACGCAGTCCAAAGTAAGGATAGTGCTTAGTTCTACTATTAACAATGCGAAAATAATCCCGTTTGCCTGCACCATACAATGTAGGTTCTAATGTAGAACATGTACTATGTTCTGGCGCAGAACTCGTACTAGCTCCCGGAAGAACACCCAATAACTCGTCGGAATCATCAGCAGTTAAGCCCGTAGTCTTCCCTGCAGACACAAATTCTCTAAATTTTTCACGCGCTGCTTCCAGCATATTGTCTTGACGAAAGAAGCCCACACGATACAAATCAATAATATCCTTCGCGGACTTGCAACTCTTCAATACAATAGCCGGTACACAGCCAAAATGCACAAATACCGCTTGCAATAACTTTACATATGATAAAGTGTTTACCCTCACACCCGTAGCATGGCATTGCGTCAACACTTCCCACGTAAAAAACACTTCTTCGGCATTATTATAGCCCCGAGCTTCCTGGGCCGCCAACATGGTGGAAATAACATTGTGCGCTTCCATTTTTTTTTTCAGTCTTCAAGCACTGTTTAAATAAAATAAGTAGTTTTAGTTTTCGTTAGAACTTTTTAAATATTCTTACACAATTTTGCACTAATGATATAATTAAAAGTTTTCGTGCTTCAAATCAGTTACTTAATTTTTCAACTTACTGAACACACTGTTTAACTTTATCGACAAGTCCGTTAGTACTTTCTGCCAGCAACAATTCGCAATGTCCCGTAATCAACTAATGATCACAACACGGAAACTACAATCAGGGATGTCTTCGCTTTTTAAAAAATTCTTCACTACTAACTGCCCGTGCAATTTTACTTGTCTTATATACACGAAAATATTGTAAATTCCACACGAAGTTTTCCGAACATTAACGAAGTTTTCCGAACATTAACGAAATTTTTCGAAGATTGCCAAAAAATACCAATCCTATATTAACACTGTTTATTGAAAATATAATTAAATGTTTATCGACAGATCCTGATAACTATAACTCCGTAAGTTTTTTCAGTTTACGAAACTGGCAAATCCACTCAAAGTTTCCAAAAACACTAAATGACAAAATCCTGTAATATTTATCTAACTGTTTTGCAATTGCAGCACACAACGTACAAACAGGAACGTCTTCACTGCAGCAGTCCTTCTTCTTCTATAGTGAACCGCCGCGGCTTGCTGAGCCGTATTTATACTTTCGGAAATGTAATCTCGTACCCAAATGCATTTAGTTTGTAATCTCGTACCCAAATACACTTACTTTAAAGTCTCGTACCCAAATATTTTAGTTTGTAATCTCGTGCCCAGACTGATTAATCATGTATTAACGAAAATATTTTCTAAAGTAATAATGTTATTTTACAAACATGTATTATTTAAAGTTATGTGACGTTCTCGAAGTTTCCCGAACTTAACCGAATGTTTCCGAATATTTAATTTTACGGGCAATAATATTTTAATAGTTGAAAAGTGAACATATCTGATGTGAACATTCCAAAGAATAAAAAATCATTTCAAAATAACATTTGCAATAAAAAAAATCCAAGTAATAATAAACAGAAACACAAATTAATAAAAATAACCTAGTAAACAAACATATCAAAGAAGAAACAATTTAGCAAAAAAATCAAATAAGAAACAAGGTTAGCAAAAGGTTTAGAATAGTTTATGACCCAAAGCATCAGAACTTTATCAGACAAACAATATAGCAGAGATTTAAAGAATATACTGAATTAATCCACATAGGTTAGCAAATCCATATTTAATTAAGCCAATTATTATTAAACATACGATAGCATAGAAATAGCAGATTTTAAAGATAATGCAGTTCTATTCAAAATAGCATTCAAATAGTTAATTGTTACAAATTATAGTTAAGAAAAATTACGTATGGTTAGAATGAAAGTTCGATTACTTACAAATCATAGTTAAACACCAATCAACAGAGAAAATTTATTAAATAGGATTAGCAAAATTAAAATAATTAAATCATATTAGGAAAAGCATCATTATTTAAAAGATCAATTACTAAATTTAAAATACGTATAGTTAGAGAAAGCATATTAAATTAACAAACAAAATAAGAACAAATAAAATAATTAATATGATAACTGTTCTACAGTATTCAATGAAATGCATCAACAAAGAAAACTAATATATTTAATAAATATTTTGTGACTTTCTATTATTCAATTTGTAAATTTTGATTTATTGTAACTATTTTTATAATGCACTACTAATGAAAGTTCAGTTAATTTTGTTTTTATAAGTTAATCAAAACGTTAATGTTTATTTTAAATGACATTAAATTTTGCAATGGAATTCTTTATATGTTTACATGAAACTTTTTTGATTGCAAAATACATTTTTTCATATATTCGTTTCATCATATGAAACTCTTTGACTGTAAAATAAAAAATGTAAAAAAGTAATTAAAATTTAAATGAGTTGCAAACGAAAATATAATTTTACATGGTCTTAAATATTCATTAAGTTTATGTACTTAAACACATGTAAAGTTAGTTTACTCAAAATTATTTGTCAATATGTTTTTAATTATATACTCTTTATATTATAGTTTCATTAGATTAAAATATTGTTTTTATTAGTTCATTTATGTAAGTAACAAATATTTTTATTTTTATTAACAAGTTTTACAGGTTAAAAAAAAATGTATATGAACACTTACCGCCGCTGGGAAAACAAGAAATCCTTATCTAAATGTTCTTAGATGTCAAGAAGTGATAAATTCACAGTTGAGGATGAAACACTTGAATGCTGTAATAATAAAGAAAGACAATATTACTTTTACATGAAACATAAAAATTTGAAAATGTATATTACTAAACTGTAGAATTTGATTTGCAAAAATTTAACTATGTTGCATGCTACAAAAAATTTTAAGTGGTGTTAACAAAAATGCATGCTAAAAAATTTTTAAGTGGTGTTAACAAAAAATGTATCAGTTGTTAACAAAAAAAATGTATGTTGTAAATGGAAACATGTTATAAACTTTATGTTGTGCAAACAAATGCACGCTCTCAAAAATAAGTGATGCAAAATAATTCTTTCAAAAGTAATCTGCATGTTACAAAATAATGCACGCTATGACAAATGAAATGATGCAAAATAATTCTTTCAAAAGTAATCTGCATGCTACACAAGCTCAAAGCAGCTACTCGGTGAACTTACAAACTATTAAATATTGTCAATGATACTTACTTTACTTCTGTGAACTTTGATACTTTGGAATTCTTAATTCCGCTGCCACTTTTACTCCAATTAACTGCTTGCCCTGAAACAATGAAACATTACTAAGCAACACTTGTAATTTATTTTCCTAATCATTTTTATGATTCACTTCTTATTTTTTATTGGATCGTATCTTATTTTTATTATTTCGCTTCTTTTTTTATTGGTTCGTATCTTTTTTATTATTTCGCTTGCTAAGCAAGCTCAGAACCCTTACAGTGTGAACTTACAAAAATTTCTTATAGAAAGTCGTAATTTTAATAATGGATCGCTTCCATAAGAAGCTCCTTATTCATTTAACCTCTCGTAATAAATTACTCGAACACTTACAGTGTGATTATTTTATTCGTTCGTGTTATTTTATTTTATTGGTTCATTTGCGTAGCAAATTCAACTTTTTTTATTGGTTCGATTTCTATGAAATCTCAGAACACTTGTAGTGTGAACCTACAAATAATTTCAAAAATACTAAAAATTGAGAACTTGTAAATTACTCGGAACAACTATACTATGAATATTAGAATGATTAATCAAACTAACTCAACATAACTTAAGCTAATCATTTTTATATATTTGACTATTTCTATTTGGTCTTTCAATGTTGCTTTTTTATATGTTTGACTATTTCTATTTGGTCTTTCAATGTTCTTTCTTATATGTTTGACTATTTCTACTTGTTCTTTAAATGTTCCTTTCTTATATATTTGACTATTTCTACTTGGTCTTTCAATGTTTCTTTTTTTATATGCTTAACTATTTCTACTTGGTCTTTTAATGTTTCTTTCTTAACTTTGACGGATCATTTTCTGTGAAAACTTCTTATTAATTTAACCTCTCGTAATAAATTACTCGAACACTTACAGTGTGATTATTTTATTCGTTCATTTGCGACACAATTTTCTGGTATACTAGAGCAGCTACGCTGCGAAACTGTAAATAAATCGTATGCCAGAGCATACTCGCTAGAGCAGCTACGCTGCAAAACTGTAAAATATTCATTCTCTCCTAATAAATTAGTCGAACACTTCGTGTGAACTTGTAAATAATTCGTTTGCTAAGCAAGCTCAGAACACTTACAGTGTGATTATTTTATTCATTCGTGTTATTTTATTTTATTGGTTCATTTGCTTAGCAAATTCAAAAGAGAAACTTTGTTTCGAAAATACTAAGCTCGTTTTTAAAATTAGAAAGTCGTAAGAGCAGCTATGCTGCGAACGTACAAATGATTCGTATTATTTTCAATAATATTCTTGCAGAAACATAATTGGTCTATTTAAGTACAAAGGAATAAAAAATACCTTTGGTAGCAGAAAATATCTTGCTCCTCTGGTACTTTTGGTTGGTACTTCTCGATACTTTTTAGTACTACACCAGTAATAATGGTATTGCCACAAAAGGGTAACCTAAAATATAACATGTGTTAGAACATATAGTAAATATATAGTATTAAACCTTATACCTAACTATATATCTATATTTACATTAGAGATATAACCATATCTATATCTATCTATAACTATATATTTATATCTAACTATATCTATATCTATATATATATCTATATCTATCTATAACTATATATTTATATCTATATCTATATCTATATATATATATCTATATCTATCTATAACTATCTATAACTATATCTATAATTATATCTATATATAACTATAACTATATATATTTATATATATCTATTTATCTATAACTATATCTATATATATATATAACTATAACTATATATATCTATCTATATCTATAACTATATCTATATCTATAACTATATCTATATCTATCTTATATGTTAGTATACTATATGGTATGCCTAATATAAGATATAAGAACATGATATTCAGTATCTAAAGATATATATTTCTGAAATATGTATAAATCATTTGGTTCTGTTAGAATTAAATTTTCAAATAGCAGTACTATAAGATACTAGGAAGGTATACAGGTGATGTCAATGGAGTTTTGATAAGTTACGAGAAACTTAAAGGAAACATTTATTAAAAAAACGTCTACGAAAACAGAGTACAAAAAACAATACAAAGAAAAAACAAAGGCAAGCATAAGAAGAAAACATGCATAAAGACAAAACAGCAAATTTGGATTATACACAAACAGAAAGCTTCTACTATATACAGAAAGATAAAAGACATATGATAGTTAATGTCAAATAGTTTGGGTTAGGTTAAAGAAGTTATAATAGAATAACAGACAATCATCTTGAAAAAATACAAGTAGTAGTGCTAATAATAGTAAATAGCAGTAGAAGCCAAGCAAGAAAAATACTAAACACAATAGAATAGTACTCAAGCAGGTTAAGAAATTCTACTAGTAGTGCTAGCACCAAATAGCAGAGAAACCAACCAAGGAAAATACTAAACACAATAGAATACCAACCAACCATTTTAAGAAATATATAATGCTAGCATAATAAGGAACCCGTACATCACTCTTAAAATCATCTACAAAGAGGAGCACAATTGAAAATTCTAAGAGGCATCTAATAATAGAATTGATAACAGACATATAATAGCAAACAGGGAGACAGAAAACTTTTCAAATAGCTTAAGCTTAGTTCAGGATAGGGACATAAACTTGAGTATACATTAGTTAAAAGCATCATACTGGTTTAGCATTAAGAACTAGCGAACTAATTAGTTAGCAAGTAAAAGCAAACCATGAGCTTAAGTTTAGAGTTTAGGAAACATTTAAAGCTTAGTTGTTGTTCTGTATGGCTGCAAAACACTGTCACTTACTCTGAGGGAAGAACATAAACTAAAAAGTATTTGAAAACAAGATCCTAAGACGAATATTCAATCCTCGGAAATGGGGAATGGCGGAACTACATAATTTATACGGTTACCCAACATTGTTAGGATCGTCAAGTCTAGAAGGGCAAATCATGTAGCTGAAATGGAAGAACGCTTTCAAACTCTTGACTGCAAGACCAGTCGGAAAACAACCATTAGGAAGACGTAGGTGCTGCTGGAAGGAAAATATTAAGATGGATCTCCCAGAGATTGGAATACAAAGTAAAAAAATGATGCAAGAATAAAAGTCAGTGGAGAGCTTCTGTGAACCTCCGGGTTCCATAGACCATAGAGTTAGTTAAAGCTTAGCTGCGGACAAGATCTTAAAAGTTTAAAATAATTCAAAACAAATTATTCAGATCATGACCGTATTGGTCTTTATTAAGTATTGTAGGTCATTGACAGTTGACGAATGAGGCAAAGCACAAATACAATAAAATAAATTTAGTTCAGTACAATAACGGCAGGAATAAAAGTAGCGGCAGCAAAGTAAAAGAGGAAATCATGTAGTACAACAACAAAAAGAAAATATTTAGCGATTCATACCATAGAGTCAATGATGGACAAATATATTACATAACAAGTAAAGGTGAGTGGGCAGAATCAAGAATATGTTAGCTAAAGCATAGTAGGGAAAACCAAAGAAAGAGCGGATGAGGATGTAATTTATGTAAAATTGGAAGCCCATCAAAGTTAGGGTAGCACACAATAAATTGGAATAGCTTAGGTTACATAAAAAGGAGTCAGACTCAAGCAAGAGAAGATACTAATCTGTAAGAGATGGCTTGTTAAAGGAACTTTACTTAATTTACCTACTTCATCATATTATTCTATAAAAAAAAGAGATAGACATACCTAAAAAAGAGAAATATTCAATAGAGATAAACCAAGGAAAGAAACGGGGAATTTAGAAGCTGATCAAGGAAAGAGTAAAATAGAAATAGGTACAAATAGAACAAAAGGTGAAATAGAAATCTAATAGCATTCTGCATAGAACAAATAGGTAAAAATAGAGATACAACACAAAGAAAAGAAACTTTGATTAAAAAAAGGGCATACATGCAAAGAAAGAAAAAAGAGACAGACATGCAAAGTTTACATGGTAGTAGAAGAAAGAAGGTTAGATTACAAATGGAACAAAAAATAGCAGCAAAACAACAAGTAGTAGCCGATACTCATTAGTTCACATGCAAGCCATAGTAGTAGTGGTAATACTAATAGTAGTAGTAGCGGAAGTAGCGATAATAGTAGTAGTAGTAGTAGTAGTAGCAGCGGTAGTACTAATAGAGTATTAGTAGCAGTAGTAATTGTGGCAGTGGTAATACTAGTAGTAGTAGTAGTAGTAGTGGTAGAATACTAATAGCAGTAGTGATGGCAATACTAGTAGTCGATAGTATTAGTAGTGGTGGTAGTACTAATAGTAGTAGTAGTGGTAGTAGCAGTGGTAGTGCTGGTAGGATACTAATAGCAATAGTGATGGTAATACTAGTAGTAGGGATAGTAGTAGTAGTAGTAGAAATGATAGTACTGATAGAATACTAGTGGCACTAGCGGCGGGGACAGTGGTAATACTAGTAGCGATAGCAGTAGTACTAATAGTAGTAGTAATAGTAGTAGTGGGAGTAGCAATAGTTGTAGTAATAATAGGAGTTCATGCAGCTTCAACGATCATGTGTTTTTACATATATAAAGTATCTGTAATTCAGAACTTAGTTACTTAAGAACCCAAGGTAAATACAAATGTAGCGGACTCAACTAATACAAATTTACTTTAAATCAGATACTTTCTGTTACATATACATTAAGTTTCCATATACGTGGACTCTCATTGGGTAAGCATTTATCTAATGTAGGGGTCCAGGGTAAGCATTCTACTTTGAACTAAATTAGTCACTATAAGAAAAAAGGGATGCCTAAATTTAATCATTATTATTATTGTTAGCATGAAAATGAGTCTTTACAATGTATCAGCTATATTTTCTAACAATATCAATAACTTGGCCCTATCTGCAAATATAAGTTGGACAAATAATGAACCTGTTTTTCTTAGTTTCACATGTCTCAGTGTCTTGAACAATAGTATTCACATTGAATTGAAACAAGTGTTTCTGCTTCTATTATTCATATTGACTACTCCTCATACTTTCACGAATATTAACAGCGTACAGTTCTTTCGCCTCTGATTATATTGAAATCTTCTAATTAAATGCGTATCCTACTTATAGTTAAAATTGCGTTCATTTAACTCAAATGTATACTATACTCAATAGTAAAATTGTGGGGGCAGTGCTATGAATTCTTGGCTCCCTGTAGCGTTCTCATGACAAAAAACAAGTGTTTTGTATAAATCGTAGTGAACAATCATCGTAATCGTGGGTTTCCTGCCACTTTTTATATACTTTTTCAACAACTTTCTTTGTAAAGCAAATCAATATAAAAATTCATTTCTCATAAGGGACCGCAATGGTTCAGTAAGCCAGTGGGTGTAGCCGAGCGGTCTGAGGCGTTAGGCTGATAATTGTGAGATAAAGCCAATTGGGGTTCGTGTCCCTCTGTAGTAGCAAGGGTGGAATTTTAACTGTCCTCGATGTTTCTGTGTTCGTGTCCCTGTCGTGTCTAATGGTCCTGAAAAGTGGTTAAAGTAGGAAATAAGTCAGGAAGTTTAAAAGGTGGTAGAGCATTCACCTACGGTGTTTGGGGTACCGGGTTCAAACCCTGCTCCCTCCAAATATTTCAACATTTTCATGACAAACATTGTTTGGATTTATTTTTTAATAAATTGTGGTGGACAACATCGTGTCCATGTTTTTTTTTTCGGGGGTTCTCCCGTTTCCTCCCACTTCCTATATACTTTTAAGAGCTTATTTTAGCTCCCATATTTAGTTCAAACACCTTATTTTTAACAACGAGTTTGCACAGCAAACGATTTATTTTGCAAGTTCGCAATTTTTAAAATATTTTCGAAACAAGTTTCTCTTTATGAGATTTCATAGAAATCGATCCGTAAAATAAGTTGCTCCGACTAATTTATTAGGAGAATATAAAAAATAAGAAACGAACCAAAAAATAATCACCGTCTCCTTTAGCCTAACCGGCATAACCGTGGGACTCAAAGATTTCATTTCATTTTCTCATAATCACCATAAACTGAAAGATACTAAATCTTTAACAAGTACATACAAAATTTCCCTTTGCCCCAATCCTAGTGTCCGGTCTTAGTGTCCATGTCCGGTCATAACAATTTTAAATCTTATATAAATTGTGGTGGGACCCCACCCCCCCGCCTTTGGCTTACATTTAAAAGAAAATTGGTGAGTATTTTTCGAAACTCATAATTGTGGGACGCTAAACTAAAATATGTCACCTTATTATAATAGTAAATTTCAAAGAATAAGTTGAGATATGGTAATATCCCTGGCTGTATGCAACCCAGCGGTACATAAGTGCTTATCTAGACTACATAACATTTCAGGCACTTTTCTATTAAATATGTTTGGTATTGTTCCCTAAAGTATATGTATTTCTTCCCTGTATAGTTAAACCCGCTGTACGCTAAGCATTTTAAATGTCAAAATATACAAGTCTAGGCATGTCCTCAAATAAGTCATTATCCAAGGAAGTCTAGAAAATCTAAATCTCGATTCCAATTCTATATGAGTATTGTCCTGAACATCCCACTAATCAACCTTACAAGTATTGAGGGGTGCTATAACATTTTTCGCCGGCATCAAATATTTTAAGGAAGCTAAAGACTCTATTTGTTAATTGTCATTTAAAATTTTGTCCATCTAAACATTTTCTCATTTGTATTATCAAACGGAAATAGATATAAAACAAATCGGGTACGGTAATATTCAAATATTACTGTAAACAAGGCTGTGAAAAAACACAATTTATGTATACTGTTCAACTTATTTTACATAAATACGAAACTAATAGCTAATTTGATGATTCTGATATAAAATTATGTTTCCAATAATATTAAAACTCAATCAGGTACAAATCAAATTTAGTTTCGGGTAATACTAGTTTCAATAAAGTCAAATAATACGTTACAAGCAAATTCAAAAGTACTATAGCTCGTTGTATCTAAAATTGTGTCTACGGACCCTGTAATCATCATTATTTCTTAATAAAATGTAATCTACAAACTAAAATACAATGTAATTAATCTAAATATCAAATCAGTACAACTACTCCTTTTATATAGTCTTAGTATTAATCAATTTGTCCTCATACCAAAATATTTCCTATATTTCTTTAATTGTGGGGAAATCAGTGATAGAGTGCTTACTTCAAAGCCAAGTTAGGGCATTATAACAATGTCCATAGATTTTTCGAGGTTCTATCTATTTTAATGGATCAAAATAATCACCATTTCCCTCATAACTTAGCAACTATAATTGTAAAAAGTCGGGATTATTCCTCAGATCATTATAACTGCAAGTTTTTCCTCAAGTGACTTAAAACAATATAATGCAGTAAACAAAGTGAGAGAATTCTTTAAATTTGTTCTCCAAAACTTTAAAAAAAAAAAAAAAACAAACAAACGTGTGTGCCGTCCGTTTTTAAAATTACTAACAGCCTTTAGAATCTCAAACCAAACAAAGCGGTACTAGTAATTCAATAATATATGCCTCATATAATTACACCGTTGGAGGTTCATGTCTCAAATAGCCATAACTTTTAAACTTATGTTTCGCCACCCATTAAAAAAAAAGCAATAACTTAGTTCATACAGTCTATCCAATGTCGTTAAGTGTCAATATTAACTGTATTACGCTATTACATCAGTTATGAATCTATTCGCTTTGCTTCACTCTATGACATCCAATAAATTAAAAACTGTTATTTCGCTCTACGCGATTTCTACTTTCATTTAAGCTCCTCCCCATAAATTTAATTTTATATGCGTCCAAAAGAAATAACATCTATAAAGTATTAAGGTTTTCTCGGAGTATCATATACGGCTTTAGCACGGTGGAGATTCCTCATGTTACTTCCTGTGATTCAGGAATATAATAATAAAATATAGGTCCATGTCTCCTATAGCCTAGCTGTTAAAAGTAATAATAAAGCTTGTTCCTTACTAATCAATTAACATACACGTCCTAGTTGTGGGAAACCCCCCAATGGGGAAGCAACGCTAAGCTATGTCTCATATACCCACAGTTCTAAATGAACTCTATGTATTATCTTGAACTCTAAACGTAATTTTACTCAATAACCGTGAAATTGAAAAAGTACATTTTCGATCAGTTATAATCCAAAAGATCTAAGTGGGAAAATAAAATTCAATTACAAGGCTAATATAAAAAATAACATTACGGTCAATAAGCGTAAACTCCTCTCATTATGCGGTGTAAAGCATCTAGATGTTAATGGAAATTATTCTACAATTACATCTCATGACTTGTCCCTAGCTGGACATTCTTTATTTTTTTTACTGCTATCAACTCGCTGGATACTCACAAAATTTTATAATTCAAACCCTTTAAACTTAATTATTCTGTCACGCAGCAATTCCTGTAACATTGGCAATGCCTCATTTCATATAAAGTCAATACTTTATACTATCGGTATGTAAAATCATCAATAAAAAGTTTAGTATTCGATGACTATAAGGAAACATCCTAAATGTAATTCACTAGACTTGACATCACAATTTAATGGTCATATTACAAAATAAGGAAAACAAACGTAATAATGATAAAAGGTACTGAAAAACAACCAAATAAGATAATATTTTTGCAATTAATCCTTTTTTCGCAAAACGAAGGATTTTCTCTTTATATATAATCTCAAATTGATTCCTAGTTAGAAAACCTTAAACACCAACGTGATAAATACGCATTTCACACTAGTAAACTCCAATAAATCACTTCAACAAATAATGTTTCCTACAACTTTGATTCAAATTCTGTACTGCACAATAATAAAATAGAAAATCTCCAAAACGGAAAACAAGTTTGAAATTAAGCTCAAGATGCGCAAAATTCCAGCTCATAATAATAATAATAATAATAATAATAATAATAATAATAATAATAATAATAATAATAATAATAATAATAATAATAATAATAATAATAATAGAGCTTCTTTACTGCTAAACTTTTTAGCGTATGTGCCTTCGGCAATTAATTCTTTTATTCCTACAAAACAGTATTCAACTCTGCTTTCCATTGTTTATTAGTTTGTTCGTTTCATTTAAAAAAAAAAAAATCGGTGCTAAACAGGTCTATAAACTCAAGTACAATCAACATAGTGAAACAAATCTCTTTCAATAAAACAAAGTTTAAAACGAAATATCAATTTCATGAATCAATCAATCTTTGCAATATTTAATTCTATATTTTCTATGTATAAAATTATCTAAAGTTTTCTTACCTTAATTCTGCATAAGCGCTGAAACAATCTTCAATGTCAATACACCTATCTGCAGAAATCAAACACCAAACTAGTACACCAATAAATTCTAATACGACCACACAATAAATCTTCTCTATACCAAGCGCAGTACTACCCAAATAATAAAACGGCTATGGTCGGTCATGTATTTATAAAGTCCTTCAATTCCGTCAAAGCATAAGTTCATTTACCTGCCCTCCCTTCTCCTATCTATGATTAGTTACAAAATATCTTTCAGCTTTCTACCGGTATGCTTATTTTAAAAAAAAAAAAAAAAGATAAAATCTGATTTCCTCATGCATTTTCATCAGATATAATAAATGAGGGGTCAGTCTCCTGCCTTGTCCTAGTTTTTGGGTTAAGCAAACAGTTAACCAATTTATTTATTTTATTTCTAGCCATCATGTTATTCCAAAATAAGATTGCACTTAAAAGAGAAAATTGTGGAAACCGTTTACTGATTACATGGCAATAACCTCTGTAAATAATGACCCCAGTATACATAGCACTTTCTTTCCTTAACTAGCATTCCATCAAAGTAACCTTTAGTGGCCCTTCCTTTCAAATCGTCTATTAGTACACAATTAGAGGCGCCTTACAGACATAAATATCTTCACATAAGTAAATCTTAAAATATCTAAAGAGTCGCCATAAAGTGGTTCTTTAGATAATATCACTCATTGGGCCATCACTGCAGATAATATCATCTATAGGAGAAAGTCCCATAGAGGTTCAAAAAATAGCACTAGAAATCAAAGCATGTTTTTATTACAACAGCTGTTGCTGTTAATCAGATATTGTCTACATTTATAACTCATTAACCGTCCTCATTTCAAAATACTTTATAGTTCTTGTGTACATCAAAATAGACACAAGCATCAAAAATAATATTTCAACAAGCTGTATTTCATTTAGAGGTAAATGACATTTTAAAAATAAATATGTTCCATATGCTTTCAAGATTGAGTTCCAAATTTCCAGTAACAACGAATATCCCACTTCAATCATACGAAAACCCATCGCTAAGGGTTCATTTCAAACAGGTCATATATGCTATCAAGTTCTCCAAGTCATTGTAGTACAAAATTCTGCCACATGATGTCAGCACCTCCTTATACGCAAAGAGAAATCTATCTTCGAAAGTATTAACACATAAAAAGATGCATAGCTAGTTTGTCTTTAATTTTCTTTCCGCAAAGAAAACTAAAAGTTACTATAATATATGAAAATGTTATTATAACAATAAATAATTCTAAGTTGTTCGGAAAAATCAAGTTCATTCTACAAATAATTAAAATTAAAAAAAAAAAAAAACTCCGAAATCATAAAACCACGATCTGTGCGGTTCATGTGTCATCAAAGTGCTACGTCAAAAACATCAGTGGTGATATCAAAAGGTAACTTGTCTCTTACAGTGCGCCGAAAATACCATTAGCGTCCACGGCTACCGAGCGGCGGATATACAAAGCGGGCGGCGCAACGGTAATGGCGCCAGCGAAAAAACTAACGTTCAATACAACGCGGCAGTCGGTAATATACAAAGTGAACGGGCGGGGAAAGTATAAAGGAAAGTTGCGGCATAACCAGACAGTAATGGCGCCAACGGCACCATCTAACACGTGTTATCAATCCAAAATAATACATTAAACCCTTTCGTAATTAAATACCACTATAAGGTAATAACGGTACATATATCATCATACGCGATTACATTAATTCTACGTAATCATCTTTAATTGAATAAATTAATAGCTGTTTGATTAAAGGGGTAATCAATTTGATAGGAGTTTAATTAAAGGGTTAATTAAATTGATATCAAAATTTAATTAAATTATATCTTACAATGTTGCATAATTTACACTATAAATATACAAAATATAGGGAATTTCAACCCTTTAGGGCATAATTTGGCAACACCGCGGCGCTAGAAAGCCCATAATACAGCGTAAAAGGCTACGATTAAAATAATATCGCCTCAGGGCGGTCAGAAAAGGACATATCTCTACTCACAAGCGGGTCTGGGCGGGGAGAGTACAAGCGCATGGTCCTCTTTGCAGTGTTTTGAAGGTGAACTTTGTGCCTCCTTTAAGGGTCTTTGGGCGCTTTCGGATCAGTCTGGAACCGGTTCCTAAGATTCGATTCTGGAACCGGGTTTTCGGATCCAGGTCTGGAACCGGTTCCTAAGTTCCGGTTCTGGAACCGAGTTTTAGGATCCAGGTCCGGAACCGGTTCTGACAATCGAATCTCCGAGAACCGGTTCCTCGTGGAACTGGTTCCGCCGGAACCGGAACTTTGTGGCCATCCCTAATAATAATTCGTTTCGCAATATGTATCTTTTGCTCCGACACGAAGTCGGAAGTGGTACAACTTACAGGAAGGTAAAAATAAAAAGTTATCAATGTTAAGGAGTCATTCAAACATCTATTTCTTTGTCCAAGGCTTCACTTGCATTCTTTATAAAAACATGCAAAGAGTTAAAAGACCATGCTCCGTGAACGCTCCGTGTACTAACATGCGTGCGTTTAGTTTGTGTTTCGAATGTAATTTCCGAGAAACAATTCAATGTAATAACTAGATAGCCATTCCAAATAAAGTTTAAAAAAATACTTGGGAGCTGTTAAGAGCCGAACCCCAAACTTATCACATATTACTATTGTTATTTAATTAAAAAGAGCATTAACATGTTCTTCAAACATTTGTTAAATATCGAAACTATTTATGGTCTCGTTAAAACGAGTAATAAGACATTAAATTGTATCAAGCTAGACGTTAATTTTAATGACTGTTAATTACCAAATTATAATGAAACAATGGTAACACATGAAGAACAAGCGAACACCATGTATAAATATACGGCACCTGATATGAGCACGTCACATTACTTACCATTGAAACTCGAAAAAAAATGAAAATGGAGTGAAATTTTGAGTTTTACGACCTATGTTTATTCTTTAGACTAAAGGAAACGATAACGAATGATTAATGGAAGTGAATAACTAACTGAAGAATTGGTGGAATGAAAATGTGGAGGAAACGGAGAAGCCCATAGACACGATGTTGTCCACTGCAAATTCACATGGTCTAGAATCGAACCGGAGATCCCTCACATTAGAAATGAGCACTCTACCACTGAGTTCTTGTGGCATTATAGTGAAAATGACTTCGTATTTGAATGTACCCTATAAATATCATATTATGTTATTACAGCTAATAGCTAATGTTATTCAATTTCCCTTCGTAAACTGACAAAACAATATAAACACTGCAAAACTGTTGTCGCGTATCGACAAGTAATAAAACTACGTTGCGTGCTTAAATTAATAGCGCATAATGCAAGCTTTAATGTTAAACAAACAGAGAAGTTTTTGAACCATTATTCCTAAAGGTAAAATTAGCAACAGATGGTTAGTTAGCGAGATATTTTTAAGTTATAAAGTTATTAAAACCGAAGAAACGCATAAATGCTTTGTTTTCCTAAGCTAATATGTACTTTGGTCTTAGTATGTATGTATGCATCTGAGAAAGTTCCCCAAAGTAGGAAGAAATATCCTGAAAAAATAAATTACTTTTGGAAAGATTTAAACTATAATGTACTTAATTTTCAATTAACGATGATGCCCTAAATTTAATTCGTTAAAGTACTTTCCTGTGGAAAGCAAATATTATAAACACCTTCTTGTTTAATACGGTACAACCTATTTGCATACATTTTCTCTCGAAAAGCTTATAGAGGTAGGTGAAGAAGGCAATAATAAAAACTAGTAGAAATATTCGAGAAAAAGAATCCTTTCATTACATTCAGGGAGTCGGCAATTGCATCATTGGACTTAAAATGGCCTAGAGAAGCCCTTAAAGGTACAATGTTTGTGGTTTTCAATAATAGTACGAATGAACATCAACAAACAAAGCCGCTAACGTTTGTTGCTGAAAGTGCAACAATGCTGCTTCCTCAGGGAAAGAGACAGAGAGAGAGAGAGAGAGAGAGAAAAGAAAGGTTGCGCCCAGGAAGTTGCGGATGACAGAAAATGCCAGTTGCAGGATGCGGTGGACCAATGGTGACTCCAAACCGAGAAGTCTTCTCCACCCTTGCCTGCTGTCTGTTATCATTGATCTTCTCTACGCAAGCAGCCGTGGCGGAATGGTAACAATTTCACTTCTCTCTGTGTCTCTACCACACTACCTTCTAAACCCGACTCCCCCTTTCATCTCTTCCACCATTTACCCACAGTGCAAGGAGACGTAACCTGACGAAGTATTCAAAGAGATGTGCGAAATATATTGCTTTTTTGACGCTAGGTTATCGTCAATCAAATCATACCCCCTTCCATCTCTCTCAGGGGTGTACCCAGCAAGTTTTTCTTAGGGGGCAAGATTTTTTGAGTGGGGCTGGACTTTTACACACTAAAAGTGAAACGAAAGTCTGCTTCAGAATGTGAAAGCAAAAATAAATTACGATGCGTAGACTACATATTAAGATTAAGAATATGGGGTCACATGACATAACACTTGAAAATCACATTTCTTCTAATAATTTTCCAATGCTTTCTACTCCCTTATAATTTTGATGTTTGTTCAGAAACTGTGTACAGATTTATCGTACGCCTGAAAACTTGTATGACAGAAAAACGATCATTTTTACCACAGTTCCGACAACGTAAAGAAAGGTGTGTGAAAATCATGCACCAGCCTGTGCTAGGTGGTCAGTAAGGTAGTTTTCCATCTTTTCTGATTGACGGAATGGCACGTAAGGGATAGTGAGCATCTGCGCAAATAAAGGGAAGTACTAAAAACACACACGATAGTCACTACAAGCTAACTTTAAATCCACTACAGTTCAGAGCAGGTGCTTCCATAGGAGCAGGCGTGTTAGCAATAGTAAATGAAAAGAAATACTAAAACCATATATCAACCGTTGCTAAGTAGTCACTACAAGTTAGCTTTGTATTTTAAGGAACCACACTTTTGAACTCTTTTTCACATGTTAACACATGACTTACATCTGTAAGCGCCTACATACACAGGCTAAATAAGTTTCTTAAACATTACTTTTCCTCTGCAAGTTAATAATTTCAATAGTAATTTTTTTCTCAAGAGATTGATCTCGTAATCTTAATCTGCACCAATCCAGTATCTGTACAAATTAATTGCGTTATCATTCAATAGACAGACATGTTTAATATGTATGCGTCTATTGAAATATTTTGTTTTAAAAAAAGTTCGTATGTTGTCTCTTTCTGTGTTGAAGTTTAGTATCCTGTATCAGCAACAGTTTAAAGTGGAGTTCCATCCACCGTAATTCGTTCATTTCTTGAATGGTCTCCCACCGGATACCGACCCCTGGATAGTGTGCAAAACGCACAGGCGCTAGCTACTATGTTACCTAATAGGAATGGTGTCAATACAACTCAATTTTAGCACAGGGCAGTGGTTCCAGCATTACTATGACTGTAGTATGTCATTTCAATACCGAGAGTCTAGTAAACTGAGTGTAATTTTTGCTTCCTATTTGAGATAAGTTGCCAACAACACCTTTTGGATGCAACCGTTACGGTTAACACAGGCCAGATGTTACGGTTAAGACATGTCTGGCGTTACCGGTCTGACACCTACGCTGGTGTTTAAGAACTAGGTGAATGAACGAAGGAACGCGGAAAGACGAAGTGAACCAGAGTGTTTTCTTTCAATATATATACTGCAGTATTACAACACCCTATCTTCCACAGGCACTATTATTGATAATTGTACCATTTATCAGTGATCAACCCAACCCTTTATATGCTACGAACAATGATTTATCAGATGTAACATAGCCACATCCAAATCCTGTGTATCAAGAAGATACAGCTACATTGTAATTTTCGGTGTATACGTTGCATTACTAAGTAACTGACGAAGAGAAAACTATATTAGTTTTTAACTTTAGCTATCAGCAAAGTTTTACCCGGTATATTTAACACTTTTGATAAAGAATAAACAAGGTCTGATGTTTGATTTAACAAATACCATTTTATAATTTACTCCAAAATCCAGAAGTAAAAGTGAGGGTGGACGCAGGGGGACGCCGTTACCCTACTTCCAAAAATATCTATTGCGTCCCTTCATTTCCTAAAACATTACAATGGGCAAAGATAGGCACAAGGAACGGCATGACGTCATGCATTCCTTTATCTTTTGAGATCCACTTTCACCCCTGCCAAAATCCAATGAAGTACCATCAGGCATGTGTCAAAATTAAAACACAACTAAGTAACACAGAGTCATTGTGCTGAATTAATACAGTCATTATTTCTTTTCACTATGTGATTCTATGCATCTTTTTTTAATAACGGTTTCTTACTTTGATTCCTTTCAAAATGCTTAGAAACTTCGCTACGCCTTTTACATATACAACTGAGCAATGCATCTAATTGAAAAGGACCATCGATTTATTTTATTTTATTTTACCCCAGGCACAACAGCAGGCAAGTTTCGAAGCTTGGAAGAAAGGTCGAAATCGATCACGCTTCTGCTCAGCTGGTCTTCTTCACCCCGTACAAGGAAAAAGAAAGTGCATCCGAACTTCCCCGTTTTGTTGGAAGGAGGGCGAGTGGGGGGAGGGAGGAGTCGTGATTTTGATGGAGTTAGCTGCCAATACAACTGATCCTTTTCTCACTCATTTTCTGCTGCATTGCATTTTTTTTTCTTTAGTTCTCTTTCTTTTTCTTTTGCTGCCTTTTCCTTTTTTAAATACTTCTTTTTCTTTCTATCTTCCAATCTTTCTCTACTCATTTCTCTTTTTCTCTGTTATCTCAAGAGGATATTTTCCCAATTTAAGTTACACCTGCGTTCTTTCTACTATCAATTTCTAGTTTTAAGACCCCATACTTTAACTTCTAGAACTGTTTCGTTTCGACTACGTACACGATTAAATCTAGAATCTTATCTTCTAAGAAAATGCACACGCCTTTTTGACTTTGAAGAATGTTTCGATTACACAAGTTTGCTCTAGAAGAGTGGTTTCGTAATTTATGTTTTTTTTTTTAACTTTAAATTCGTGTCCCCTTAACACTTTTACTATACTTGTGCTACTTACAAATTGATATGCAAGTTAGAACTATGTAATTAAAAATACTTAATGTATTTTCAAGTTTCGTTATGAAATGAAATCTTTAATGAAATCTGAAATATTTAATGAAACTTTAACATATATGACCTTTTAAGCTAAAAAAAAGGCACATGGGATGATTAATAAAAGTCAACAAATATGAAAGAATTTGTGGAATAAAAATGAGGATGAACCCCGTAGTAACCCACGGACGTATTAGGATTAGTTATATTGAAGCTTAGCGTCCCTTGAAGCAAAGGGACATCAAAGATATTTCTAAAAGTTTCCAGACACTGGAATATTATTCCAGTTGTAATAACACGTTCATGGCATATAGTGACATCTATTGAAAAAATAGTGAATCAGTTTCAACTGTCGAGCCGCGTCAGTTCGTAAACCTTCAGATTAGAGAAACCTATGTAAGCCAGTGATGCCAACACTTGAGAAAAATATAGTGGGATTGTTTGCATTAATTTTTCCGAAAGAAATAAAGGCAATTGTCGTCGAAATTTTCGACAGATATAGGATTTTTCGTATATATATATATACGAAAAATAGATATAATGAGTGATGAAAGATTGCGAAATTACGAGTTATTCTGAAATTTTAATCAGATCTTTTTATCTCGAAATTTCATGCTACTGAAGAAGTGGTTTGTGGAATATGTGTTAGTAAAAAATCAACTGCCAAGGGGGGAGAAAATGTGCTCTGGTAAAAGTATCAAACGAATGATTTGATACTTTCATTTGTTTCTCGTTTGATATTTTTCTTCTGAAAGGAAGAAAAATATCAAACGAGAAACAAATGAAAGATAAAAAAAAGTAAAATATCAAACAAGAAAGAATCCTTCCCAAATTTTTCATCCAAAATATGTGGAAAACAGAGTTCTTTCTAACATCGTTAAGCTCAGCATGAGGTGATGGTACAAAGGTATGATGCACACAATGTATTTCTGGTAACAAACAGTACGCGTTTCCAATTAAGGAATACTTCTTCACAAGCTGTTTTATATTCGTGGACGATTGAATAGTTTCATTTCACATTTTATTATTATTATCTTGTAATTAATAGAATGTGGGAAATTCAAAAGGAAAATGGAAAATCTTGACTCTAGAGAGGGAATTCTATAATTACCCAGGTATGAATCATTGATGGAAGCCATCTAGTTGAATATTACTTGCATGAAGACTCTGGTACCCAGATGACTTATTATACCTATTGAAAAATGAAATGAAATCCCAATAAGTTTTACGGATATGTCGGCTAGACTAAAGGAGACGGTGATGATGAGAAATGAATGAAATGGTAAAATGAAGAAAGTGGAAGAACCCTGAGAAAAACCACGCATACGGTGTTTGTACACCACAAAGTTCACTTGGCGCGAGCTTGGATCAAACCAAGGACCCCGTGCACCAAAGGTGAACGCTCCACCACTGAGCCACTGCGTCCCAACTTATTATATTGATACTTGGAAATGAACCATTTATATACGAACAATATTACTAGTAACTTACGCAATAGAGAAAACAAAGAGTTGGTTTATTCAACAAGTATAATCTCCATTTGCGACGACACATCTCTCTGTCAAGTCAACGATTCACATGGTTCTCAATCAGAGGCTGACTCTTGGAAGGGAAGGGGTAGAAAGAAGGCGATACCTTTCCAACTATACAAGTCGAAAAAACTGATCTAATCTAGCTTAAAACTCGAGTGATAAAATAAAGAGTTCTGTGTTTTACGTGTGTACTTACCTTCTCTCATGACTAGATTCTATGGACGCACTCTTGCGCTACAGTACTGTCCCCTTACCTATCCCTTGTCAAAGCTTTATTCATTCCGGAACAATACTAAATACAAACTAGTTTGTAGTAATAACATCGTGTAATTGGTGCGTAATCGGGATGGCCAAATCCAGAATTTTTATGGAAAGTAAAATAGGAAAATTCCGGATTTCGAAAACAAATCGAAATTCAGAAAACTCTAGAATTCTGAAAAATTCCAGAATTCAGAAAAATTAATATTTTAGAAAAATTCCGAAATTCGGAGATTCCATAAACTCACTACAGTTATTCATATATTATACAGGAAACTACAATTAAGCTCAATCACTGAACTTTTGTATAGGGGAAGGTGGGAATAAGGAAGATCTTTTTCGTTTTCCACTGTCAACTGAAAAGTTGGTGAACATTTTCATACGTGGCATAAGAAAATTTACACTTTAATCTTTGTATTCTCGAACACATATTTAAAACAGTATACTAAGCGTTCAGTTATACAATTTTGGAAAAAACCCTTGAGCAATTGAGGGCTTGGGAAATGGTTAGTAATATGAAACAATGGTATTTTTTAAAAAAAGTTGAGTTCTCCTTCTTTTTCTTAGTTTATAATTATCTATGATACTGACATAGGTCTGGCCTGTATACACAGTTTTATAACAGCATTAACTATGAAGAAACTAATACGCAAGAGAACTAAATGTTAAGATGGTGAAAACTATACATCTACGCATACAGAACTGAAATATGACAATTATCTTATGATGTTTATTAGCGCAGGAAAAACAATCAACATGAAACCACACTGACACATTACGCACTGTATCCATTTCTCACAGGGTATTTTAATCCGACCACTTCTCACCACAAGATAAACATTCACAGTTTATGTTTTCAGGAGCACTCTTTTCAAGAACTCAGGTAGAAATAAAGAGCCAGAAGTGAAAACATTCTGAATCGTCTTTCTTTTCTGTCAAATTTAATATTTTCCTTCATTGGGGCAGTTGCAAATATTCTTGTAGTTTCGCGCCCTTTGACGTTGTTTCAACTGGAACCTGGACCTTGCATTTGTAATCTTTAACAATGCATTCTGATTAGCGTACCGATCATATATAGGGTTAATATTCCCTCGCTGCTTCACAGGCTTTTGCTTTTCTTTCTCTGAGCGTAGTAGAATATTCTTATAGAGAACTAGTTAAAATAGTCGGTGACAAACTTTTGCGGCCTCCGTTCGATTTCTTCTATTTTAGTATCGCATAGAAGACTCTCTAGTCCATACTCACACCTTCTCCCCTAGGACTAACAAACACAGGAAACATTGTAAACAACCGGTAGATATTCCGTAGATAATATACTTGTTGAAAAACAATCGTGGTCTATGATTTATCATTTAATTTCAGAGACGCTGAAATGATAAATGAAAATTAAGAGGCCTCTAAAAGGAGGTTCAAGTATCGAGAAAATAATTACCAGTAATAATAATCCTGTTGCGTTTAAAATTAGTTAAAACAAAGTTACACAAAGTGCTTAAGGATCATTAGACGGAGCGACGAGATATCTTCGATAATTACGACATAATTTATTATTTTCTAGTTTTAGCTATTATGCATATATATTAAATTTTAATTTTAAAACATTTAACAAAAGAAAGAAAACTGCACTTGAAAAACATTAAAGATAATTACAGAAATGAATTAGTATTAAAAGTTTCTCAGAGACAAAGCGTTTTCCATGTTTTGCAAACTATATTTTACTTTACTAATGAGAAATGCAAACAACTGCAGCTATTCACACGGCATTTTAACGTTTTATATCAGAAAAAGACAAATAGGAAAACTGAGATAAAAAAAAAAGATTAAGAAGCGTGTTAAAGTAATAAATAAATAAATAAAATTAATTAAAATAACAACGAATTTATCAACAAGAAGATGATATGTCACATCTTTATTATTCAAAAGTTAAACAATATTGAATTTATCATTGATATATAAAATATATTTTTTGTTGGATTGCTATTATTATTTGTATTTACTTTTAGATTTTTAATATAGCATCTATATATTAAAATGCTAAGTTTATAGGTTTGCTTCCAATCGTTTCGACAATAAGATCTCGAAAACTACAAGTGCTAGAAACGTGCCGTTTTTGCTGGTCGATTCCAAATGTTGCCCACTTCTAATTGAATATTTAAAAAAAAAAATGGCGTTATAACATTTTTAGGGGTACACTGGAAGTGTTGAAATTTCAAAAAAGTAAAGCATCATATCCTACGAGTTATACATTCCAACACCACATAATTTTATACACGGGTCGTATGTCTCTCAGGCGTTTGTTTCATGGCCAAATGATAATGAAAAACGAAGGATAACCATTTCTCCAGTCTAAGTCGAATCTTTGTTGTTAGAAGTGTTTTGCCCAATGAACACTATTTATCACTGACATTATAATTAATTGTGTATGTAATGTATTTGCTTATTACATACTGCATGCAACAAAATACTGATTATACACGAATTAGAAACTCTAACCGGAAGTAGGCTCAATCTTGTAAACGGTGCGAGATATTGAAAAAATAATAGAAAAAACTTCATGTTACCCCTTGCGGATTTTTATCAAGATGTCTTCCACCTGTGTCTGTAAAGGGACAGGTACAGATGCTGTGAGGAATGACAAGGAGATTCATGCTCATATGTGAATGATGCGCTGTATAGAGAGCGCAGGTTCAGCTAGTAGCTTTGAAAAAGGTTACATTTTGAGATTTCACATAAATATTTATACTGTATTGCTCGATAAATGTCTTTAATGGGATAACGATAAATTATAACTTATACAACTAATTTTTTACAATACTGTTGCATGGAAATACAGTCTATTAAGTATCTTTCCTTCGGTATTAAGTATCTTTCCTTCCCTCTTACAACTAAGATGCGAAATCCTGAGAGGATCAGTCGAATTCATCCCGCTTAATATTTTTGGAAGAAAATTTCCCCCTCATTAAAACTTATTGGTAAGGGTCAATAAAATGATACTATTATCAAAAGGTTCCAAATTAATTAATAATCCATATATAGTACTAATTAACATATATTTCACATGTAAGCCTAATTAATTGGTGGACTTGTGACTATTGGTGTTCCTAATCTTACAGTTTAGTAATTATTAATGTTCGAATATTTTCTACCTAACTTTCAATGTCGAAACATACCAGTGCGAAGATTTTTTTCTTTCTTTTTTTTTAATACAGTTCTTTCTCACCCCTACTTCAACTGTTATAATTTCGCATCCTGCTTACAACTCCCGTTTCCTTCCATATTTTCATTTCATCAATTCTTTCAAAATAATTCCCTTCCACTAATTACCTATTTCTTTTACCCTAAAGCAGCGTTTCCTAACCTTTTTCAACTTGCGGCACACTACGAGTGTAACTTGGATTCTCGGGGCACACTTATAGATATTATTATTTGTAAATATAAAATTCCGTGGTATTTTTTCTGTGATTACTGATCTCCTCCTCACAGAGATGAAAGCTCGATCACTGGTTTTCCCCTATGCTAATTCATTGTGCTTATTTTTCATTCTAATTTAAAAACAGAAAACAATTGCAATGAGATATAGGAATCAGGTTTTTAAAATTACGCATTCTTTTTTGAAAACTGTATCCAACCTTTTATTAAGAAGGAAGATCACTAAATAATGAACCAACAAATAAATCTCTTTTACTTTTAAAACACAAATGTAGGTAACTTGTCGAAAGGATTGAATGATATTTTAAATTTTCAAGTTACAAAATAGTCTGCAACAATAAAGAAGCAATAATGGTCATAACAATGACAACAAATACTTTTTTTTTCAACATTAGAAATGTACAGAAAAGTAGCACGGCATGAAACTTAAAATTGTAGATTCATAGTAGAGGCTCATAGTAATGTGCAATACAAATATACATTTTCCCCTGTGTTTTTCAATTTGATTGTTATAGAATTAATAATTTTATTTCGATTTCCTCGCAGCACACCAGCGGCCCATTCACGGCACACCGATTGGGAAATGCTGCCCTAAAGACCACCATAATCTTTGGACGTTATATTAAACATTTCATTTTTGTTTGACAATTCTTCAACCGCAGTAGTTAACCTGACAATATAACAGAAGTCAAAACGGATGTTTCCGGTAAAGTAATAGCAATATTTTATTGTAAATATTTAAAGTTGAACTGTTTTCAGCGCGAGATTTTTCTCTGCTGGCAAAGATTTAAACAATCTCTTTTGGTACGTATTGCTTCTGGATGTTCCGAAATAAACCTCTACCAAATATTAGTAACAATCCTCACAGTACTTGACCGTATAGATGCTTCTTGATAGAGAAACTTTAATTATGATGACCTGGTACACTAGTAATAATATCTTGCTTGTACGTACACTCATGTCTAAAATTATTGTCGCATGTCTATAAATATGTTGTTGTAGGAATATAATTTGATAACGAATTCGCCCGGTATTTCTTATAAAGTTAGTATGTGTATAATCAGCAAAGACATGTATGTGGCAAATTTCATGTCAAAAGAGCAGTAAATAAGAATAATAAAACGAAAATAAAACTTTCTTGTCCATTTAGCAACATTTTGTTTTACTCATTCTAATTTCCGTATTTACAATTATTTTCCTATGAAATTTACCACAAATATACATTTCCCGAATATACACATAGTATCAGTATTAAAAGTACCCTGCAAAATCATTATCAAATTATGTTCTTAGAAGAAGACGGTTGTAGATATGCGACAATCATTTTGGACATGAGTGTACCTTGAAAGTAATGATGCCTCTCTCTCTCTCTTTTTTTTTTTTTTTTTTTTTTTTTTACGTAGATGATTGAAGCTATAGAAGTGCATTATATGCAGCAAAAAGGAATTAAGTGAAACCCGAATGTGTATTTCATGTATCAACAGGAAATTATACCAGGGGAGATAAGATCCATAGTATTGCTACATTCAGGAAATATATCCCCCGTAAGTCATCATTGTTCCTTCCATGCATAATTCTGGAAGAGGCTTTGTTCTCGGAATGTATCATGTCTTATGTTGCGCAAACTCTTTATCAATGAGTGACCTATTGTAGCCTCCTTATAGTTTAATTTGTCTTCCACCTCCACAGACAAAATTTTCTGCAACAAAGTCTGTAAGCCAACACACAAACACACACACACACACACACGCACACACACACACACGCACACGCACACACACACACACACACACACATACATACATATATACTCGTATATTAGGGTGTCCCTTGTTTTGTGTAATTTCGTGTTGCGATACGCACACCCCCCAAATGTATTCTATGTGACCATAAACACGCATTAGTGAAATAGCAGTTCTCTATGAGAACGTTAACCCGTGCCGACTTGATGACAGTCATGAAATGACGTTTTCATATTATAATATAATTTAGAATTCCCAACCGTGATAACGGAGAAACTAAAAGAGACGAAGAAACGAAACTTTGCACGAAGCAACTAGAGATAGGGTGACATCTGCTCATGTAATGACGAACCGACGAACATGAACAGTGTTACCAACCCAAGAGAAAGTTGTGTTTCTGTAAATAGAATGACCTAAATTGAATATCATCATTGGAAGCTATAATAAAAATAAAGAGAAAAGAGATGGCAAACGCAGATCAGTGTTGCAAACTTCTCGAGAAATAAAGTATAACATGTGTTGGCGCACACAGGGAGTGAGAATCGTACACCTTAAATCAGATAGTCAAAAGAACTGTTTGCGTTGACTCTAAGTCTAGAAGGATCCGCTGAACAGTGTTGCCATCAACAGAAGTGAAAAATTGAGTTTGGAAAACATACAATAACTCGGAAAAGGTCATTAGTGCTGTATGCCTTAAAACCTATAATGCAAGGTGGTAGAGCATGAGGAGTAGAACCGTGGTTATGTGAGATCAATAACTGACCGAGATATACGATATCTTGTAAAAGCTGACAAGTAAGGTTTGTGAAAGGTGGCAAAGCTGCACAGCGGGTTGAAATCCCAACAACCTGGTTAAGATATGATAACTGCATTCAATTTACATGGGTTTATGTACTCCTGAGCTTTTGAGGACTCTGATAACCATACTGATATCAAGAGCAAAAAAGCCGCCGCTGTGCAGCGTTGCCATCGTTTTAAACCTTAGTTCTCTGCTTTAACAAGATACCGAATATATATATCAGTACGTGAGTTATCGATCTCACATAACCATGGCACTACTCCTCATGCTCTCCCGCCTTGCATTAAAGGTTTTAAACCATACAGCACTAGTGACCTTTTCCGAGTTATTGTATCCCTTCAAGACTAAATTTCTCCCTTCTGTTGATGGCAACACTGTTCAGCGGATCCTTCTAGACTTGCAGTAAGCAGAAACAGTTCTTGGCAATATCTGATTTAAGGTGTGTATAACGTTAGTACCTCACTCCGTGTGTGCGCCAACACATGTTATACTTTATTTCTCGAGAAGTCTGCAACACTGATCTGCGTTTGCCATCTCTTTTCTCTTTATTTTTATTATAGCTTCCAATGATGATATTCAATTTAGGTCATTCTATTTACAGAAACACAACTTTCTCTTGGGTTGGTAACACTGTTCATCCAATTATGTTCGTCGGTTCGTCAATACATGAGCAGATGTCGCCGTATCTCTAGTTCCTTCGTGCAAAGTTTCGTTTCTCTGTCTCTTTTAGTTTCTCCGTTATCACGTCATTTCATGACTTTGTCATCATGTCGACACCTGTTAACGTTCTCATAGAGAGCTGCTATATATATATATATATATATATATATATATATATATATATATATATATATATATATATATATATATATAAGAATTTTAGATGTAAGAATAGGAAAATAAGTCATAGTGCAAGTTAGCAGTAAAATGTGATTGAGTATTCATTATTGAATACGTAAAATAACTAAACAGAGAAAAAATCTTTTTTATATATAACAATTGAGATACCTGTGATAGTTGGTGGGGCCTGGCAGCTCCTGAAGTGATGTGGACCGTTGTGGTCATTGGCACACGAGTTGCCTGACTAATTAGTATAGACTCCAGCTGAAAAGAAGGTCAAACAAAACAATTAATAAAACTTAAATAAACAAACTGTAGCTTATATATATGTGTACTTAAAACATTTGCAAGTATAGTTGAATAAAACAAATTGCATACGCCTAATGTTGGTGGAGAAACAGGGAATTTAAATACCTCATACTTTAAGCCACAGGATTTTTTTCGTACCAGCACAGACAGTAGGATCAACAGTAGGAAATACTAGGCTAGACAACTGTACAAGTTGGACCTACATTGTAATTGACGTAGTCCTATTTAAAAATTACAACTTTAAATTGGATTGGCAATACTGTTAGTCTAGTGGTACTGAAGAGTACGTCATATAATGTCTTTCAGAAAGACATGAAAGACATGAAATTTGAGCGTATTGTACTCATTAGTTTAAAAGTAACAAGAGCATATCAAGATAAACGGTCCACCCTGTATAAATATCTTTTCAATGACAATAATCATAGTTTTATGAGGTAGAAATGACGCTACTTGTAGTGGCACCGTGTAGCGCTTTCATTAAGAGTCTTCATCCTGGCGAAATTAAAATACCGCTAATTTTACAGTAATTATGTGATATCTTCAAATAGATAAAATATAATTGAAATATGGAACAAGAGCGCCCTAGACAATATTATTTTGCGTGAGGTACCGTTATCACAAGTCATCTAGTGGCTTACCGTTTTCAGCTATTTAGAAACGCGAAAATAAATGCCGATTTTCAAAATGGCTCGAAATCGAAAGCAGGTAAGTGAGTCGTGATAACGGTATATCATGTAAAATTATATTGTCTAAGGCGCTCTTGTTCCACATTTCGATTATCTTTTATGTATTTGAAGATATCACATAATTACTGTAAAATTAGCGGTATTTTAATTTCGCCGCATGAAGACTCTTAACACCTTTGGTGCGAGCAGTCCGGGTTCAGTTCCCAGTAGGGATACTCGGTTGAGCAAAAAACTTTTTTCAGGCAAGCCATCGTGAGTGAGTTTTTCCTGGGTTTTCCACATTCACACCACGCAAATGCCGAGATTGTATCTAAGATGAAGTTCTCAGGTATCTTCGTTCCTTCTCCTTTCCTTTCTTCCTTCCCCATTTCCTTCCACGTGTAGTGTGATCGCGGGGAGACGTCATCTCCCATGACGTTATGGGCTTAAAAAGACTATAGATCCCGGTAATGGCCAGAAATGTAGTTTCTAATCCTAATCCTAATCCTAAACACCAGGCGTACAGGGTGGTCCAAAAATAGGTACACACCCCTACATTGATCAAGTGTAACATTCTAGTTTATGGGTTTATTTGTTTCAGCTCTTCCGAGCTTAAGATGTAAGTAAAAACACATTAAGAGGAAACAATAAAGAAACTAAGTCTACCTGGTGGATAACAATAAGAAATGATATACAATGCAATAAGCTGATCAGTACGGTATTGTTTACCCACTTTTGGGCCACCCTGTATATTACCTATTCTTGGAACTATTCGCAGATAGTTTCATTTTAGTTGAAAGTTATTTGGTTCAAGTACAGGATAACATAAATCATTGCTACGTAGACCACAGGCTACGTATGATTGCTCGAATTCTGAATATTTTGCTTCAAATGTTATTAGCACTTTACATTTGATTAGAAACTTAACTCACAAAAACAATAGCTACAAAAACGAAATGAAATCTATAAGTTTTACGTCCCACGGTTATGTCGGCTAGGCTAAAGAAGACGGTGATGACGAGAAATGAATGAATTGTGGTGAAATGAAGAAAGTGGGATGAAACGATAGAATCCTGAGAAAACCCACGCACACGGTGTTTGTCCACCACAAAGCTCACCTCAACTGAGATCAAACAAAGAGCCCCATGCACCAGAGGTGAACGCTCTACCACTGAGCTACTGTGACCCTAACAACAGCTACATTTTGACATTAGTCGTAAATCGGTCTTGCTCCGGAAAGACTATTCATAATCACTCCGGTTATTGAGTAAACTCTCAATGGCTTTGACCAGTGACGCAATTCAGTTCATTTTCAGTTTAGCGTCCTTTTCAACAGCGAGGCTATATGAAATGTGGACCTACTGATTAACATGGAATCCGAACCACATGTGCTCCAGCCGGGAATCGAACCCCATTTAATCAAGCCAAAGACGCATCCGCGAACCGCTAAGGACCAGTAATAGAATTTTTCGTAGATATAGCCATCCGTATGTACGCTTGTTCTTTCGTTGAGTATGCGTTCGACTATAAAAATATTAGATGGTCATACGCTGTATACTCCCGTAACCCGTATATTCCCCATTACATCTCTGGTTGTGACTTACCTTTCGCAGTAAAACAATTAAGGTCTGGCGTACATATTTTTTAGAAACCAACAAAGCTGGAGTAAGAAATACTACTTGAAAAATATATGCAGAAGCAGTTATGTGAACTTGTCCAGGTAGAGTGGATACCGGTACCTATTAAAAATACTAAACGAGCCGCACCACTCTACTGGATTATTGTCAGAATAACGTTCGGATCGAAGAATATTTGCCTAAAAAAAGACAAAAACAACCTTACCACAGATATTTGAAAATTAACTGAATTAAATGACATTTTATCTAGTGTGTATTTCAGAATTTGTAGGGATTCTGATGTCAGTGTAGGTCTAAGATATCCAGATCTTGGGAGGATTTACAACTTTGGAGGAGGACACAGGCCTCAGTGGCTCCCGGGATCGGCGCCCATCCTTGTAATTTATTTATTAACTACGTTGATTCTATCCAATACTAAAAGTAACTTTTTGTCATCCTATTACGTGAAAAAAAATGAAGTAAAAAAAATAAATAAATACACTGCTGGATACTAAAAATGCAACACCGAGATGAAGAAGATGTAGCAGTCACAAATATGGCAGACAAATAGCTTAAGAAATAGAACTTATTACATGTTCTGCTCTTTGCGATGCCTAACAACACACAAGGGCCTAGCAGAATGTCCAGACAGTCAGTACTGCATAGTTCCATCACTTGCTTCTAGTACTGCTGCGACATGACGAGAAATAGAGAAGATAAATGTCTCCCTGGAAGATAGTATGTCACGCTGCCAAATTTTAGTATTTCAAAAGCATTATCTCCGGAAGGTCTGGTAGCAAAACTTTCTGCAAAACGTGTCCAGTTGATGGAAGATCACGTGGATGCGCCAGTTAAGGAAGACGTGGAACATAATGTCTAAAGAAGTAATAATTCCAAGATGAGCAGTAAAAGGACTACTGAATCAAATCGATATACCGCTGGTTACTACAAGAATCTTTAATGAGTATAAGATGGAAGCAGACACGGAATATAATAGCACTCAATACCATAACGTACGGTGGTGACCGACGTTGTGATGCAGAACGAAGGTGTTGCCCAGCGACCAACGTACTGTTAGACATGATATTAAAGACAGAAGCGGGATTCATCAAAGAAGAGGATCTCGTACCATTTGGTTCTCGATTCATGACTTTCGAAGTACTATTTCAGTCACACACATATATGCTGCTGTGCAGTCAAAGATAGCTACAACAATTGCCCGCTGCTCCGCCAGGGGACGTGGAAACGTTCGTAGGGACTATCGCTGCACAACTACCCCGAATTTTTGTGCCAGTGTTAGGAATGTGCCTTTCTGGTCCTCCAAAGCCATGTCCACAAGAACTCAGTCTTTTCAGTCCGTAGTATAAAATTGGCATTGCGCTTTTAAACGTCGTGTTGTTGCTTCTGCAGCCATATTCGATCACTTGGACTTCATTTGTTCCTATAGGGGCAGCAATGTTGCGAGAGATATGTCCACTGTCGTAATATGCGATAATTCTTCCGCAATCAAAGACAGATACCTTCGGGAATAGATACCGCATTTGACGACGATGCATTGTCTGATCGTTCCGACAAAGAGCCCTCACGCTAACTCTTATCCGATACTGAAATGTTACTCTCTGATCTATTTGTGGTTGCTGTTACCAGGGTGCACACGTGATAAGTAAGGAGCTGCACCTTTAATTATTGTACTGTCTTTCCATTGTAGGCATTCTAAAATGTGGGGTCAATCTAATGCATTCTTCTTCAAGTTGCATTTTTAATGCCAAGCAGTGTGTATGCTCATATTAAAATTTTAAATAAATAAGTTCTTCTTCTTCTTCTTTTTTTTTTTACATTTTATCATTTAGATTGAACATTTTTGTTTTTATGTATTGTTCTATTTTTTTTTTTCTGTGTTGAATGAAAATATATTGTATTTAAAATCTCATAGACCAAACAACATGGATTTTTAATAAGTGAAAAACTTTTCCACGAAAGAGGCAGCATAACTGTGTGCGGAAGGAAAAAAAGTGTCCTCGTCTCTTTTCAGCGTGTGTGTGTGTGTGTGTAAATACTGAAAAACGAACTGATGGTATTTCCATCATCACCGTATCGTGAACTGGAATGAGAATTGAAACCAGCACACGAATACAGTAGATAAAGTTTCAGAGTGAAAAGTTCGTTTCTTCAATACTGACAGACAGAAAGGTATAGATCTCCCCCTTGTTCACTATATATATATATATATATATATATATATATATATATATATATATATATATATATCAGAGGACCGCCATTTATCATTTTCAGCCTAGTTGGAATTGTCACATGATAAGTGAAGAGACCATTGGTTAGATGTATGGGTTGAATGCAGGCGTTACCACCGATTGACGTGTATTGATTTACAGGCTTTTCAACTTGTGTCTCTTTCTTTCGCTCGCTTTTTACACTACCGTATATATAATGTACGCACCTAACGCCACTGCATTGGGGAAAATTGTACTGTACGTACGCGTATACGAACTGAAAGAAATCATCATCATCATCAGTGCGAAATTTTCTTTGTACTGATGATGAAACCTAGAGAGAAACAATGTGTATACGATACGGGAAAATGAATTTTGCATTTTGACATTCAACTGTTGCATTCTTATTATACATCAATGGCGTATTTAGGATTTTGTTTCGGGGGAAGCTACGCACAATACGGGGTAGCAGGGGGGGGGCAATTGCCCACCTGAGTTTGAGAATTAAATATATATTAATCAATTGTCTACTAATATACTAGTAAAAAAAAAAACAAAAAAACGTGAAACTTGTATATCGGTGGAGGATCTTATCTCCCCCCCCCCAGGCAAATATGAAATGACGCTCCTGCAAACTCACGTTGAATATTTGTACTTTCATTTCAACTTAACTGATTTCATTTTAGAAAAAAAAAATGGAAATATTCAGTTTTATCTGTGTACATTTTTACCTGAAAGAAAATGTTGGGACAAGTTGAAGCTGGAGTATACTGTTTGCAGTTTTAAGAGCAAGAATTGCAGACTGATGAATTTATGTGATATGACACACACAAATTTAAAAGTGAATCTAACCTTTTGTTCTATTCATAGAAGAAAAGGAAGCATCCTCTTGGCCTACCTAATTTCCCGAGCTACTTTTTTCTCCATCTTGATTTTCTTTAATTCAAACATTTACCATTTTCTTTTTTTTATTACTAAACGATGTAAATATTTCTTTGCTATAATAACTAAAATCTCGTTATGTTGATATCCGTGCAAGTTAGTGTGTAACTCCAGTTTCGCTTATTATCTCCGCTTAGTTTTGGCCGACATGAATCACAAATGACAACGGTCGAAAGTATGATAGAAAAAACGAAAGAACATAACAACTAAGAAAAAGAAACAGAAGGGTTGAATGGTCGAAAGAAAGAAAAGAGGAACACAGTTTTTACATTGGATGAAATTTGAGAACTATAGTATTATTTCTGAACAAAGAGCATAAGAAAGTGGAAAGTCAATGGAATTCTTAGAAATTGTAAGAAGGATTATTGTTGTATATGGAATGCGAAAAAGTAACAAATATATTTCGAAGGAAGGGGGGGCTTGAGCCGACAGCCCCCTAAATACGCCTCTTTTATAAGTATGTGCAAAAAGTAGCTGTAGCTAATAGGGTAGTTTAAGTATTTCCCTACTAGCTCATGTTAGAAAAAATGTTAACATGTGTATGAATACAGCACTTATATTTTTAAAATACCAAACTATCTTCAGCATAAGTATAGGAGGTCTCATAAATCGGAATTCTTCGTAAAGCTGTCGACAGGGATCAGAGCAAACCGGTAGACATAACGAGAAACGGTTTCCTGTTATGAATTCAGCGCCCCAAGGCATAATATATCCGATTTCCGCCCTTATTCTCCCATTCCAACCGGAAGCAATAAAAGTCAATCATTTTCGGTTTCAGTGTTAAGCATCATTGAACAAATACAAAGAATGAAATTAAATTTTTGAGTTTTACGTCCCACAGATATGCCGGCCAGGGTAAAGAAGACGGTGATGATGAACAATGAATGAAATGGTGGAATAAAGAAAGTTGGACAAAATGGGAGAACCCCAAGGAAACCCATGCACACGGTGTTTGTCCACCACAAAGTTCACTTGGCAGGAACAGGGTTTGAACCCGCGACCCCATGTACCAGAGATGAACGCTCTACCACTGAGCCATCGCGGCCCTTGAAGAAATACTGTAATAGATAGGGAGAAGCGTTTCTCTAGATCCTAAGAATAATTTCTGCTATCTGTTTTATCTCCAGAGCGTCGTCTCCGGAGTTGCTTGGGTGTTCGAGAACCCCAGAATTTTTGTGGGGGTACTCAGAACCCACACAAGGAAAAGAGAGGACAAAGAAGAAAAAGGAAGAAGGGGGAATTCTATTAGTGAGAATTAGAAATTGTAAAAAAGTAAGTTTTTGAACTAAACATAAGCCTTTCATTTCAGTTTACAGCATTATCTTTATCATTATACAAAACTACGCTCAAAATTTTGTTCAATTTAGCAAATTTCATGTTTTTTTTTTTTTTTTTTTCGTTTTAAAATCTGTAAATCCTAAGATTCAGAAAGGCGTGACAAGAACTGAGTCAGAATATTCGTGGTTACACCGCAATAGTCTCATTTGAGAATACTTTCCACTGTACAGAAGAAAACACGAAAAAAAGGCCACTCAATTTTCATTCATAAAATACACTACAACTACATTTTCAGCGGAATTAATTTTCAAAAATTTCCGGCTGAGGAATTCTGAATCCCCACTATGTTTCGGTGAATCACACACTTTCAGACTCCCGGTTGTAGACAGCAAATTAGAACGCCTACACTAATTTTCAAAACTCACCGTTCCTGTTTGTCTCTTTACTAAAAGCGAAGAAAGTAGAGTTATACTTTCTAAATATTGATCTAAATAAAGCATAAACGGTAAAAGAGAGAAATGACGTTTTCGTATGGATTCAGTTTCGATATGTATTTAGGAGCCCAAGAATAGATTTCATCTCGGCTTTAATTCTTTTAATAATGTCGGAAGTAGTAGAAACTAGCACAACTTCCCGTTTCAATATTGATTAGTAGGGCAACCCAAAAGCATAAAAAGCATAATAGCAATTTACACATATGGTTGGCACCTTGAACATGGTTGTGGTTGCTTAAGGGTCCAGAAGAAACTAATTTTAAAAGTATAATGAAGCATAATCTTAGAAAATAAAGCATAAAGCATAATTTAAAATATATAGCACAGTTATTGGAAAATTCTGTTTAACTGTAAGTATAACATACTGTATTAATATTTTTTAAAACCAATATTTACAATGCAAAATCATTGAGAACATAACAATGCAACAATGAAAAGCTTAATTTTATTTCTGTAAACTTTTCGGTGTAAGCCTTTGGTATGGAGAAAAGAAAAAGGGAAAAGAAGCAGAAAACTTTCCTCCAACAATGAAAAGTACACGAGAACTCTACACTATATTGTTATGTGTACCTCTTGAACTTCGGCACTTTCTGTACTTTTTGGTGGCATCTTTTACTTTCCATTTTTGTATATGTGCACCTCTAAGGCGCACACAAGAGATAAAAAAAAAGAAAAAAACTGACTCGAGTAAATCATATATCTCTTTACAGTGCATTAAGTAGAAAGTTCTTTAAATATGAAAGAAACTGGTTGCATAAAATATAAATAAATAGATCAAGATATTTAGAACATTTAATGTAGAGTAAATATTATACATTATATACGATTAATGTAAAACAATGACTAAAATTAAAAATAAAGCATAATTTGAAAAAAATAAAGCATAATTAAACCAAAAATAAAGCATAATGTGGGTTGCTCTATTGATTAGTATAGAGGAAAAACTCCCAGAGATAGCAAGAAACTGTTCCTGATATGGATTCGGCGACGCAAAGACAGGTTCCACCTCCAAGCTTATCGCTTAGTACAGAGCAAAAATTCTCAGAGACAGCAAGAAACCTTTCTTCATATGAATTCAGCGACGCAAGAACAGATTCCACCTTCGATCTTATCTCTTAGTATACAGCAAAACCTCTCAGAGATAGCGAGAAGCTGTTCCTGATACAGATTCAGTGACGCAAGAGCAGGTTTCACCTCCGATCTTATTCCTTAGTATACAGCAAAAACTCTCTGAGATAGCGAGAAGCTTTTCCTGATACAGATCCAGTGACGCAAGAGCAGGTTTCATCTCCGATCTTATTCCTTAGTATACAGTATCAACTCTCAGAGATAGTAAGAAACTGTTTCTGATATAGATTCAGTGACGCGAGGACAGGTTCCACCTTCGATCTTATCCCTTAGTATACAGCAAAACCTCTCAGAGATAGCGAGAAACTGTTCCTGATACAGATTCAGTGACGCAAGAGCAGGTTTCATCTCCGATCTTATTCCTTAGTATACAGCAAAAACTCTCTGAGATAGCGAGAAACTCTTTCAGATTTAGATTCAGCGACGCAAGAACAGGTTCCATCTCCGATCTTATCCCTTAGTATACAACATAAACTCTCAGAGGTAGCAAGAAACTGTTTCTGATATGGATTCAGTGACACGAGGACAGGTTCCACCTTCGATCTTATCCCTTAGTATACAGCAAAACCTCTCAGAGATAGCGAGAAATGTTTCTGGTATGGATTCGGTGACGCGAGGACAGGTTCCATCTTCGACCTTATCCCTTAGTATACAGTGTGACAGGACACGCAACCCCATCAGCATTTCTGTACCCGTTGTTTTCGCGAGTTTTGCGTTTCGCTCACTTCGAGCGGTGTGACTGAGCGCTCCGCTCAGTAACCTTCTGAGCTCCACCTTAGCTGTCTAAACTTGACTGGCAACATTGATAACACATGACCAGCAGCAGCATTGTGTGTGAAGAGCAGGTGGGCAGGCAGAAAGAGAAGAATAAAAGAAAGATGCAACAAAGTCGTCGATGAAGAATAACTTTTAAGTGATTTAATAATGCAATAAGAAGCGTTTAAGGACTAGTACAGAACAATTGATCGTAAATTGTTTTAACCTGCCGATCAAGGTAAGAAAAATGGAACGGGCTTGAAACCAAGCCGTATTTGTGAAGAAGCAAGACACTGCAAATAAATATTGCATTTTACTATTGAAGATCATCGTATTTAAAATACTTGGATTATATACTTTGTTTGCATGCATCATAGTAAGAGAATATAAGCAATTGAATTTAACGTGAATTCAGGTACTAACGTCAACGAAAAGGATTAAAACAAGTGATATATATATACGGTATACGACACACTAAGCATGTTTTGCACTCGTAACATTATAGATTTTTTTAAATATAACCGTAGAAACATATGCGCATATAAGAAATAAATCTGAAATATTGATCTAGTATTTACCTAAAGCGATATAATAATATTCATTTCAAATACTTCACTTATAACCTAATCTATTTTATTGGATACGGCATATCAGTGCTACAAGGATTAAATATAATTAAGTTTCTTGCGCCAGTCAATATTAGTAGAAGTTAATAACTTGTATATACACTTTATAGGATCAGTAAATATCGAACGTTATGTATATAGTGAGCGCACAATATGAACGCATTACTTTGTATTGAATTTTTTCAGTCTTAAGCTCAAGTTTAGAACATATATCCATAAAAAGCGCTTGAAACAAAATCAATCTATATTTGATATAGGCCTATATAATAGCGGAATATAACTTCAATTTATAGCTATAAAAATATCTAACAACTACAGTAGTAATATAACATCGTTACATAACTGTATTATTTCTGAAAACTGTGCTAACTAACATATTTATCTGTGAAGAATGTTTGAAGTATCAGTAGTAAGTTGAATTCAATCTAAATAAAAATTTGCCAGTCGCGACCATCAAGTGTCATTTAGTTAGTCACTTTATATGCAAATCAGTATTACACTAGTGAATTATCTGTTCGGGCAAAGACAGAACTGAAGGTAGAAACAATTATACCAAAGTGGCAAGTATAATATAATAATTCAGTGCATCAGTAAAAAGGAAATAAATAAAAATAATGAATAAATAATAAATATAAAAATAAATAAGAGATCAAGCTTCTCTAAAACAGTTCTTTCTAGACATATGAAATAATATAATTTGCTACTGTCGTCTGGACTTTCATTTATTCTGAAAAGACTTATATAAGTATAGTAGAGAAAAATTATTGCATGTATTATTATATTTTTGTTTTTGTCGCATATAGTATTTTTGTATGTTTCATTGTTCTATATATATATATATATATATATATATATATATATATATATATATATATATATATATATATATATATTCTCTCTTTTGAGTTCTTGTCAATTTCAGTTTTATGTTGAATGGTATCAATAATTAAAGTCAGTGACGTTATCAAATCGTTATTGAAGCGACTGTTTATGTCAAAATATTGTTCATTTGTGGTGAGCATTATCCGTTGTGTATATGAATACTATTTTGTGAAAGAATGTGGTATTTTAGAAACAAAAATAGCAAATAAATACATATGGCTTTTAATAACAAGTTTTCGCAAGTATATTCTGAAAATTCTGAGTCTAGGTTGCATCATCTCTCTACGTCCACGCTAGTCTGACAACTTCGTGAATAACATCAGTGTGGAGATTTATATTGAAGGCTTGAATGGTAAGTTGTCGATTACGACCCAAGACTCAAGAGTGTCGTAGTATTAATGTTGGTATTCTTATTTGAGTTCAGTATTCCTTGATACATTTTGTTTTCGGAGCGTGGCTCCTGCTATCGAGATTCCGGATAACGGGAGGTTATTAAAAATTTGTTTCATATTTTAACCACTAATACCCTCCACCGTTACCGTCACTGTCACAACAGCAAAACCTCTCAGAGATAGCAAGATTGTTCCTGATATAGATTCAGTGACGCAAGGGCAGGTTTCACCTTTGTTCTTATCCCTTAGTATACAGTGAAAACTCTCAGAAATAGCGGCCGATCTTATCCCTTAGTATACTGCATAAACTCTCAGAGATAGCGAGAAACTATTTCTGATATGGATTCAGCTACGCGAGGACAGGTTCCATCTCCGGCCTTTTCCCCCTCTGTTGCAATCAGAAGTGATTAGATTTACTAATTTGCTTTTATATCGATGAAGGGAGACAAAGGGTCTATCCTTGCAATGCTAAATTAACATTAAAAATCCGTTTCTCACTATCGCGTACCTTTTTTTGTTCTATTGTGGTTATCATTCAAACTGCGAATGATAAATTTCTACTATTTCTAGTTGTAATAGAGACATAAGAACGGAGATGGTTTATATTCTTGGGTCATTGAAACTATATCACAGAATCGCTTCTCAATATGGGCCTATCTTATCTTTTTGCTCTGATATCGGACGGATCGACAGATGGCGGACAGGCATAACCTATATCAAGAACCGGTTTTCCGACATGGTTTCAGGGAACCAAGAATATAAACTATAAGATTCTCTATACTTATATATATATATCATAGGTTTGAAGGCAAAAATCGATAACGTTAAATTGCCTAAGGATTTCTAACTCCGAAGGCTTGCCACACTTCCGGAGAAGATTAATTTTAAATCAGTATGGTGACAAATAATACAAGTCTGCTTAGGTCTCAATTTTTGCAATGCGGCAACATTGCGTCCTCGAATTTTAACATCAATGATAATCTACTTGTCTTAAACAATGTCCTTTGGTATAGAGTATTATTTAATTAGTGTTACTCACGGGATGAGAGATCTCGTCTTGGAAAGAAGGTTCAACATTTTCCATGCACTTCAATGCAATGACACACACCAAATAAACTTTCACTTGAATTTTACAGGTACATTTCCAAAATTAAACTACCTACATACTCTTATATGGTTCGATCTCAACCCTTTTCACCTAATCATTCAATTTCACTGACAGTTGTGCTTATGAGTAGTCCACGTTCGCACGAGCTGCTCACTTTTAAGTTAAAGGTGATACGGGAAATTTCTCGAATTTCATGGGTAATTGTAGTTCTGCAAAAGTGTTAATATCTCAAACTACTATTTTGCTGATGCATGATTCACAATATAAAAAACTGTAAATGGATAAAGTGAAAGTACAAACACAATGAACAATATTTATCAACTTTTAAAAATACGTACGTCATTACACAATATACTGCAATAATTAATACTACTTAAATGTTATATCGCACCCTTCGTGGACCTCCCTTCAGATAAAAGGATTCTGACAACTTCTAGATTAAATTATGAAAGAAATCAGGACATACATTTATACATAAATTAACATAGCGAGACAAAATGAGATACGCCTTTTTTGAGAATCGGAACAAGATGGGAAAGAATTCTTCGACATTCGAGGCAAGACGAGACGAGTCACGAAAACATTATTGTTTGTCTAGTGTTGTGGATAACATTATTTTCAATTTTAAAAGATTTCACATTTGAAGAAATAAAACTACGTACAAAGAAAGGCAACATTTCCGGCTATTTTCCGTGCTGAGTGGTTGATCCAAAGTACTGTAAATGCCTATCCAAATTACGGGCCATCCAAATAGTCACAAGGACTATAGAGAGCCTAACCATGTCCAAATGAAAAACACACAACACATTCAAGAATGCAAGCTAGCTTTATGACTGTTTCGTACTCATATTTTGTAGTCTGCAGGAAATCAATTTATTGTGCAAGGTCCAATTGCACCCAATGGAGTCGTGTTAATTCAGGCAGAACTAGGTCATTGGCTATTAAAAGCAGATTTTCAGTAACCGTGAAGCTGATAATGTTACATTTTATAGTGTACCTAAATGACCATAATGTTAAGGGCATTGTTGATGAAGCAAGATGCTTATTGCAAGTGACAATAGGAAACAATTCATAACAAATTGCTGATACTAAAAGATGAGAAAAATTACCACTCTTTATAAGAATTCTGCTTGAATGAAAAAGTATAATTGCTTCTTGTTAATTGATTACTCTTTTACACGCATACATAAGCATTACTCTTTTTTCTTTCTTTCTTTTAGAAAAAAGAGAAGACATACGTAATTATTATAAGTATCTTCTTCCACACAGCTGTCATGCAATCATAATTATGGTACATATACCATGATTTCGTTGAGTTGAGTTGAATTTCAGTTTACCGTCCCTTTCAGCAGCGAGGCTATGTGAGACGTGGACCTACTGATTAACGTGGAATCCGAACCACATGAGCTCCCGCCGGGAATCGAACCCGGGTCTCCCGCGCCAAAGGCGCGTACGCTAACCGCTTAGCCACGGAGGAACTCTACCATGATTTCGAACTGCGTACCGGTATCATGTATCATAAAACTAGTAGCATTATTCAGACTTTGAAATGAAATGAAATGAAATCTTTAAATGAGGCTAGGCTAAAGGAGACGATGATAATGAGAAATGAATGAAATGGTGGAATGAAGAGTGGGAGGAAACGGAAGAACCCCGAGAAAACCCACGGACACGGTGTTTGTTCACCAGAAAGTTAACTTTATCCGAGCTGGGATCGAACTAAGGACCCCATTCACCAGAGGTGAACGCTTTACCACTGAGCCGCTGCAGCCCCATATGTGCAGACTTTGCTTGAATGGGCAAGAATCTCTCTGAGATAAGTAGTTTACATATTTGAGTTGAGTTGATTTTGAGTTTAACGTTCCGTTCAGCAGCGAGGTTACATGAGACGTGGATCTACCGTTTAACGCGGAATCCGAACCACATGACCTACCATCGGGAGTCGAAGCCGGGTCTCCCACACCAAAGGTGCGTATGCTAACCGCTTAGTAGTTTACATTTTTTTGTTAATATAGGCCTACTGCTATACTAGTGAGTAATAATAATAATAATAATAATAATAATAATAATAATAATAATAATAATAATAATAATAATAATAATAATAATAATATACAAGGTGTTAATGAACTATGAACTGAAAGAGTCGGTATAGTTCTTGAATTGAAATAAGACAAAATGTTTATATTGCCGTGTTGGGAAAAATGCATAGTTTCAGAGGTGGGCCTGTCTAAAATTGTTTAAAAAGCTAAAATTTTTAACACTCGCTATTTCGAATTCGACAAACCAGGGAGTGGTGGTTCATGTCAGTATAACGGAAGTCGTACATACGTAATACAAAATTTCATATATCATCAATATATAATGGGTATTCAAGAGATTCCCTACAGGGTATAATTCCTAAACATGCCCTCAACAGAATTCTCAGAAATGATCTGATTTAAAGGTGGGTTCAAAGTAGGCTTAAAGTAATGTATACAGCAATGAACACGGTATGCTTCGGCGGGAAGTCGGAAGTGTTAGGAACCGCAAGCTCCACGGATTCTCGTATTCGGAAAAAAGCGTTCTGCAACGTAATTTGTCACGGTATATTTAACTTTTTTTCACGTATACGCGATATTCCGAACACGAGGAACCGTGATATCGATAATCCCTAACACCTCCGACTTTTCACAGAAGCATTCCATGTTCATTGTTGTGTAGCCTTTTGCCTACTTTGAACGTTGCACTTTGAAATCCAACCATACCTGAGAATTCTGTTGAGAACATATAGGCCTCTATGGCAATTCCTTCAATAACCAATACATATTGATGAAATATGCATTTTTGGATTACATATGCATGACTTCATTTACTAGGGATGCGCACGAGACGAGTCGAGACAGGATTTTCCTGACAAAATTTGAGACGAGACACGGCTCTTCCAATAGAGAAATATACATATTTCGGGTCGAGACATCACTTTTACAGCACATTTTCGAGACGAGACAGCCACAAATCTTGTCTCGTGGGCATCTCTATCATTTACACTAACATGGAGCGCCACTCCATGGTTTTTCGAATTAAAATAATATGTGTATTGAAATTTAGACTTTTCACGATTATGTACAACTCTAGCTTTAAAACAATGGACTTTTCCCCACAGGTCCATATGAATTTTTGTCTTATTTTGATGTGAGGAATTGCCTCCTACATTCTGTCGGTATGGTTCATTAACACCCTGTATATATGTATACGCGTTAGTTTGTTAACACCCTGATTGAGGATTCCTTCGCATCGCAGTCTCCAGACTTTCTTATTTGTTTCTTATTTCTTACAAGTGAGTTATTCTTATTTGTTATAAATGTATTATTAAATTTGATTTATCAATATCTACGTATATGAAAATGGAAGTATGCATGTATGTGTCCAGCATAACACTGGAACGCTGGAGCAATTAAAAAAAAACTTGGTACACATATGATTTGCAATAATAATAATAATAATAATAATAATAATAATAATAATAATAATAATAATAATAATAATAATAATAATAGTAATAATAAAACACTGCTGTTGGAATAACACACCTGTAAGGTGCCGAATCTAGACAGCGCGGGAAAAATAGTATAATTCAGAAATTGGCCAAAATGAAATAAGTCAAAATTGGAGATGTATATGTCATTCTCCACCAGGAGGTATAAGTCAATTCTAAACGTGAGTTGAATAATCGCGTCTTTGTATTGTTAGTATACGTGACTGCTACTTATGCTTGGTAAACTAAAACATCGCCTCCTGAAAACCTGTGTTTTTTTGCCTTATACTGTTTTTCCCGCGCAGACTAGATTCGAGCTAAAAATTAAAAATAATAATAATAATATTCAGCCGGGAGTGAATGCAACCATACATGCGCCGATGAAGTTGCGGTTGCATAGTAAAATGGGGCAATTGAAAGCTACGTTGTGTGTTGTCATCGCATCACGGGAAAATGGCCGAAGGGACCCTGGTTCGATTCTAGACCACGTAAATTTGTGGTGGACAACATTGTGTCTGAGTTTCTTCGAGGCTTTTCCGTTTCCTTCCACATCTTCACTTCACGAATTCTTTTATAAATATTCACTTTCATTAATTCTTTATTTTCTTTTAGTCTACGCAACAACCGTAGGGCGTAAAGTAAAAAAAAAATAATTTTTCGTCGCTGTAATACTATTATTTCCAATTGCATACTATGTTACACAGAAGTTAAAAAATCTATGTATATAAACGTGTATGTATTTATGTTCCAACATAAATCTGGAACGTCTGGAGCAATTTCAACCAAATTTGGTACATATAGGACTTAAAATTTTAAAAATAATACTGTTGGGGTAAGTTACCTCTAGGGCGGGCAAAAAGCCATTTAAACAAGAAAACATATTTAAGAAAAAACAAGTACTGGGTTATGCAACCAAACTAGCACTGACAAGGTGTTGATTGCATACTTGTAAGGGACAATTGTCCGTTGCTCGTGATCACATCACGGGGAAAATATCTGAACGGATTGAAATTAATTTTGAAACACTGTTAGTATCTACTTCGGGCCCGTTCTTTGAAAAACCATACTAATTTGATTAAACAATGTATCCTAAGATGGATAGAGGGTTCAAAATTTATACCTAACCCAGAATACTTCATGGATTTCTGTCTTTACACTTTTCATTGAAATGCGCATTCTAAGAGGGAAGGGGGTTCAAATATCCATAAACCTATTCTTCCCGTGCGAAGAACGGGCAATTCATCTACTGCATTTCTAAAACGAAGAAAAAGAGCATCATATATTCTTAACTACCTCTATAGACTTACCTTGGAAGATATGAGCTGTAATCTGCCCACGTACTTATTTGTACATATACATATGAGTGTGTGTGTATATATATATACAAACGACAGTGTTCCTTAAGGACGGGGAAGAGAAAGGGGCGTATCCGACGTTTGAAACATAAATCTCAGCAGGAAAAATGATGGGGGAGGAGATGCAGCTTCACATTTTTATCTTCAGATTCCATCATCCAGGTACGAAACTAATATTTCTTTCCTCTTCCATCCAGGTACGAAATGAATTTTTCCTCCTCTTTATTTTTCTTCCCTATGCCTTCTTCTAATTCTTCCGTTGCGTATATCTATAATGTGTTTGTGTATGTATTGGTGTCTGTGTTATGTGCGTGTGTGTGTATCGTGGAGGGAGTGTCCATCAGTAGCTTTGTGTAAACAAGATCCACTGTTTCTCATTCACACCTACACCAACTGCACCTGTTCACGTAATTTTTACCGCTGCACTCATCCACCAAGCATCTGGTCCAATATTTGGAACACTCATTTTGTTGTTGGTTTAGAATCTTCAAATGGGTTAAGTTACTTATTGTCATCGTTGCGTTTTTTCTCTTTTTTTCCTAAATATTTGTTATTAATTGTATTGTTATTTATTATTGTCTTCGGTTCCTGCAAAGAGAAAAGAATAATACAAATTTTAATGTTTGCATAAGCACTTTACATAAAAATATATGCATTATTTATTCTAAGTACTAATACATTATTTATTTACTAAAAGTACGTACAACTCTGAAAATACAACTCTGAAATTCAACATATAGTGGCAGTTCTTAAGGGAAGTAACTTCGGTAAATATTTTTAAAGAATATCGTTACAAGCTACGAAAAGAAAGCTGATCTAACGTACTATTTCTTTTAGCCTTTTATTTTAAAGTTGTATATAGCTCTCTTTCTTAGCTGTATCGTTGAAATTTGAATTTTTACCGATGTGATTTCCCTCAAGACCAGCCACTGTTTAAATTTAAAATTAATAGTTAATGGTAACTTTTAGGTTGCTATATCTCTTAACTACAATTGATACTTATAGGCGCAACTAAAAGGGGACCAGGACGGTCCAGCCCACGGCCAAACTCAGAAATGGTTGTTGTTGGGTCCAACCTTTGGGAAGGGGGGGTCCAATACAACAATAGAGTTGCCATATTTCAAAAATGAAAATCCGGAACGCTACTAAATTACGAGAATCTTTGAAATGCTTAAAATGAAAAGAAGTGTTATATACTAATTTACTCTCTTCTATTAGATAGAGTTGTTCAAGTATTACGTAATCACATCTTTAGTGATTTTAGTAGACCTTTTCCTTCCTAGTTAAGCAAACGTAAGCAGATGATTTACCCCCTCCCCCTGGTAAGCATTTTCTTTTTCTCAGGATCTCTTACGTTTCGTTTCAGCTCATTCGAGGTATGATGTTTCCTTTCACATGTTTTGTCTGTTTCTTTCTTTTTTTCTTTTTTTTTTCTTTTTTTATAGAACGGTTGATTTATTGGCAATATGTTCTGGTGGCGTTTGGTATCTTTACAGAATTTTTTTCGTTGAATTTTTACTTTATTTCCGTTAACAGAATAATTATATGCCTAATTCTGTGGGGAAAAAAAGCAAACTATAATATTTCTTTCCTTTCTTCTTCGCTGAAATCCGGTACATTTAAGCGTCCCGAGAAATATTCCCGACATTTAAGCGTCCGGTTTCATGATGGTCCCGGATTTTCCGGGACGAATCGCGACTCTCTAAGCCATTGCGTTAGGTGGTATTGACCGTGTATTATTTTGTACCCGATAAGTAATTGTAAAATACTTCCACCTATATTTTCGGGAAAAAATAATAGAAGTAGATTGTTTTTATAAGAGAAAGAGGAAGAAGAAGTTAAACTCAAATGTTCATGCTGCATCACTCATTTCCTTGTTCAACGAATATAGTTTTATTGAGAAAGTGTACAAATGTATGTTGAGTTAGGAAGTTTTGAGACAGTTTTGACCCGGTGGACTCCCTCCCCCGTGCGTGCGCCCTTGGTCCAGCCCCCTAGAACATCATCGGACTACAGGATGAAACTGAAAGGTTGTTTCAGTTCTCAGAAATAAAGGGCCACGGTCCGTTATTATTTTTTTTTTTTTCAATTCTCAGCAGTAAGGAGCCATGACATCCTCGAAGCAAAACACCTTGTTTATGCCAATGTGAATAATGTCTGTTTGCTTAAGTCACAATTAAAGGTTTGATGGAAGTATGTTTTAGCATCTGTTTCACCTAAGTCCGTATCCAAAACATGAAATCAAGGGAAACGAGATAATTTCGGGGGTTAAGTTGAGTTTATGTAACATTTATATATTCACATATCAGCTGAAACTTTGAGGAGGGCTGAAGGTGATTGTAGAGGGGTTGAGTCCCCCCTGACCATGCCCTAGCTACCAGGGATGCTTTCACCTTAATACGTGGTGTGCTATTGAGCCTGTTATTCTTGTACATAAATAACGTTTTTTTTAACGCCATAAAAATAGTTTTTGCTGATTTTGCCGAAAACCACGCATAAGGATTTTGGTTTAAGTCCATTGTATCTATCGACTGATACATGGTTCATTTTTGGACAACTTTTTTTCACTCATTGTTGGCTATCATTAATATAGACTTTAATAAACTTCCAAATGCACCCTGCATGACCAATTCACTCTGGAATAGTTAACCATCAACAAACAATAATAACTAAAACAACAATGAACAATGAAGTCAACCATAGCCTATATTTAAAAGTACCATCCTTGCATTCGTCCGGTAGAACTGAGGAAAAGACCTGGAAAAACACCTCAGTCAGTAAGAACGATCACCGTATAAGTTAGAACCTCGTGCGAACAGGCCCTAACTTGTAGGTGGGCAGGAGGGACAACTGACCCCCAAGAAAGCTCCCGCCGTTCGATGGGAGGGGGGATTTTAAGAAAAAAATTTCTTACACCATATACGATACGAACATGAAATTATAAATGAAGCATCAAACAGTTTCACATTACATAAACAAAACAGCACAAGAAAAGATAAATAAAACAAAAATGAGTCGTGGCCCCATTTAAGTAAAAAAAAAAAAAAAAAAATCTACTATTAGGAGCCCTAGGAATAATATTTATTCGTATGGCTTTGAGATTTGAAAATCATGTCCCCTTAATTGTCATGTATGGAATGGGCCCAGGGGCGTAAATAACGGCCCCGCAGACCATGCTTATGCGGGAGGGCCCACAGGCTCCGGAGGGCCTATAAAGAGTAAGATGGAAAGAGGGGGCACAAGAATTAGAAATCAACTTTTTCTAGGGGACCCAAATACGCGTATTAATGCTTGCCTTCCCCAGAAAAAATCTAAGTTACAGCGCTGCCTGCGAAGCAAGAACGCTGATCATTATCATGGACTTAAAACTTTATATTTCTTTTCATTTCATTTTTATTGTTTTATACACACAAAACGAATCATTCATAGCTTTATAACTGATTGTGATGCAATTTCTAATTCATAAGAATTGTTCTGGTTTATATTTTTAAAATTTATTTATATTTTTTGTAATACGAGGTGTGTGGAAATTCTTAATTAGTTTTGTTTGCTACAGCTTTCTCAACAAATCTGAGCATCAGTAAATTTTTTTAGTTTCCAAAATAAATTTTCAACCATGTTCATTAACGAAGTTAAACACCCATTTTCCTCCCGTTGTAGAATTTACACAAATATTTATATCTATATCTATCTATCTATCTCTTTCTCTCTCTCTCTCTCTCTCTCTCTCTCTCTCTCTCTCTCTATATATATATATATATATATATATATATATATATATATATATATATATATATATATATATATATACAGGGTGGTAGGTAACTCCACCGACAAACTTTGAGAGGTGATTCCTTATATGAAATGAAAAAAAAAAGTTCTGATAAACATAGGTCGAAAAACGTCTCTTTTCAGAGTTATGAATCGCCGAAAATTCGAAAAATCATTTTTCGAAACGCCCTGCCTTAGAAATTATAGGATCTATCCCAAGCGGTTTAAGGAATTACACAGGAACTAGTATGCGATCTATCTAAATATCCATGTTTTAACATCCTCCGTTATCGGCAAAACGAACGCGCCATTAGTACTTAAAGGAGTATCTCTATACCTCAACTTCCTTTTTACAGTTCGTTTCGCCGATAACGGACCACAGTAGAACATGGATATTTAGATAGAGCGCATACTAGTCCCTTTATAATTCCTTAAACCGCTTGGGATCGGTTCTGTAGTTTCTAAGGCAGAGCGTTTTGAAACGCGAATTTTCGAATTTTCAGCGGCTGATAACTCTGAAAGGAGACGATTTTCGTCCTATGTTTATTAGAACTTTTTTCTTTTATTTCAAATAAGGAATCACCTCCCAAAGTTTGTCGGTGGAGTTACCTACCACCCTGTGTATATATATATATATATATATTTGTAAATCGCTGTGATAATGTTATTTTAGAAAATTCAGGACACCACGGATAGATAGAACATCGAAACAAAACCCTTTTCAGGCAGACTGACTGACTGACAGACATGAATTTTGTTAAAGAAGCACAAAACATTTCTTTCATCTGTTTCAAATGCGTGTGACGGAAGGAGAGAAGACGCTCCGAGCTGTCATGCAATAATGGTAGAGTGGCAGCTAGAACTTTTAAACTACACGCAACCCGTAACAAACAATAATAATTTTACAGTATCACATTACAGACACAAAGGGGCAAAGGTCCCCTCACATTATTTCCCCATATATAACAGTAATGTGTATATGTGTAGAGAGATCAGTTACCAGCTATGTCCAAAATCTTGACATCCATGAAAAATTGTTTCTTCAACCACGCATGACTTTCAAAATAATCTGAATGCGTATTGTCTTTCGGTTTCTGTGTCTGCTTTTCCGAGTTTGAAGCATGCAAATTATGTTAAGAAAAACGGAGTGTTAGCTTCCTCGTTCCGGTTATATGTGTGTATGTATGTGTGGCTTGTGACCTCATAACCCAAGAAAAGACTGAAATTTAATTACCAATATGAGAGGTTTGTAACCTCATAGTCTATAGGTGGACTTTACATCAATTTAACATATTCAACACACATATTCTATAATGTATATGCTAATGTGGTATTTTGAAATATAATTATACAAATTTTCAATAACAAAGTCAAATAAACATTTTAACTAAGATTATTGTGCCTACGTTATTTCTAACATATAAAGTACTTTCAGTGGGATAAAAATAATAATTCCAGAAGTAATTTCTCATAATAGGTGAAAGTTCGCATCACACTTTTCACCTTTCCAGGGTACACCAATATGTCACAGATCAGTAGTTGCAGAGGACTGCGATAAATTATTTTCAATTAAAAAATCACAAGGGGTAATTTACTCTTGCGGGTAGTGTTTCCAGAATGTTTTTCTCAAAAACGACTTTCAGCTAAATTTTGTTCATATTTTCCGTGAATAAATGTTTCATAAAGAAATCTGGAATATATTAGAAATCATTTTTCATTTTGAAAAAAATCACAAGGGCTAGTTTACTCTTTAGGGTGTTTTCTTTTTCTGGACAATTTGCTCAAAAGTTGTTGATTTGGTCTCGTTTCATTAATAAATACTTAATTGACAATTCTATAATAAGATATTCATAATTTTGTATGAAAAAGTCCGCAAAGGGTAGTCTACTCTTGGGACAAGTTTTTCTTAAGTACAACTTAGGAAATTTTGTCCATATTTCCATAAACATTTCTGTAACAACCCTATAAAATAGCACGAATAATATACGATGAAATAAAATCCACAAGGGGTAATTTGTTCTTGGAGGTTCTTCGATACGGTTTTCCGAAAGAACTTTTTGTAATTTGATTCATATTTCATAAATAAACGTATTAGCTACAGCACGACGAACTAGGAACGTATTAACTACATTAAAAAAAAAAAAAAATCTTTCAGTTTTACGTCCCACGATTATACCGGCTAAGGGCGACGGAGACAGTGCTGATGAGAAATGAATGCAATAGTGGAATGAATAAAATAGAAGGAAAGGGAGAACTGCGAGGAAACCCACGCACACGGTGTTTGTCTACCACACGAAGCCCACTTGGCGCGGGCTGAGATCGAGCTGGAGACCCCACGCACCAGAGGTGAACGCTGTACCAATAAGCCACTACCTACATTCAGTTTCAGTAAGATGTGATAGGGAGAGAAAGTTTAGTGCATGGCCGGTACTTTCTATTTTAGACGTAAAAATAATTTTCAAAATTTCAGCAAAGAGCCTAAAATACTGTAATTACTAAACACAGTAATAGAATAATATTTAACAGTTGTTTCGTTTTGATGTTTAAATGAAGCCGTTTGTCTAGTAAAACAGAACATACCGTGTATTTTAATCTTTGTTGCTGCGTTGAATATATATAACTTCGTTGTCTTCATTTAAGACGCAGCAACAAAGAAATAGAGTGTGTGAGAACGTTTAAACCTCGTCAGCTCTTACAGTTTAAGAGATATGGCTTCCTTTTATTGTTTCCAGTTGTTCTGTTAGACTTTTTATATGGTTAGCTAGTTTTAAGTTACATATATATATCTTCGCTTACTACATTTCCCTCCAACTGTCTTTAAAATGTACGTATTCATGCATGTACGCACTATGAGAGATCAATGATAGACATGTAGTGGTATTCATGTCACTAAGTCTTGTGGTTACACACACATACTATTACATATAATACTCAGAATGAAATATAGGTCCTCAATGAACTTCATTCTTCCCTCATGGATGGAAGTTTTTATTTATTTATTTATTTTTTAAATTACAAGACTGGCTTTGTAGTGTACCCTCAGCTTGACAAGAACTACTTTTTTTGTACTGTATTATTATTATTGTTATTCCGTACAAGTATTCGTGAACAACAGAAAAAAAACTTGTCTGAGCTTTCAGCAGGATTTATTTATTAGCATCTGTTCAACCATTGTGTTACAACACCTAAGCATGTGTTATTCAGGTATTTTGTGACATGGTCGCTCTCTTTCTCTTTCTTAAATCCTATTGTACTTCGCTAATTCCGTTGTATACTCAATGTCGTGACATGAAGCTTAATTCGTGCGTTTAAGCTTGACTTGCAAATGAAAATATGTATCAAGTGATGCGTTAAGTTTAAAATATTTTCTATACGGTACTTATAAAAGAAAATAAAGCAAAAATAATATCAATATACTGTCATGTGACCAGGGAAGAATAATGTTAAGTCTCTTTACGTATGTTTTAATTTCGAAGCAAAGCAATATTTTTCAGTTGTTTGTTTTAAATTCCCTCATGACTTAGTACCCTTTGGTTTCCGTGGAAGCATCCAAGTTTGATTTCCAACTCGGTCACAGTTGCTTCAGATTTGATGATAAAATGTAAGTCCTCGTTTTCTCGTCTAAAGGAACATTAATATTCAATCTAGAAACTAAAATGCTATAGTCTCGTTGTGAACACAGCGTTTAAGTCAAGACATTTTCCAAATATGTATATCACTTGTGTGTATGTTTTTTTTTTTTTTCAGTCCAATGAATGTTTAAATTTCTTCTTTCAACTCCTTCTTGTTTCTGCAATCTATCGTATGTTTTGTACGCTGTCTAATGATTTTATTAAAGTAAGCTTAGTCACAGTAGCGTAATCGATTTGACATTATTAGATACTATCATGTTATCATTTTAGCGCTTTTAGTAGCTGCTTCGTTACCTTGTAAAAACACAAAACACCGCTTTGGTATCTCTATAAAAGTATACAACACTGCTACATTATTTCTGTGAAAGCATACAACATTGCTTCGTTATTTCTATGCAAGTATATAACACTATTTCGTAATCTCTGTGAAAGTATACATCACTTCATTATCACTGTAAAAGTTTACAACACCGCTTTGTTATCTCTTTAATAGCATACAACACTGTTTCGTTACCTCTGTGGAAGTATACAGGACTGCTTCGTTATCTCTGTGCAAGTAAATAACACTATTTTCAGTAGTGTTATTCAGCCGGTTCGCACCGGTTCGTTAAAATATTTCCATTTCGCAGAACCGTTTGTTAAACCGAGAAAAACCTATCTACATACATACATACATACACACACACACACACACATCACCAAGCCAAGCGTGAAAGAAGCCAACCAGAGTATGTGTTTTAACCTGGCAGAACTCATTTCCAGAATTTAAAAATTAAACCATGCAGATCGTTTGTTCACGATTGATCTTATAAAATTTTCGTTTATTCAGGATATATAAACAATTTATATCATAAAACAAAATGGGCGGTGACAACTTTACGTAGCAGAACCAATTTTACGTAGCAATAGAAAATAAACCATGCAAATAAGATTTCTGTATCTTTTGTATTTCTATTAGCATAGCAAGTGTGTGCATTGCAAATTTCAGCTGGAAGGGACAGCTTGTAGAATACAAAATTTTCACAACCAAAAAACTTGATCTATTTGAAGAACATTACTTTGCTCTGTATATACGAGAAGATTAGTGGAGGGCGGGGGAACGGTAAATTTTATTTTAAGATCTTTGTTCTTAGAAATTGTTACAGGATTAAACGAAAATCTCTCAGAAGAAGGTATAGATGTTTATTCCTTATCTCAAATGCTTAGATATCAAGAATGAGAGCTGGGATCATATGAATGAAGTAGTGAGAGTTGTTTATATTTGAAACTAATACATACCATTATTAACAATTGTCGATCCATTGCTGGATGAATGTCTTTAAGTACTTTTTGACACACACACAAAGAGAGAGAACAGGTTGTTAAAAAATTAGAATAGCTCCACTGACTATTTCGTTATCTCGTGAAAGTATACAAAATCATCTCGTTATCTTTGTGAAAGTATACAACACCGCTTTAATGCTACAGTATCCCAAGTAGTAGGCTGTGTGGATGTGCATCACTATTATAAGTATGTGCGTAACTGTTAGGAGCATGTATATCACTTTTAGGAGTACATGTGTCTCTACTAGCACAAGACAAATAATAATATATACGGTACAATTTGCTACTTTATAGTGCACCTTTTTTACATGTACAGTACATAGATATATTTTTAGAACTATAAAAATTCATTTTTGTCGATTTTCTCTAAAACTAGCCACCATAATTTACCCCAAGCATTTCACGTTGTTCAACCTATTCGGAGTGATCTACCTATTTGAACAAAATTTGAAGTTTTTTAATCATAATTTTAGGTTTATCTAATTTTTAACCGTGCTAATAGTGTAGTCTTATTAGAGTCGTAATTGGTGAAAATACACTTCGGTATGTGCTTCACCCTCCTACATAGGTGACGTTTTCGTACAGCATCAATTTTTAAGTTTACAAATACAATACTCGTTTTTGTCAGTTTTTGTCAATTGTCTCAAAAACTACGCATTGATGATTTGAACTCATCTGTGTAATTTTATTCAGCTCAATGAGATCTATTGATTGGTATGACGTAACATTTTTTCAAGTTACATACTAATAACGTTGGTACGACGTGACATTTTGTTTTCAAGTTACATACTAATAACGACGTAGAATTGTAAAAATAAATAAATAAATTTACCTAACATTTAGCTATTAATTATTATTTAACACTATTTGTCAAATGCTCTTAGTCATTGTTCACAAACGCGACTTCGACGTGGGAGAACCGGCTTCAATTTCTAGTAGGAGCTCATGTGGTTCGGATTCTACGTTAAGCTGTAAATCTTATAGAGATCCAGTGATGAAAGGGATGTTAAACTCTAATCCAACCAATTGGCGCAAGACACCCGGGTTCGATTCCCGGCGGGAGCTCATGTGGTTCGGATTCCACGTTAATCAGTAGGTCCACGTCTCATATAGCCTCGCTGCTGAACGGGACGTAAAACTCAAAATCAATCAATCAATCAATCTAATCCAACCAACCAACCATATTCAATATATAAAAGAGAATTTAGTTTAACACTTTGATTCTTTGTATGATTCACTTTGCTTCTCAACCCTAGAAATTTTGACAAAATAGAAATAGTTTAGAAGAATTTTAACAACATAGAAATAGTTTTTTAAAAAAATTAATATATCATAAAATAACGTAGAAGATGTTTAAAGAAACTGAAATAACGTAGGACGTGATTTTCAGTTGTTGATCCTCGAAGTTATTTTTCATTAGCGTCACCACGAGTGTGGTGCTTTTCATTTTTAAAAAGTCACCAACATGTCTCACTTTTTTGTTTACCAGTCCGCGAGTATCGAAAGTTTGAAGACCACTGACTTAGAACAATTTTAACAAAATAGAAATGGTTTAGAAGAATTCTAACAAATTCTTAGTTTAGTTAGAATAGCAGTAGCTTAGAAAAATTAAGACAATAGATTATTTATTTGTTCATATCAAATATATATATATTTACATAAAATGTTGATGGTACTAACTAGTTATGTATACATTAACAAGCACATCTCACGCATAATGATGCAAACTATGCAAAAATATATGGAAGGTATTTTAAACGTGTGCAACAGGAAATATTTCAGATCAAATTATCTTCTCACGTAATGAATCAACATGAATAAATTAAAATTAGACAATAGATCTAGCTTAGAAGAACTTTGAAAAATGTTAATAACTTAGAAGAATTTTGACAAAATAGAAATAGTTTAGTTTAACAAAATGGGAATGACTTAGATCTTTTAACAAAATATAGATAGTTTATCATAATTTTACAAAAATAGAAATAGCTTAGACAAAATAGAAACGATTTAGAAGAATTTTACCAAAATAGAAATAGTTGAGAAGAATTTTAAGAAATAACTTAGAAATATTTTAATATATAGAAATTGCGTTGAAAAAGATTAGTAAACTTGATATAGCTTAGAAAAATGTTTTTTAAAAAATGGAAAGAGCTTAAAAGAGTTTTAACAAATTAGAAATAGATTAGAAGAATGTTTAAGAAAATATAAACAGCTTAGAAGAATTTTAACAAATTAGAAACAGCATAGTAGCATTTTAACAAAAAAGGTATACCTCAGAAGAATTTTAACAAAACAGAAATAGTTTAGAAGAATATTGACAAAACAGGAATAGCTTAGAAGAATTGTAACAAAATAGAAATAGTTTAGAAGAATTTTAACAAAATGTGTAGAAATAAGATACAACTATTTTAACATATAGAAATAATGTTGAAAAGTATTAAAAAATTTTAAAATGGGTCAGGAGAATGTTTAAAAATAGAAAGAGCTTAGAAAAGTTAAATAGATTAGAAGATTTTTAACAAAACAGAAATACTTTAGAAGAATTTTAACAAAATACAAGTAGCTTAGAATAATTTTAACACAACAAAAATAGTTTAGAAGATTTTTAACATTTAATAGAAATAGCGTAGAAGAATTTTAACGAAATAGAAACAGTTTCGAAGAATTTCAATAAAATAGAAAAATTAGAAGAATTAAACCAAACTAAAAATAATTTAAAATTTTTTCCACAAAGAGAAATAAGCATTGAAAAATTTTAACTCACCAGTTTTATGATCTATTGAAGTGATGTTAAGCAACTGGCATACAATATACTTTGACGTGCAATTAAGCTATCCCATTCACAACCAAACATACGCAGAAGACAACTGTCACGATCTAACCAAAGAACAAAGGTGTATATAGTCCGATGTTGTCTTAGTTTGGAAATTTCCCTGTCAGACTTTTTTTCTCTTTCTTTCTTTCTCAGTGGTGGTGTTTTTTCCCTAACATGCAACTTCCTTCCCCTAAGCAATTTTTAGTGTCGGTTATGTTTGTTATTTTCCCGACCCAAATTGTTACCTTCTTTGGTTCTACTCCCCCAGAAGTCCTGCCAAATGAGGGACAAATGAACATCAAATATTGCAAGCAAAATGGATTCAAACACAAAACATTATAAAGGGATAGAAGGGGAAGTGTACTCGAAACAGAATGAAAGAAAAACAAAGAAATAAAAAAAAAACTGAATTCACCTTCAAGCAATTTTGTTTGTCCCATACGACTGGTCTTAACTTTCCTATATGCTTCAAGCTTTGAAATCTTGGCTTCGTAAAATTAGATAAAGTTCTGAGAAAATTTTGTATATACTTGGTTGGTTTGGAAATTTTTATTCAACGCAAAGAACAAAGTAATACAAAGTCGAGCAGTAATGCAGAAAATGGTTAGAAGAAGGACGTATAGCTATATGTGCTGAGTAAGTGGGATAGAAGGGAAAACTATGAAAATTCTTTAATTTCCCCCCTCCCAATCCCTTTAACAACAAGTTGCTTTTCATTAAAAAAAGAACAGAAGATGGAAAATTAGTTCTCTCTTCTTTGTGGGTAAGGCAGCGAGCAGGGTTGCCAACTCTGGAAAATAAAAAAAACCTGATCTTCTCAAAATTCCCTATGATATAGGTCTAAATGTCAAGTATCTCTGTTCGGACCCATCCATGGGAAGGAAATGTACTATCGTGAACAAAAGTGCATTAGCACCTGTATTCTGCGTATCCTTAGTACATTCACTGATAAGCTTGATAGATACGCTGTGCTATAAATGAGAAACTGAAATCACCATTGATCATTTTATTGTATTTACCAGTAACTATCACTTCTTTAAAAATTATCGAAACACAAGAACTAAAGGATACTAATCTTTACGCGATAATCGAAACAGATGAACAAAAGTATATTAATCTTTACGTGACAATTTGGGATTTGGAAAATGAAATTTATTATTTAAACTTATACTTCAACAACAGGAAATTGCTTTAAGAAGTCCTTTTCATTCTCATTGAATGTATAAAATTCCTTACAAGTAAATTTAAAGTTTTCACTGATACTGTTCCTGTCATATCTTTAAAATTATCTAAACAGACGAACAAAATATGTTAGTCGTTGATAGATGGTGAAAGGTGACAGTTTTGGATTTACAGAATGAAAGTAATCACTTTTTCAATCTATACTTCGAACTAGATGAAACTGCTTCGAACTAGATACAAATTTGAAAAAAAAGGGGGGCTGGTAAGAAGCTTGTACCGGTCACCGGCTTTAATCAAAATAACTATATATCCGACTAGATCGGCGAAAAACCGGCCAGTTGGCAACCCTAGCAGCGAGAGAAGGAGGGAGGGGAAGAAGATTGTCCTCCCACTCAAGAAGAAGCAACAACGAAAAACAGAAATCTTTAGGAAACTTTTCTACCTTCTGCGGTTGAAATTTGCGGAAATTCCGGAATAGTGTCTATGACTGCTTTTCAAGTTTTTTTCTTTTTTTTTTTTTTTTTTTGTTTGTTTGTAAATGTTTCCTTGAGACGACCTTGTCCCTCTCCCACTAGGGTTCTGCTTGTCTGTCCGTGTCATCTTAAGCTTTTTTTTCTTTCTTAAAAAAAGCAACATTGTTATTAATCATTCCAACAGCACTCTTCTCTCTTCAATGAAAGCGGTTTCCCTTCATTCATTGTGCAATTCAAAAGAAATGCAAGAATTTTGTTATCTACAAAATAATAATAATACTAATGTTCTATTTCTGGTACTGACCTTAATAATTCAAGATTTATTATAAGTATTTATCACTACGTTTGTCATTTCAAAAAAAGGGGGAGGAAGAAAAAGAGGTTGTAATGTAATTTTTGGCCAAAAAATTCCTTGTCTTATTGGGTGGTAGGCACTACCAAGAAACGTGCACGTTTATAGCCGCTACTGACGTCATCAGCAACAAGCGAGCTTGTTTTAGGTGGTCATGATATAATACACTAGAAAGTACCCATTCCCCCCTCTCCGCCCCATTTTGCGTGTTTTTCAGCCACCAGCTATTTATTAATGTGTTTCTTGGATTCACAGTTTTCTTCTCTTTTGTGGTCGTGACCCTTTGTTTGATTGCTTTGGTGTCGAATGTTCCTATTGAGTTCATTGGATTTCTTTGCCATGAACTTACAGCTTTTAACGTGCAATCAGAATCATATAAGATCTCCATCAAGAATAGAAGTCGATTCTTTCTCTCAGAAAGGCTGTAATGCTAGACTATCTGGAAGTCCAAGAGTGTGAGACATTTACTGTTGGTTGAGTTGATTTTGAGTTTAACGTCCCGTTCAGCAGCGAGGCTATATGAGACGTGGACCTACTGATTAACGTGGAATCCGAACCACATGAGCTCCCACCGGGAATCGAACCCGGGTCTCCCACGCCAAAAGCGCGTACGTTAACCGCTTAGCCACGGAGGAGCTCTGTGAGACATTTAGTATTTATTAAAACGAATATTTTTTTAAAAAATATATATATATTATTCGAATACTCGAATACGAGGGAAATTGTTTGAAAAGTTCATACTTTCAAAGTAAAAAGAATGTATGTTCAACTACACTCTGGTAGAATGAAAAAAAAAAAAAACATGGATTAGAAGTTACAATATTGTCCGGTAGATGTCAGCAGCTGGAGTATGTTTGCTGCCATCTAACGGCAATATGTGTAATTTCAAGTACCGTTATTTCAATAGTAAAAAATGGGATGTGGATAGCTATCGTTAAAGTCCCCGTTACAGGTAGAGATATTAACGAATTGTCTCGTCTAAAGGTTATATCTGGAAGTTTGTTAAATAATAAACAGAATTAAACAAGTAAACAGAATTTTAATATATATACTTTTGCCTTTTGTTCACAGATAAATCAAGTATATTACTACTCGAGAGAATGGTGAAATGTAAAAAGTGGAAACATGAAAAATACCAAAATTGACTGAGTTCTCGAAATTTGAATATGAAGAAGAACGAAGAAAATTGGTGTGGTGAAGAAAAATAAAGCAATTTCCTTAATAGGAGTGTAGTAGAGAATATGGACAAAGATAAAAAGAAAGAAGGAAATTGCAATTATTGAGCGATATTAAGAGAAAATTTCTTACAAAAAAGAAAAAAAAGAGCCAAGGAGTGTAGAAAAGAGAAACTTTTAAATTTGCGGTAAATAATCTACGAATAAATGGAAACGAAAACAATAATGAGTACATAAGAAAATGAAATGGAGTAATTTGTATTACTTGAATTACTGAATGAGTTTAGATAACATGTTAAGCTAATATGTCCATGATGTAGCAGGTATTGATTTGTGTCAATTTTTTTAAAAGCGCTTTTTTTTTTCAAGCCGTATGCTTAATCACAAACCATACATGAAGGGAATAACAAATTTTACGCTTTACTGAATCACACTACCCGCATTTATTTAATGGATGTAATTCACAACAAAAAGTATTATAAATACTATATTAGTTCCACTTAAATGCAAATGTGTAAATGATTATTTTTTGCTTATATTATTATTATTATTATTATTATTATTATTATTATTATTATTATTATTATTATTATTATTATTATTATTATTATTATTATTATTATTATTATTTAGTGAAAAGCTAGTATATAATGTATAACATAAAATTTATACTCCATAGTGAAACCTAACAGTAAAATATTTGAATAAAAACTGATCTTGTTTTGTATATAATCAATGATGAAGATTGCTGATGACCAATATTATAACACACTGCAACCCTGTGCAAAATAAGAACCACACTTTGGGAGGTCATTTTTCATTCTCGTTATCTCCCTTCCCTGAATCTACGGTTTGCTAAATATGCGTAAGTCATACAATTTTCCATAGGAGGTAAAAACTGGGGGGACCAGCCAGAATTCAGACAATGATAAGTATATCATGAGCTTACTATAAACTTTATATATATATATATATAACAGCTTAAATTATTGTTGTCACACAGAAAACTGGGGACCTAGGCCCCTGCCTAGATCCGCCACTGCAGTTTTCCCATCTTTGTTCTGTCTTGAGTATCCTGGTTCTTGTTCCGTATGGCTAAATTAATCACGGTCTAACCTACAAACATTAAAATTTGCGTTCTTCTAAAAATCAGTCTCGCGACCTTACCTTGTGGATGGGTTCTTCTTAATCAAAGAACTTAAGAAAATATTTTCTCACTTAACAAAAGTGAGATCTCTATTTAGGAATACACATTACGATGCCAAGCGGATTTTTTTTTACCACTATTACACAGGGCAATAAAGAACGAATAAATCATACGCGTGCGAGAATCGGATGAAAGAAAAAAAAATAATTTTCCAACGATACCTCAAATAACCGGATTGATTCTGGCAATTATTTTACCGAGTTAATAAACTATATTTTGAAGACATTTTAAAGTTAAACACCATATTTGAAGTCTTAAAGAAGAAATAAGAAAAGGCACCTGTCAGGAAAACGGAATATCGAAGTTCCTCTATATTCCAAGATCTAGAAATATTTGTTATTCCAGACTTGTTTTGTATCAAGTGAAAATTGCGCGGTTAAAATTTAAGTGTCCCCGTTTCTTCGTAAAAATATGCATCATAATTAAATGCATAATTAAATGCATCATCATCATTAATAATAATAATAATAATAATAATAATAATAATAATAATAATAATAATAATAATAATAATAATAATAATAATAATAAGACATGTGTATAACACTGAAGTGATAAAGCAATTATTGTCAAACGAAAGACCTGATTTGAATTCTTCGTCAATTGGACGATAAGATCTTGTTAAATACTCTAATTATTAACTATAATCGTTAGCCCATATGAAACAACTACATATTTTCAGATGATCGTCGATCGAAATATCTTCGAACTCTAAGAAATGGCGTATTTTTGGTAAATTTTATTCTTAAAGAGGAACAAGTTTGTAATGCATCCCTTAAATCATTATCAAATTGTATTTTAATTTTGAAATTTGATTTCATTTTATTGGGAAAAAGAATTCCTTTAAAATTAAAATAAGTTGTGTTGCTTGCATAATTCTTGAAAATAATATTGCTTGTTATTTGAAAAGGAAAATTGATATTAGTCATTGTTTTTAATTACTAATAGAGAAATTAAAATCTTTCTAAATTGCACCTACTTGTATATTGTCTTTTATGCTTAATTAGTGCTTAAAAGTGTATCTCCTTATCCCAACTTCCTCCATACAATCCATCACGACTTTACCGCAGTAATCTGAAACATACGTACATATTTAGATAAAGCGTATACTAGTTCTTGTGTAAATCATTTTTCCATTACGATGGGTCCCATAGATCTCGAGCTATGGAGCTTTAAAGTTTATTTTCCGTCATTTTCGGCAGCTTATAGTTTTCGAAGGATATATTTTCTGTAGACGCTATAGAAGTGAATGCGTAACGAGCCCGAAGACAGCCAAAGAAGAATTGGGAAAAATAATGTTTAGAATGATGTGGTGCAGTGTGGTGTGACATTGGAATATGACACAAGATAGAAACGGGTGGAAGACAACGATCCGAAGAACCGATCCCAGCTAACTAGGTAAAAAGAAGAAGATTATTAGCCCCTTTTCTTTCTTTTTTTCTTGGATCAAAAGATCCAACATATTTCAGGCAAAGCATTTCTTCTATGCCTTATATCTGAAGAACTACATATAGTGTCCCAAACTATCACTTAACTCAGTATAATGTGCTTATGCCGTTAAAAAAAAAACAAAAAACAAAACAACCGAAAACTCGATTTAAGGGCTGTTGAAAAATTTTGTGCCCCTGATCCAAAAATGCATCAAAAGATCCAATATATTTCAATCAAAAATTTTCTTGTACGCCTTATGTCTGTAGAACTATATATAGTGTAGCCAAACTCAAAAGTATCAATTAACTCAGAATGATGTATTTATTCCGTTAAACAAAAATGAAAACTCAATTTAGGGTCCGTTCAAAAATTTTGTGGTCTCTGATCCAAAAATTAATTATCGGCCAAGATTGCAGTCTTTTGATGCATTTTTTTATCATTTCTAAAATTCTTGGCCAAGATTGCAATTTTTTGATGCATTTTTTTTATCATTTCTAAAATTCTTGGCCAAGATTGCAATATTTTGATGCATTTTTTTATCATTTCTAAAATTCTTGGCTAAGATTGCAATCTTTTGATGCATTTTTTATCATTTCTAAAATTCTTGGCCAAGATTGCAATATTTTGATGCATTTTTTTTATCATTTCTAAAATTCTTGGCCAAGATTGCAATCTTTTGATGCATTTTTTTATCATTTCTAAAATTCTTGGCCAAGATCGCAAGATCATTTTTTGGGATCATTCCTAAAATTCCTGTTTGTTCTTTCAGAGTTTTCTACAAAATGACTATGTCCTTGGTCATCGTTATTTTACTATCTTGTATATACATATATTATTACAGATGTGACTTCCCTCAAGAGACGCCACTGATTAAACTATTCATCTAATTTTCACAAATTGTAATGTAACTGAATTTTTGATATATCTACACAAACGACTTTCTATATTTGCGAAGATTGCTAAAGACATTGTTAAACAGTGAATTTCATACATGAGAAAAAAAATCACTTTGTTAATTCATTGAAGAGGATCTAGTGTAGCTAGGAAGAAGCTTAAAACGCTACTAGAAATTGATTAAGTGAAACAAAAGCGATTTAAGTAGTTTTTGCACTGAACCTACCAATTAGTCAGTTTGGTGACTTGGCTGTCGGGAGGCATCGCACCGCGTCGCGTCGCTTGCAGCATATTTCCATTAGGACGAGACGCCAGGCAGTGTCGTGAAACACTCTTTTCCTTCAAGCGTGGAGACCATCCATGTTCACGGTTCGATTTCCGATCAATATACAAATAAAACGAGAAAGGAAAATTGAGAGAAAATACGTCCTGTACCTCTTTTTTTTTTTTTTTTTTTTAAATTTCTAATTCGGCTGATGCATTGTTCAGTGCCGCCAGTTGCTCGCATATTCCTACCGTAATGAATAGAAGCATTATACGATATCCCAGCTGAAGAATTCCGGCGAAAAACGATTTTCAGACTCACTTTTTTTCTCCCTTTTTCTAATTTCACAGCAAACCAGGTTTAATATGGCGGGATAAAGATTCCCCATTCCACTTCAGTGCCTTTCTTTTTCTCTTTTTTTTTTAAAAAAAAGGAAATAAAGGGAAAAAAAAAGGAAATTCTTAGCAAGAAATTTTTGAAATGTCTGCAAGACTATAATACTAGAGAATTAGTTATACGTTCTACATTTAAGCCTTGTACTAGTGAAGACTGGGTTCTTCATCATAATAAAATCTGGTGTCACTCTTGCGTATTTGTTTTTGGTGCTAAAATACAAAGAACGCAATTTAAGCTCCACATAAGTAACAGACAGGACTACTAAAATTTTAGTGTAAGGGTATGTTTATTTTCTTTTCCAAAAATCATTCTATTGGACTTAGATGCCCCCATTAGATCTTGCCAAAAGGTTATCACGAGCATACTTTGTGTACATTATCTCGGATTCGATTCGATGGGAGAAATGAATTTTTGGTATTCATGTAAGAGCAAGATGCAAGCAAATTGCGGTTTAAAAAAAAAAAAGCTAGTGATCATGGCAATTGGATCCAATGTGTTGATTATATATAAATAGGCCCCCAGACGTCTTGGTTTAGCCGAAACAGTCGCAGATTTACCTCAACTGTCTTCCAAAAATTATTCAAAATTTCAAAGGTCCTGGTTTTTTCCCTCCTAAACGTACGTTAATATCACTTGTGCAATACATAAAAGTACCGCGTTTTCTTTTTCTTCAGCTGAAAGATTCAGAAGAAAATAAATAAAATAAGTTTTACTTCCTACACTTATGCCGGCTAGGCTAAAGCAGACGATAATGATGAGAAATGAATGGAATGGTGGAATAAATAAAGTGGGAGGAAACGGGAGAACCCCAAGAAAACCCACGTACACGGTGTTTGTCTTCACAAAGTCCATTTGGCACGGGCTGGGATCGAACCAGGGACCCCACGCACTAGAGGGTGAACGCTCTATCACTTTATTTTTAAACATTCACTCCAACCGGCGTATTGTTCTGCAGTAGCATCTCAGGTACTTTCGACGTATTCCAAACACGACAGGGACACAAACACAGAAATACAGGTGACGGTTAAAATTCCGACCTTGCTCTTCAGAGGGGCTACACCCTCCGGCTCAGGCCCGTGTCCATGGGGGAAAGGGGAGCCGGGCACCCCTAAATTTTGGCTGGCCCCCATAAAATTTCACGGTAGGCTTGCAAATGAACTATAATATGGTGATGAAGTATAATATGATTTGGTCGGCCACCCCTAACTTCTACCGCACTCCCTAAATTTTTGGGCTGGCTACGGGCCTGCTCCGGCTACCATTGAGCCACCGCGTCCTAGGGAAGAAAATAGAACAGAATTGTTACAATCTTTGCTTATTGTGCACAGTTTTTTTTAACCCCTTTGCTTTCTATATCTACTCCCTTTCAGACATTGGCAAGTGTAATAATAAGATCAATCCATTGATGGATATACGACATAACTGCTTAATTTGCACTTTACTGCTTATCATACTGCAAGATATATATCAGAATACTGGAAAGAACTGGAGTTGGAAACACGTCAAATGTCTGGGCAATATTCGTAGTTTGAGGGAAATTTAGCAAAAGAGTTATTTTCAATAAAACGTGAAAGTCCACGGAAATTCTCACGCTAACCGACTGACAAATATAAATGCTTAAATTTTCCTTTGTTCTTCAGAAATAAACAATGCAATAGCAATAATGTGTATCTGTTCAAAGTAGCATATTGTTGGCTAGGTGTATTTGTGTGTATTGTTTTGTAAAAGAAAGAAAAAAGTGAAGGAAAAAGTAAAAAAAAAAGTGGTTGACACTGTTTTTAAAAATACAACTAAATTAATCTTATCACATAACTTCTGTCACAGGAATTGAACATTCAACAAACGACGGAAAATTTGATAAGAAAAGGGAAAATTTTGTCAGTCGAGGGAAAATTTTGTCAGTCGAGGGAAAATTTTGTGTCAGTCGAGGGAAAATTTTCTTAAGGAAAACTATTGGGTTGACAACGGTCAGGCGACGACCACAGCGCCGAGCTGTTGGGTGGTGGTGTGTTAACCCAAACTCCGTACTACATGAGGAGCAGTAGAATAATGGTGTGCAGTGATCCGAACAAGGTCGGATTTCTAAATTAGCTGAGTAGGCTGCAGTTTAGAACGGCATTATTCTTTTTTTGAAGCGTCAAATTTCGTAAACAAAAATTGTGTACTTGTTTATCCTCATAAAACTGAAAAATATTTTCGGCTACAAAAAAATAAACAATTTGCAGGCCGATTTCTTTTATTAGTATCAAAATATTAGTGATATTTATTCGATACAAATAAGAGAAGTGGATATTTATTCGACAGACAACTATACGTTTAGATTGCGGTATTTCAGGCCTCGGATAAAATGCACTTAAGTGGAACGAATAAAAAGCTTAGAAGGGAACTCTTTGTAGCGCCATTATTGGTATTAAATACAAGATACTTAATAAAACAATTTTAACTTAATCCATTGTGACAAACCATTTTTATGCAGCGAATGCATCGTATTGTAGACCAAATTAAAATAAAACAAAAATAATAATGCAAAATTAAAAATTTTGATTTTTCCCAGAAGAGATCGCTAATCACAAAAGGACAAATGCGCCAATCACAGCTGACTAAGTTACATCCAGCACTTAAATTTCAGATAATGTTTATTTATATTAATTTTCGTTCAAAAAACGTTATAAATTGTGTAAAGATAATTTTATTTTGTTCTATTTCATTTTTCGACTTTCATGTAAGACTACTGATGATGTTAAGGAGATTTTCTGTACGTAGTTCAAGGTCACAGAAAAGACGACAAAATAGATCCTCTGAATTACCATCTGTTTTCGTTATTTAGACAGGAAAAATAAACAACGTGAGTGCTCTGTCCAGTGATGAAAATTTTCATAAACACATACTCCACTTATTCCTACATCGTTGTTTAGCGGTGATGTGAGGTGGAAAATTTTCTTCTATATTTTTGTGGAAAATTTTTCGTTCTAAACAAATTATTAAAAAGTGAAAGATCGTTTAAAAAATCTGAAAATTTTCATGGCTCAGACAATTTTCAGTACTATGTAGGAACAAGTGAAACAATTTTTCATGAATCGAAATATTTTCTGTCTTCTATGGAAAATTTGAGAAAGTTTTTATGAGTCGAAAAACATATCATTTTGAAGCAAAAAGTGAAACAATTTTTTGTGAATCGTGAAGTTTTATTGCTCTGTAGAAACAAGTGAAAGGAATTTTCATATATCAGAAAATTTTCATTGCCATGTAGAAACAAGTGGAAAAACTTTCATAAGCCGGACAGTTTAGGATATTATGTATAGTGATGTTCGGTGGATAATTTTCCACTATATTTAACTGCACATTAAGATATAAAATTCAATTACTGTAGAGGAAAATTATTTTATTCAATCAATTTTATGCTTACTGAGGAATTGTTACTTGATTACTGATATTTTTTTTTAGAACGGAAAATTTTCCGAAAAAATATAGCGGAAAATTTTCCACCTCACATCATTAGCTCTGTCGTCATCTTTATGACTTTCAGCCGACTATAGAAAATCTCTCTAAATCTCCTAAAATGTTAGGCTTTGAAACATACTTTTACGGATTTAAATGGCATAAAAAAAAAAAAAAAGTTTTCAAGTACCATATATTCAAACTTCTCCAGAAGGGGGAAAACCCGCTGTCGAGGCGGCAAATCGACTCTAGCTTATAGGTGGCGAAACATTAAATCCAGTCCTAGAACTGAGCAGACAGTAATAATGTAAAATCAGGAACCTCTCTAATTTCCAAACAGAGTAAATTATTGGCGCTAAGTTATGTTGTGCGAGCGTGACAAAGATGGGAAGTGTGGTGGATGTGTCGCGAAGGATGATGTGTCGCGGTGTCCAGGGTGATGACGGCCTATAAAGTTTAGTTCTAAATCACTATGACGAAGAGGAACAGTGGTCAGAAGAAAACTCACAGTGACAGGCTCAGCCAACATTAAAGCAGGTCGTGCGACAGCCGTGCAAGTGACAGAGGAACTCAAGCAATAGTTCCCACATTCTGTTGACAACACAATCCGCCGTGAGCTCCTCCGTGGCTAAGCGGTTAGCGTACGCGCCTTTGGCGTGGGAGACCCGGGTTCGATTCCCGGCGGGAGCTCATGTGGTTCGGATTCCACGTTAATCAGTAGGTCCACGTCTCATATGGCCTCGCTGCTGAAAGGGACGCTAAACTAAAATCAACTCAACAATCCGCCGTGAGTTATATGACAATGGGGTCGGGCTGCTCGGACGAAACCGCTGAAACGAGACCATAGCGCATTAGTATGGCACCAATATGGTGCCACGAACGTTCAACACGAACTGCTGATGACTGGAAACGTATGATATGATCAGATGACTTATCATTCACCTTATTTCAAACCATGCTATGTTTGCGCGTAGCGGACGTACAAAGAAGCGATGAAGTGTGTAACATGGCAGCGGTTTTGTATTGCTGTTGGCTGCAATATTCTGGTTTTTCAGTAGGTCCTGTGCTGACGCTTACTGGTCTCATAACTGCCCTTGTTAAGGTCGCTATTTCAAGGAACCATGTGCATCCTATGATCCAGATGTTTTTTTTTTTTTTTTTTTTTTTTGGCAAAGATCCATTTTCAATTATGATAATGCTCCCCTTTACGCAGCTGGAGCTGTTGTGGCATGGTTTGAGGAAAATCGAGATGAAGTTAAACACTTCCACTGGCCGGCCCAATCTCCAAACCTGAACATAATTGAACATCTGTGATCCGTTTTGGATACACAAATTTGGAGCAAATTTTAGCCTTAATCCTCAATTATGGAACCTAGTAATGCACTGCATGCAGAATGGTGTAATATTACATGTGCTATCATTTAGAACCTCTATGACTTAGATATCAATGGTATATGCCGTCGGAACGACAGGTGACCACTGACACGTTATCTTATTATGATTTTGTTCTAATAATGTTGTTTGTTCTTTCCCCAATTTAGCTAGTTAGGCTGAATAATCTCATTACCCTGTTATCTGTCAAAGTGACTTTGATTGCAGAATTCCTTGCCAAGAGAAGGTGAAGCCAAGTTGCTTCAGAAGGTATTGTGGACTATGGGCAAAACAAAAGAATAAAAGCAGTATTAATAAGATTTTTCTTTCTAAAACAGCTCAATGGAAAGGCAAGATATACAGTCACGAATGATGACCAAAACTAGAAGACTCCAAAATAACTAAGCCAAGAGCGTTTGGCAAGAAAATTACAGGTTATTTCCATTTCCCTCCAAGAAATGAGTTAAAATGCAAGGTTCCGTGCTTTTGGAGGGAAACCACTGGATTCGTTCCCGCTATTTCGTCATAGTGGTCTATTATGTGAACAGGGAAGACTAGATTTCACTTCCAACCACAAATGATTGCTTTTTCTAATCTTTCTGTCTCATTCTAACAAAAATTAGCTATTTTCCAAACCAAATTACCTACATTTTATGCGTGCAAAGCTACTGGGTTGGAACTATATATATATATATATTAGAAAAATGACAAGTTACTGGTAATTGTGCTGTCGTAAAATCATAATTAAATATCTGGATATGAAAGGATGAAACGAAAACTGAGATAGGAAAATGGCAGAGGGTGCAACAAATGCAGCGTCATAGAGAGTGTATCAAATGTTTGTGTCACAGAACCCAATAGCATCACCCGAAAACTTTGAATGGCAAGGTTTGTAACGTGATACATAATTGAAAAGATTTTGCAAGACAAAAAAAGTTCTGTAGGAAAAAAAATGTGAGGATCGTTTACATTTAATTATGCATCTGGCTGTGCAAGGTTCCGTGCCTATTTAATAAATGGCATAAAACTTGTAAAAGAAAATCTCTTCGATTTACGAAGTCAAATTGCTAGCTTATTTTTAATGTAATAGTATAGATACGTACTACACAATCAAATCTTGCGATTATAATCTTCTTGAATTGTGGGAACATTTTCTGATCAACAAGTCAGTAAGTCGCAACTTTTCAAGAGAAACTACCTTTCAAGAAGCTAAATGTAGACTGTTTCACAAGAACTCGAACTGTAGTCTACATATTGAAGTGGTCCATGATTCAAGGTGTAAAGATATCTGGACTTACACTCAGGGCCGGCTCTACCGTATGAGAAACAGATGCGTTTGCACACAAAGGCAAGTTTCGAGCGGAGGCAAAATCTGTCATAACTATATTATCTAAAATAATTATTTCTTGTTGGAAACAGACTTCATGATGATGATAGTTAAATTTACTAAGCTGACCTTCTATTTGAATACTACATTCATAAATCATGTTTAGGTCGCATTAGTTTAAGGTCACATGAAGAGTGCTAAAGCAAATAGTCAAACAAATCCCAGCATGAATTGCTTGATTGCTGTCAAGTACAAGAACTCAATTTTCGAACAGTAGCGAACACATGTTCCATTTAGTTAGTTACTACAATTTTGATATGAAAACTAGTCTTGTCTTTATCGCAAAGAAGGTCCTTATCATTGACGGTGGAAACAAGTTTAAAAAAAAACTTTTAACAGATGTAGAAGGAAAATCAAGAAATAAAGATAAAAGAACTAGTTGCACTGGAATTGCAAAGTGATATATTGAGATTCAAGCTCGATATTGAATTCTATATAAAAAAGATTACCATCTTTCCCCTGAGGTGTGGTGTTTGCTTTATCTTTCACTAACATAATAAATTATTATTTAACGAAAAAAAAACAGATACAGACGAGATTGTATTCGTAGTGTTTAGGCCTTTCTGAGTGCCAGTGCACTTCTCCTCCCCTTTGTTGTTCATTATGGGGTAACATTTCTGGAGAAAGAGAAGAAGCGCCAAGTGATGCCATGCCTACGGCCGGCCCTGCTTACGCTGGAACAATCGAAAAGCATTGTCGACGACAGTATGTCTTAAATAATAGAATACTGGTATTCATTAAGAGAATTAAAAGACATAATATGACTTAACACTCTTGGTAGATAGGTTAGAACTTGGCCTTGGAAAATATCTATTAATTCATACATACTATTTGCTTCAATAATGTATAACCGTTTGACAAAGTATTCATTTTAATAAAACATAGTTTGACTACAAGTTCGAATGTTGGTTAATTGTTTGACTAATTAAAGAATACTCATTTGAAGATCGTTCGTTAGCCAAAATCGTTTGATTAGTTGATTCAATAATGATTGATAATTTGAATAATTGTTCAATAATGAAAAATCGTTTAATAAAGTGTTTGAATAACAAATAATTGTTTGAAAAAGAAAAATTGTCCGATTAATTGTATGAATAGCGAGTAATAATTTAATTAATTGTTCAAGAAACGAAAATCATTGATTAATTGTTTGAATAACAAATAACTGTGTGATAACAAAAAAAGTATTCATTTGATTGTTTCAAAAGCGATTAATAATGTAAATAATTGTCCAATAATAAAACAAATCGTTTGATTGTTTTAATAACTAATAATCATTTCAGTAATTGTTTCAAAATGAAAAATCGTATGAATAACTACTAATCATTTGAATAATTATTCGATAACGAAAAATTGTTAATTTTTTTTTTGAATAGCAAATAATAATTTGAATAATTTTTCATCAATTAAAAATATTTGATTAATTGTTTGAGTAAAGAATAATCGTTTGAATAAATGTTCCATAACAAAAAAGTCGTTTTCGTAATTATTTTTATGACAAATATATCATTTGAATAATTGTTCGATATTGGAAAATCACTTCAATAACGAATATTTGAGTAAATGTTTGATAATGAAAATTCGTTAGATTAATTGTTTGAATGGCGAATAATAATTTTAATTAATTATTCAAATAATGATAGCACTAACGAATAGAAAATTTCATTAATTTTTTGTAAACAGTAAAAAAATCTTTTGGAATAATATTATTTAAATTAATGAAACAATTATATTTGTGACAGGTGAAAAAATGTAGTTATTAATGTTATTGGAAATCAAACTATTCAACACAGTATGGAGTAACATATATTTTTCTAAAATAAATAAAGAAAGAAAGAATCGATAAATACTATCATACTCTTAACAAAACAGTAAACATCGATAATTGAGATTGACAGTATTGAATATCTACACTGTTTCTTTATTATTATTATTATTATTATTATTATTATTATTATTATTATTATTATTATTATTATTATTATTATTATTATTATTATTATTTCTTAGCACATTGATTTGTATGAAGTATTATTTTTCAGCTTTATTTGAAATGAAGCTAAATTTTACGGCTGTGATTTTACGGACGTCTCCTTCAACTGTACTTGAATATTCCTTAATATTTAAAAATAAATTCGCATTATATGTAAATTACGTATTACATGATTTAAATTTGCTTATTCAATAATAAAATTATACAGTAAAGCCACGATTATCTGCGGAATTGAGTGGCAAGAGCACTACAGATAGTGAAAATTGCGGATAACCCGAAAAAAGACTAAAAATGAGGTCCAAACATGGAAAAAAATATTGTTGCATAAAAACTATAATTTATTGTATAAAAAATAATAAAATGTACTTATTTACACGCGAAGTGTCAGTCCGCAGCGACTACTTATGACAAATAATTGAGTGCGACTTCAGCAGGATTATTTTTTTTTCACCCCAAGTAACAAGAAAGCTTACGGCCAGTTGGCGCGGTCTTTGCTTTTGGCTCTCTACGCGTGCTTTCATACAATTTGCCTTTTGTTGTACTTGCAAGCGATGCTTTAGATCCTTTGCAGAGCATCATGGCATCACTGTCCGTTCGTTGGCTATTAACGTGCTTCCAGCGTAAAACACTTGTGTCAAGCTTGTCTGGAACATTGAATGAACATGTAACTTCGTTACTGGAATCCAGCTTGCGGCATGCTTGCACGCTTTTCAGTCAAGCCGGACGCAAGCTTGCAGACTTCCAATCCAAGCTTACAGCAAACGGTTTGCAAGTTGTCTCTGCTAGGAATGGCACTCGCGGATATTCTGCACCGCCAATCATCCGCTCGCGGATAATCGTGTCTTTACTGTATATAAAAAATGATTTCCACGAGATAATGCACGTTTAAGAATTTTTAAAAATTAGTTTTTAAAATCAAACGATTTATAATGCTAGTTCACTGAAAAGGAAAAAAATAGAGAAAACAAAGACTCCGAATTGTTTATCGTGGAAGCAACATTTTTCTCAACGATCTTTCAACTTCCAAGGAAAAACTCATGTACTGCTGACCTATAAAATTCATCCTTATATATAAATATCGTTCCCAATGAGAACAAAGAAAAGATATTTGAAACTATAACGCTAATTGTCATAGAACTTATTGTCAAAATCAATAAAGTGGCAATAACGAGGGGCTAGATTTTGCATATACTAATCAATTGCAGAAGCCTAACTCTTTCTTATTCTTGTTATATAATGCCACTTTATTTCCCCTTCTCTTCGATCAAAGAATAAACGAAGTACATATATATCTTCTCAAACCACTCCCCGCTCCTCACTTCAGCCTATGCACCACTACTACCTTTTTGTTCTAAACAGAACTTAATAATATCAATTACGTTGGTCGATTGTCCAATACATATATAGATTATTTCGTTCAATCTTGCACTTTTTAGCATTGATCGTCACTTTTTTTTTTACTTCCTTCTCTTCCACCCGCACCAGCCATTTGTCTCCTTGATTATGCATTGCTCTCCTTTTTGTCCCTTTTCCTTTCCTCTTTGTTCCTTTCACTCTCTCTCTCATTAAAATTTTTGGCTAACATCCAAAATTCTCATGCACATGGTGGAATTTGGGACGACGATACTGTATTGATCGGAAATTTATCTACAAGCTTAACAGAAATTACCATGCTTGTTATGAGTTTTTTTTTCTTCTTTCTTCCTACAATTTATTTCTCTGGTTAAAACGGGGAGGAAGTGTACATGTGTATTTTTTTCTACACTATTGTTTTTAAAGAACTCCTTACCTTAAAAACTTGTAAATGGGGTTGTCTTAAGACGTCGATTGAGTATTATATTGTGTGAATACGGATTTCTTATACGTAAGTGGTATTCACTCCTCATACGGAGGAGGCTGTTTTTTTTTATGCATAAATAGTATTCACGCATATGAAGAGAAGAGTGTTGTTATACGTAAATAGTATTCACCACCATGAAAAGAACGATGTTCTTGTATGTACAGTAAATAGTATTCACCATCATGAAGAGGAGGGTGTTCTTGTACGTGAATAGTATTCTCATTCATGGGGAAGACAGTGTTCTTATACGTAAATAGTAGGCTATATTCACCTCATGTTGAAGAGAGTGCTATAAAACGTAAATAGTATTCACTTTGATGAAGAGAAGGGTGTTCTTGTACGTAAACAGTATTATAATGATCTATAGACACGGCATTATTACATGTAATTAAAGAATTATACTCTCAAGGGTTTATATAGATTTAAATAAAGTATATTAAATTGTGTAACGTGCAGTGTTCTTACGTTGTAAAGACTCATATATGGATATAAAAGAGTATAATATGGACTAAATAAAGTGCTTTTATATGTGTAAATATAAACTCACAAGCTCCGTACATAATGTACGATGTTCTGAAAATGCAGTATCATTATAAATAAACAGGGCATCGTATCTGATATGTAAATATTATAACATCACATGCTGCATAAGTTCCCTATCCCGATCCTAAATACATTGCTGAACATTAAGAATGGAGCATCAAGAAGTCATCAGATTGATCCTACATTCACGCAGTGTATAAAAGATAAACGGACAGTAAAATAATTAGCAGTTGAACTCCGTGACACGTCATATGCGCTGGCCATGTCACCCAGAAACAGCACCTGGAGGCAGGTCAAAGAATTACAGTTCGGTAGTGGCTAAATGTTGGCGTGATGTAGAGGAAGGTTACCAAAGAGCACGCACTTAATATTCATTTTCAAATAGCTCCGAAAGTAATGAAGCAAAAATTATATAAATTGTACAAAATTTTAATTGAAGTTTAGGCTACATTCTAAGAAATAGAAAAGTTTACTACTAGATGCAGAAATGGAGATATACGTTAAAAAGTTGAAAAACTCAAATGCGTACTCTTAAGGACCAGTGTCCCAAAGAGTGCGTTTTGCGGTCCCTAAGACGGCGCACTCAACACCTATCATACTTGAAACCTAAACCCCTTCGTAAACTTTAATTTACCCTAAGGTTTGCTTCCAATTGTTCGTATACAGGCAATTCTAAACTATTTTGCTTCCAACAATTTCTTCATTACACGTCCATGTGGTTTTAAAGAATTTATTATGAACGTACACGGAATTTAAAACATTAGAGAAAAATCTTCGTTTAGTTTCACCCACAAATTATGATTTTTATGAGTAAAATAATGATGAATTTTTAAATTCTTAGTTCGTGGTTTCATTACATTATTCCACCAACTGGAAAAAGATCCTGAACAACACCTTTAGTGTATGTCTTTTTTAATTCTTAGTTTGTGGTTTCATTACAATCGTAATCGAAGCCATATTTCACTCAGCATCTTCCTCCAGAACACTTCCAGAATCTTTATTTTGATCATTTCCTCACTACTTAGGACGACATCATCATACCATGACAGGCAATGGCAAACTACCATGGACCAAAGGTCTACCTTCGGGCAGAACACCACATCGTCATTGTAATTTAAGAAATTTTGTGAATTTAAAATACTTATATATGATTTACAGTTGGTGCTTGAATCGAAGACAAACAATTACAAATAATTCTACAATCCATTCATACATCATATTACACTCCGAGAGTAACTGATCAGAATAACCATAGTCTGTAATATGAATGCCGCTACCCACACACGCTATCAAAGAAATTCTCCCAAAGAGTACGTGCGCGTTCTTTGGTAACTCACTAACGCGCACTCTTTGGGAAACAGCAGTCAACTCGAGTAAAATTCATCCATGTGGCTGCATATGCAAGACCCCCGAAACAAAGCCATGGTAAACAATTCTATCTGCATTCATGTTTCCTACCATGCAACAAGAATACTGTAGTTAGCTGCTATATCAGAATAATTTCTTAACTAAGAGTATTAAAATATTACATCAAGAATTCAAAAAAGTTATTTTTAGCTGTATTTTCTGTTTGCAGCGATCCGTTAACTTCCCTTTTCTTCGTATTAACTCTCACACAAAGACGCATCAAACAGCGTAGCAATAACAATTATGTGTGTTACCACTTCAGTGTAATTGGCACTGCGCGCTCTTAGGGCGTGCGTACTCTTTGATAACCCTCCTCTAAGTGTGTGGACGGCCGAGTAGTTCTTCGTCGTTGAATGCGGTAGCAATTCAACGATTTTGAAAGTATTATATCATATTATGTCAACGATTTATTCTTCCGTCACATTGATGCCCGTTTCGGACGAAACATGAGTACTTACGTTAAACAGTCATTGATAGGTATTTGATAAGACAAAAGTACTTTTGGAGTGTTTAACCCGACTGCGGTTCATTTACTGCTGCTTTTCAACATGATAATGCACTTCTGCACGTGACACGTAAGTCGATACTTATTTGATGGACACATGTTCCACTAATGCTTTGGCCAATAGCATATCGCAGACACATGAATTATCTTACGCTACAAAGACATCCAAGGTCTCATCCTCTCTATGCTTCGTCGTGTCGCAGTCATTCTGGACTTGTGGACCCATGAGCTATTGACCCTTACACTTTGTCCTTACGCTTTTACACATTCCACAGAACGGTAAGTGAAAACATTTCACACTTGCACCTTCTTTTATCTGTCTGTACATTTGTGACTGATACTTCTTCGCCTTCTTAGTGTTTAATTTTTAATATCTAGCAGCGTACATACATCCAAGTTCTATCATATAACATACATGCTCCGTCAAGAGAGTGATAGGATCGTCTTGTATGAGTGTTTTGCCAGAAGATAAGTTCTTCCATAGACACGTAAACGTTCCTGAACGAAACAAATACTTCTAGATTTCGTGCATTTCGTTTATTTATTTATTTTAAGTTTAGTTTTGAACATTATCCAAGCTGAAGTACAAAATTGTACCCTCTTTTTTTTTTTTTTTTTTTTTTTTTTTTTTTTTTGCATAACGGCAATAAAATTATTCAAGTAAATATATACGTATACATGTACTGTACAACTAATGGATTTGGGAACGTATACGTATATCTTTATTTAAATAAATGTATGTGTATATGTATGTTCCACCGTAACTCTGGAACGCCTGGAGCAAGTTTAACCAAACTTGGTACATATATTGTCTACATTCTGGAAAAGAGTATTGTCGGGTAAGATTTCTCTAGCACACCTAAGAGAAGGGGAAGGGGGAAATATAAATGGTCGAAAACACTGATATTAGTGTCAAATTCATAGTTTTGGGGTCCATGAGCTGATAGGTAGCAGTTTCGATGTACTTTATGTCCAAGTATGGCCCACCAGTGAGGATAAAGACCCTCTTGCACACCTAGGGGATAAAGGGAAGGGAGATACATATAAGAATGATTGAAAACGCCCGATATTAATGGATATTAATATCAAATCAGTAGTTTTCGGAGTCGCTGAGATGAACAGTGACACTTCCGACGTCATTTATAACCAAATACAGCCCATACAGCCCCCATTAGTACTCCTGAGAGGGAAATGGTGACATATAAACATAATTTAAAATGAACTGTATTAGTGTCAAACTCATAGTTTTCGAGGTCACTAAGTTGATTGGTGACAGTTTTGGTATCCTTTGGGTCCAACGTCGGTTCCCAGTTGGGGTAAAAGAACCCTAGCACTTGTAGGGAAGAGGAGGGGAAGACATATCGATCGATATTAGTGTAGACTCCACAGTTTTGGGGTCGCTTAGATAAATAAGTGACACTCTAAATGCATTAAAGTTTAAGATCAGCCCCATTAGCACACACGTGGAGGAGTAAAATGGTGACATGTAAAAATATTGAAACCAACAGATATTAACGTCGAATCATTAATTTTCAGCGTCACTAAGTTTATTGGTGGCAGTCCTGATGCCGTTCAAATCCAAGTTTAGCCCCCAATGGGTGCAAGACCCCCTTAGCACTCCTAGGAGGAAATGGAATTGGCAAACATAAAAATGATAAACAGAACGACCGATATTAGTGTGGAATCCATAGTTTTCGGCGCCCCTAAATTAATTGGTAGCAGTTACTTGACTTTTAAGTTCTAGGTCAGCTTCCAGTATGGATAAGATTCCCTAGCACATCTAGGGAGAGTGGAAGGTGGTAACATATAAAATGATAGAAAATGACCAATATTAATATACAGTCCATTGTTTCCGGGGTCACTGAAATAAATAGCGACACTCACTATGTCTTTAAATCGAAGTTGAACCTCCGTTAGTACCCCTCGAGGGGGGTAATTAACATGAAAAAAATAATCAAAGTCGGCCGATATTAATGTCGAATCCATAGTTCTCGATGTCACTGAAATTAATAATTACATTCTCGATACCTTTAAAAGTCCAAGTTCAGCCCTGATTGGCATGTGAATAAGAAGGGGTGGAAAAAAAAACAATGTCTCAAATGACTGCGATTAGTGTCGAATTCATAGTTTGGGTTCGTCAAGCTATTAGGTTGCAATCGCGATGACATTTGATCCCAAGTTTAGGCATGAACGAGCATAGCAGCTGGATTGGTGATATACAGGGGCAACGACAAAAGCGTTGCTCACACATCTATATGTATTTGGATGTATATGCACGAATATATATTCCAGTGTAACTACAAAACGGCTGGAGTAATTTTAATCAAATATGATAGACAAATGATGTTCAATCTGGAAAAAATACTGTGAGAATGAGACATCTCAAGCGGTGGGAGTTGGAAGCAAGAGCGCCGATTTCTTTGTAAATTGGGGGGGGGGGGAATTCAGATACAGAAGACATAAATGAGGATTTTAAGACAAATTGCATTCAAATTATGCTAAATATTGTGTATTCATAAATACAATGCGGAGGGGCCCACGTGAGCTTTTGGGAGGCCCGGGTCCCCACGGCCATCCTATGATCGGCGCCCTTGGTTGGAAGGAGTGAAGAGTGTCATGTAAAGATAATGCAAAACGACTTATATTAATGTGCAATCTATAGTTTTTGGGGTCGTTGAAATGAACAATGACACTCCCAATGTCGTTTAATTTCAAGTTCATCCCCATCGGTACACGGGGGAAGGGGACGAGGTAGGTGAAAAAAAAGGTCGAAAATGACTGAGATTTTTGTCGAATTCATAGTTTTTCGGGTCTGGAAAACGTGTGACTCGTTTGAAATAACTTTTGGAAGATAGTCAGTACCCACTCCAACCTGTTTTCTTTTATTCATATCAATTTGATTAAAGGCATATTTTGTGGGGGTAGGGTATTTCAATTTTAAAGCCAAAAGTAGAATATCTGCTGTATTTTTATCATTACGCTTTTATTGAAATAAATATTCTACAGGCAAGGGCGCCGATTTCTCTGTAAATTTGGGGAGTCCATTCAGATGCAGAAGGTATATATATATGAGGATTTTAAGACAAATTGCATTCAAATTATGCGAAATATTGTAAATTCATAAATACAATAGGGACCACATGAGCTTTGGAGGCCCGCCCCCCCTTAAGATCGGCGCCCTTGTCTACAGGGAAAGAGATTCAAATATTTCCCATAACCTATTATCCTCGTGCGAAAAACGGACATTTCAGCTAATGTATAATTCTTTTCCTGACATTGTTTTATTATTATAATTATTATTTGTGTATTATTCAAACCAATCTAGGAAGGATTATCCCATTTTTTGACAGTGCTGCCATAACGTATGCACCTATCACATATAATTTTCTTCGATAGTAAAATTGGTTAACATATGCTAGTTAGAACCACAAAAGCTTGCTTACATCACTAATACAGATTACATTTTTTTTTTTTTTTTTTTTATCAATTTATATATAACGATATGGTTTATAGACACCGAAAACGCTCCCATTTACAAGTAGATTTAGGTTACACCTCCCGAATGCACTTAATATAATATATAATGCACATTAAATTTTAAAGTATTTTTCGTAATCTTGCAGCACCAGGCGCTGTAACTTAAAGATAGTGATGTCATGTCTGTGTTTCTGCAGTTAAATGTTGGAAACGTTGGTGTGTTTCGTTCAGATAACCTAGAAGAGCGAAGCAGGTCAATATCTGAAAGTGTTATAAAATACCAGATGCTTACAGACTTTGTCATTAAGGAGACAGTTCTTGACATTACCAATGAAATTGAGCAGATTTTAAGACAGCCTTTTCGTTCGATTTATATCTCTCAGGTGACGCAGCCATGTTGGAACCGTGTGGGACATTTCGATCTCTCCTAGTACTGATAGATGGGGAAGATTGTGTCTTCGAAAACGCAAACACAAGCGGAGAAAGCATTCTTCAATATCTCGTATTTGCTTAGAAATGGTGCCTTGAGTAGAAAAGGTGGAGGTAAGTTTCTTACCCTGGTAAAAATTTTGCAGTGATCTTGACGTGTTCCTTTAATTTGATTGTTTTACTGAACTTAACAATAAATTTATCGAAGGTTAAATTAAAATGGAGTAATCACATAATGAAATCTTAAGTGAAAGGGAAAAATGAAACCTTTAAGTTTTACGTCCCACGATTATGCCGGCTAGGCTAAAGAAGACGGTGATGATGAGAAATGAATGAAATAAGGAGAGGAAACGGGAGAACCAAGAGAAAACATACTCACTCGGTGTTTGGCCACGCGAGCTGGGATCGAACCAAGGACCCCATGCACCAGAGATGAACGCTCCACCACTGAACCACCACGGCCCCGTTTATTAAGGGGACCAGATTTAGAAAATAAAATAATGGCACACTCGGCAAACTGACATTAGGATTAGAAATTAGTTTTCTGGGTTTTCGGCATCTATGATTGTACGTCCCTCGGAGAGACGTATCCCACTATCCGAGGAATGGGAAGGAAGAAAACGGCCTAGGACCTGTATGTTGAGCACCATCCCAGCATTTGCCTGGTGTGAATGAGGTAAACCCTCACTCTGGGTGGCTGACCTGAAAAAGTTTTTACACTTCTTCGACCAATTGGGGAAACTGGCGTAATTCGACAAGTTACCTAGGTAGAGTAATTATTATGGAGTTACTCATGCCAATGAGGAAGAAATCTTTTTTTTTTTTTTTTTTGGTCAAAATAACCAGTTTTTATTTACGTAAGCGCATTCAAGTTTTAATTTTTACCTTGCATTTTAACATGTAACAGAAACCAGGATTAGGGGCATCGGACATCGATTATTTATTTTTCTTCTTATTATTATTCTCTTGATAACTGAATTTCTTCTAGGAGGGTTGATCTTTCATGAAAAAGAAAAACTATAGAAGTCCATACAAGAAATATGTTTAAAATGACATTTTCTAATTATACTATGTATTATAAAAAGGGGGGTCATTTTCGTCCCGTTTCCATCTTTCTCGAGACACCGGACTATTTTCTAAAATAGAAAAGGGGGTAATCCCATTGCAAACGGGGCTTCTGTTTACTATATCTTAAGTTAATGTCGCAATTATGTTTTATACTTACACTAACGATAACCGAAGTGGTATGATATAGATAAGTGAATGATATTGAAACAAATATTGCAATAAGATAATGGAATGAAATGTCCTCGAGAGGACTTATGAATGCGATGTTGTTCTCAAGAAACACTAATGGTCAGGACATTAGATTTCACAGGAGACAGTTCTTAAGAGTCTTCATCCCGGCGAAATTAAAATACCGCTAATTTTACAGTAATTATGTGATATCTTCAAATAGATAAAAGATAATCGAAATGTGGAACAAGAGCGCCCTAGACAATATTATTTTGCGTGAGGTACCGTTATCTCAAGTCACCTAGTGGCTTTCCGTTTTCGGCTGTTTAGAAACGCGAAAATAAATGCCGATTTTCAAAATGGCTCGAAATCGAAAGCAGATAAGTGAGTCGTGATAACGGTTTCTTATGTAAAATAATATTGACTAGGGCGCTCTTGTTCCACATTTCGATTATCTTTTATCTATTTGAAGATATCACATAATTATTGTAAAATTAGCGGTATTTTAATTTCGCCGGGATGAAGACTCTTAAAGCTACAGATTAGATCAGGGGCGCACCCACGGGGTCCACTCCCCTTCAAAAAAATTCCTAACTCAACATACATTATTCTTTCTCAATAAAACTATACTTGTTTAACAGAGAAATGATTGATGTAGCATGAACATTTGGTCTTACACTTCATCTGTACTCTTTCTCTTATAAAAACAATCTAGTTCTATCATTTTCTCCAGAAAAATATAAGCGGAAGTATTTTACAATTATTTATCGTCTTTTCGGGTGCAGGATAATATCCGTTCAATACTAAATAGATGTAGTGAATTGTAGTACCCCAACCCCGAAAGATTGGACCCCTCCCAGCACAAAATTCTGGAATCGCTCCTGGAACCATCCTCTCATCACTTCATCTTCTCATGTTGATTAATCCTGATACACGTTTTTAATTTTTAAATAAAAAAAATGCCCAAGTACCAAATACTATGTCTCTACCTAGGAATTTTTTAAGAGATTCTGAGATATGATCACTGCATTACAATAATTGCCACCCTGCCATTTCGCCTCCTTCCATGTCAAATTAGAAACATTCTTCTTTAGTGGTACTTTTGTCACAAAATCCATTTTGTACTGACATGGGTTGTTATGGGGGGAGCATGGGGCCGTGCCCTCCAACTTTTTGACAAAAAATGAAAATGACACCTATAAAATGGCCACCTACCAAGACCTCCGAGACCGACCAAATGTCTGCCCCCCACTGCCCCCCCAGCAGACAATTCCTAGCTCCACCTATGTATACTGCCCAAATTTCGAGTTTCTATTTTAAGTAGTTTGGCCTAGATCTTTAGTCAGTCAGTCTGGACTTCTTTCATACAGAGAGATAACCGTTCATGTTTTGGTAATGCCACACCAAATATAATTTAAAATTTATCCAACAACAGTTAATACCCATGTCATTTATCTTGACTATCATTGGTGTATTTCTTTCTAGTATAAGTAAAAAAAAAAAAAAGTTTAAGTCCAAGTCTTCTACATGTGATCGCCACAAAACAACAATGTTGGTGAAGATGTTACATGTCATATATGTAGATAGCCCAAAGAATAAGAAAAGGGAGGGCTATTGAAAGAATTCGGGGTACCAAAATGAGATTACATTATACTACCAACGGCAGCAAAATATGTATGTAATGTAACACTCATTGTTATGAGTTTTCTATTGTTAAAAGATAGCTGTCATATTGCATATATGGACAAAATATTCATATATTTTTCTCCCTTTCTTTGTACTCCAAAGACTAGAAACCATTCTGTACGACATTTCAACCACACAGCAATTTCTCTTGTTCATTCCTTGTTTTGTTCCGCTTAGCAGTCAAATGCGTGGTATCATTTACAGACCCATTTTTCTTAACAATTCGTTTCCCAAACCCAGAACAAATGAATCTGACGCGCAAAATGTTGTATTCGCTCGCAGGTGGAGGGAATATATAGGTGTGTATATGTTTATAATGTGGGTGTGCTTTTTTCTGCTTTTCTAATGCTGTATCAGCACTGACAAGAGAATGGTAGGCTATACATGAACATCCATATATTAAGCTGAGAAGTTAGACAAATACAACATGATAATGGAATGTCAAGTCTGCAGTGAAATATAGCTTTCATTATTGTGCTTAGAGAAGCTGCATGTCAGAGCTACTGACAAGATTTTTTTTTTTAAGAGGCTTCATCTCGGCGAAATTAAAATACCGCTAATTTTATAGTAATTATGTAATATCTTCAAATAGATAAAAAGATAATCGAAATGTGGAACAAGAGCGCCCTAGACAATATAATTTTACATGAGATAACGTTATCAGGACTCACTTATCTGCTTTCGATTTCGAGCCATTTTGAAAATAGGCATTTATTTTCGCGTTTCTAAACGGCTGGTAACGGAAAGCCACTAGGTGACTTGTGATAACGGTACCTCAAGCACAATAATATTGTCTAGGGCGTTCTTGTTCCACATTTCAATTATTTTTTATCTAATTGAAGATATCACATATTTACTGTAAAATTAGCGGTATTTTAATTTTGTTGGGATGAGGCCTCTTAAGAGAACAGAGTTGAAAAATTATTTTTACTTATGAACAAACTATTAAGAATACAAATGCTTATTTGACCGATCCTTACATGAATTTCAAAATTTTGAAGTACTAGTACGAGACGCTAACTTTCATATTAGTATATAATTCTGTGATTTGTACAAAATGACTAGCATCTAACGGGGAGAAACGTCTAAACATGAGACATATAGTATCAATCGATAGATTTCATCAAGCTGAACAAAACAATATATGTGATTGTAAATCCTCAGGCGTAGTTTTCGAGAAAAACGATTTTTAAAAGCATAAAACATGTATGGATACAGACTGTATGATATTCTCGTAACTTATTAAAACGAAATTGATACTGAAGTATACTTTCATCAATATTTTCGTTACGATACTAGCAAAACGACAGTGCATAGTATATGGTTAATGAGATATAGCCTAAAATTATGATTAACTCATAGTGTGGTTAATGAGATATAGCCCAAAATTATGATTAACTCATAATATGGTTAATGAAATATAGCCCAAAATTATCATTAACTCATAATATGATTAATGAGGTTAGCACAAAATTATGATTAACTCATAGTGTAGTTCATGAGATATAGCCCAAAATTATGATTAACTCATAGTATGGTCAATAAGATATAGCCCAAAATTATAATTAACTGAAAAAATAATTTAACTATTTGATGTGCAAAGATCAGATATACATCAATCGGAACATGACATCGAATCAGGGCTGTCTCTAGGTATTTTGACACCCCAGGCAAGAAATATTTTGGTCACCTTCATTTGATGATATTACCCTTTTTCTGTTTAGGTAAACTTCTTCCTAAACAAAAAATCGATTTCAATCAGGTACGCAATGAAGCTGACTACCATATATGCTATTGTGCTGCCAAAATGTCTTGAGCCGTGGCAAAAATGCGAACTAAAAATCACACCCTCACACACCCACGCGTTGAGCCAATAAGGGTTCAACTGTTGCTAAGCGAGAGAAAGCGAGTGGAATTCCTTCAGCCGATAGCAGCGCTTGCAACGGAAGACTAGGGATCAAGTCAATGCGGTATATTTATAGCAACCTTTCATACTTTTACGTAGCTTGTTGTAATAATTGTTCGCCCTACATTAATGTTACAAACTGCGCAAGGCAAAGCAATAATAATAATAATAATAATAATAATAATAATAATAATAATAATAATAATAATAATAATAATAATAATAATAATAATAATAATAAAATAAGAACCGCCGCACCGCTCTATGCTGATGCCTAGTTTGCCTTGCATCAAAATGTACAAAATTACAAGCATGAGGGGAAGATTCTCGTGCTCATTTTTCAAATTAGGTATTAAGAAACTATACACGTTATTTCTCGGCTTTCAGTATCTATAGCCATTTTAGCCAGTCACGTATGAGAGTTGGCGTCCCTTGGCGATCACACATTACGCGGCCAAGTGGGGGAAATGGGGGGAAAAGGAAGTGGTCTAGGATCTTTTTGTATTAGGTATCATTCAGACATTTGTCTGATGTAAATGAGGAAAACACAGCAAAATAATCTCATTCAGAATGGCTGGCCAGGAAAAAGCTTGACATCTTTCCGAACCAAGTGTCCCCCATCGGGAATCGAACCCGCGACGGGTCGCACCAAAGGCGAGAACGTTAATGAATACGGTACGCGAGTGCAGTTTTTTCTTTTTGAGAAAACGGAAAAATAAATAAATTTTATAGCGTTAAAAGATAAGTCATTCGTTACTGATAATAATAATTGATAGGTTTTTTTTTTTTTTTTTTTTGCTGGTGGATCAAATAATTTACTTATTCCTGTACTGTATATGTGTACATGCACAAAAAAAACTGTTAAATAATAGACCGTATTTATTATTAGCTGCCTTCTCCCAGCAGTAAAACACATAGTACTTGTAAGAATAATACGAGTATCTTATACTTTTTTTTTTTTTTTTTGAACAAAAAAGCTAGAAACCGTATGATCTTCAACCTTGACATTTGCTATATGCTTTTACCATGATCTTTCATGTTAACATGTTCAAGCTTATCAAAACACTCAGGAATACCTAAACATATCATTAAGGACGCTAAAAATTATCTAACAAGAAACCTTATCATAAACAGAAAAAAAATATTTAAGTTATATTACATTAAAATTAAAAACCCGACGTTAAATTTAGATGAGCACAACCTTAACACGAACTGGGATCGTATCACTCACTAATAAGTTTCATTAAAAATGTAGATCTCAATGACATTAATTCTAAAATAAGGAATTCAATTTCCCGGTTAGACTCAGAGGCGAATTGAAGGAGCATTTTTGCCTATATGCTCGGAACTTGGCAACAGTTAAGACTTGGCAACGTTCATATTTAAGCAATCACAAAATATCTGGCTTCTGTGAAACATATGAAGAGATTTCGAAAAAACACTTTCGCGTTTAAAATATTTTCTTTTTAGTCTATAAAATTCATTTTAATTTTTTAAAGCAAAAATTTTTTTAAAAAAGATGACCACCAAGAAGTTAAAAGAAGTGAGTTTTATTATTATTATTAGATCTTATTATTTTGTGAAAAGAGGACCAAACTGAGCATGATGAAAATACAAGAAGCCAAAAGTTCTTCATTAAAAAAAAAAAAACAATAAACAATATAGGAAGCTGTTAAAACAATTCCAGTGGCGGTTCTTGAGAGATGTCCAATCAGTAAAATATACCGATGTGAGTCTCCACGGGAAATACCATTGATCCCAAGGTTAATGCATCCGAGGCGCATGAACCCGGGAGTAGTCTGTTCTTTTTAAGATATTTTTTGTCGTTTAACTAAATGGGAAATTTGAAAAAAAAATGAAATTTTGAGTTTTACGTCCCACGGTTATGCCGGTTAGGCTAAAGGAGACGGTGATAATGAGTAATGAATGAAATGGTGGAATGAAGAAAGTGGGAGGAAACGGGAGATCCCCGAGAAAACCCACGCACACGGTGTTTGTCCACCACAAAGTTCACTTGGCGGGAGCAGGGTTTGAACCCGAGACCCCTAGCACCAGAGGTGAACGCTCTACCACTGAGCCACCGCGGCCCCCGGGAAATTTGAATTGAAAATGAATATGATGTAAAGAACTTTAAAAAATAGGATAGAGTTCTTTTCCACTCTACTACAGAGCCACCGTCTCTCTCAAATTTCTTATAGGCTATATAGTATTCATTGTAACAGCGTTCTTATAACAATAGTAACAAAATAAAATATAAAAGAGATCATCTTCTGTTCGGGGCTAGGATTGTCCAAGCCGATTGTCCACTAGGATTGTGCACAGACATCACTTCCACGACTCCTTTTTGAGTCGAGACAGCCTATGTGAGCCCCGTGAGCAACCCTCATTAGGTCTTCGGGACACTAGAAGGTCAAGTGGAGTTTCGTGCAGGGGCACCAGGAGGCGCAATTTCCCCTTAAGTTTCACATTTGTATAAATTTTAATCTATAAGATAATAACATACGAATGAAAAACCTGAAAATCTACTGGCATCTAGAGTTTTGCCATCCCCATGCAAAATCCTAAATTACGTTGTTGGTTTAATAGGTTCAAGTCTAAATCTCACGACCAACATTTTTTTAAGACAGAGTTTTCAGGAGTTTTCTTCATCCCCAAAAGATGAATGAAATGATAATACCTTTATAAACATTAAATTTTAGCATATTTCATTCAAAAAGTTTTTTGGACCTGTTTTTACTGTTAATTTGCAGTGCAAAACTGTCTCATGTAGGCTGTAAACAAAACTTCGTTAATCAATCAATAAATTAATTATATGAGACTATAGGTCAGAAAGTTTCTTTCTTAGGCAGCAACACTGAAGAATTAGTGTAGTTAAGTGCCACTTAGCGAGAGTGAACTAAAAACAAACTTAAAAAAAAAAAAAACTGTACTGTTGGGTGTCAGGTACACGTTGAACGAGCCAACTAACCAGTAAACCTACTCTGAAACTCTAAAATAAAAAAATAAAAAAATATATCCCCCTATTTGGTCCATTTCACCCTGCTTGTGCGTATAGACCGTAAGTGTGTGTGTGTAATCAAAGGCTCTTAACGTTCCTAACATATTCTGAGCCCAACAGGCGGTCCATCAGCAATAAATCCTATCTTGACTTAAACAGCTACAGTTGGCATATGTGTGTATCTTGAGTTTCGTTTTCTCGCATGGACAGATAGATAGATCTCCTAGTTGGGATAAGTCCAGAAAAACAGTGCTGTCCTTGTGGTGAGAGTTATTCTAGAGGAAAGAAAGGAACTTAACATATTCTTCAATACTTTTCCACACGATTTTCCCGCCAAATAATAATAATAATAATAATAATAATAATAATAATAATAATAATAATAATAATAATAATAATAATAATAATATAAATTAATTCCTTGAATATACGTGTAACAGAGATAGGTTGAAAATTGCAAGGTACATTGATAACTTTTAGACTAATAAAAAGTAGAAGTGTCACTTGTACACCAAGTGAAGGAGTTTGGTTTTGTCTGAAATGGTATTTTCATAATTAATATTGAAACCGGAAGTGGTAGTAGATTTCTTCCAATTTTGATTTTAGTAAAGAGATTATAATGATGATGGAATATATTCTTAGAATACATAATTGATGACAGAAAACCGCTTCTCGCTGTCTATTACCGTTTTTACTTTACAACTATCAAGACTAAAACCGAAAGTAATTGATTTGTTGCACTTTCGGTTTGAATAAAGGGTTAAGAGAGAGAAGGTGCTATCTATTTGTAGAAGCTAAACGCCAGTTCCTTAACGCCTGCTTTATTATTTTAGTATTTAAAGACTGAATTTCATGTTATTTCATTGCATAAAGATCAATGTACAGACACATAACTGAATTCGAAGAAGGATTAGTTTCTCAAAGAGCCAAAAAAAAAAAAAAAAAAAAATCTACCTATAAGAACCTGTAAAAATAATGGAGCTATTCAATTTTAACAATGAATGCATCATAAAGATTTTCAACGTTGAAACGGTAGTAAACAAGTTTTGTATTGGGAAATAATAGCTACAATATTCGGGATAATTTCTGCTATGTTAATACCATAAATAAACGAGAAACATATAAGCATAGCTTAGGAGATCTGTTTAAGGTTGGTGTAAAGTGACAAGTTTTGCAGATAAATGTCACTACAGTCTTCATATCTCTCCCATGTATTTTTTACCTTTCACAAAAGTTTACGATTTCTCTTACAAATTTCAACCTAGAAGCTTCAAACTTTTAGAGAAGGAACTTCATAACCTATCAAAGGGAACAATCCGTGCCGATTTATTATTTAGAATTTTCTTCATTGTTGAAACAGTTCCATTGTTAAAGGTTTGGATATCCATTTCAACAATCAAGCCATTTCAATAATGAAGAATATTCTAAATACAAAATCAGCACGGATTATTTCCTTCGATGGACTATGAAGTTTCTTTTCTAAAAATTTGAAGTCTGTAAGTTGAAATTTGTAAGACAAATCGTGAATTTTCGTGAAAGGTAAAAAAATACATGGGAGAGATACAAGGATTGTACTGCCATCTATCGGGAAAACTTGTTCCTTTAAACCAACCTTAAGAGGCATACGTAGTGCGAAATAGTGGCGGATCCAACCCGGGGAAAAGGGGCTAGCCCCCCTCCCAGTTTTTTGAATGACAAAAAGAATTGAACTTTTTTATATATATATTTTTGGAAGCTCACATTTAAGCTTTTGCGGAAGTATTGCCTTTTATTCTTTATTGAAAATTTTTCGAAACATTAGATTAAATTTCAGTTGCAATTTTTGTGTTACAATACTTGAGGTCCACAATATCATCGTCCAACCTAATGTCCATAATGTCCATCGTGAGAGAGTTAAGTTGGAAACTGGCTTCTGCTTGCCTCGTCCCCAGTTTTTACCTTCTGGATCCGCCACTAGTGTGAAAGAATCTTAAGATGTCAAATAACCATAGGCGCTTTAAGGAGAATAGCCAAGATTCTTAAAATTGCATTCAAATACTATCGCACACCGTAGCGCTGTGAAATTGTTCTTACAATTAGTTGCGTACCCCTTTTTCTTTCTTTCTTTCTTTTTTTATCCATTTATTCATTCTTTCTTTTTAATTAACTCAATCTGGTGTGTTTCTGTCGCTTTTGCTTTGACTAAACAGTCGCCAATTTTCCTCTTTTGATCTGCGACGCACACTGCTAGGACTAATTACGCGGGTGAAAAATAAAAGTACAAGGTTCAGTTGAAGAGTCAAACTGTAGCTTATTAAAGCTAAATGGAAGGTGAGGTCCAGAAGATTTTAACGAGAGTTGAGAGCTGCTTTTCTTTTTTTGGTTTTATTTAGCATCTTTTTTTTATTTTAATGTCTTCTAAACTTTAAAACCAAACAATTAAAGAAGTATGCCACTCACTCAATTAAACGATATTGTAAATTAATGGTTTATCATCAAAGGGTATAAGATTGAAGAAATAGGGTAGTTTTAATCATAAGGAATATTCAGAATTATTATAAGCCAATCTTTTTTTTTTTTTTCAAAAAAATGAAAATTTTAATTTCATCTATATATAAAGCCTCCCTCTTCTCCCCCATTTAGGATATTTGTTTCTAAACCTTCTTCCTTTTCGCTTTCCTTCGTGGCACGATTAAGTGCATGGCTATTCAATGCGTTCGCAACGAGTGTTTGTGGCTCATGCGTACGGCTGGAATACGCTGACCATGTATTTAAATATGGGTGGCGAAAGCAAAACGCGCAGAATACGTTGGCTCGAGCGTATTTGTTGCGTTTCGGAACAATAGATCGCCTGCTATTTCGCAATCAGTAAAAGATATCTAAAGGAAGGGGGGAAAGGAAAAAAGTGTAGCCAATGAAATTCGGCGTGCAGTAGTCTTTGTCTATTAGTGGGGTCAGCTAAGAGCAATAGTTTTTTCGATAATCTTCATGTCTTCTCACAAGAAATCAATTGAAGCAAGCCATTCTCATTCTATACCCTTCAGGCGCGGGAAATGCCAAAACAAGACCTGGAAACCCTGACTGACTCACAGTATGATTTATAACTCTGGCGAAAGTAAAATTACCGAGTAGCCATCTAGGTCGCGTTCGCTACGGGGGTAACGCATCGGAAACGCATCCTCGAATAGCCATACATTAACTCTGTTCAAACTACGTGCTTTCACCTATGACCTGGGCGATAAGTAATTCACTTCTACTAGATGGCCGTGCTTCTATGTTCTTATATAATACTTTCTCTCTCTCCTCTCTCTAATACTCTTTTATATAATAGTAGTATAGATAGATAGATAACCTTATGCCTCATAAATTTTTGAAAACCTAATTAATACATTAGGCTATATACACGTGTAATGATACGTACATAGTAGGCCTATTATTATTATTATGCCTTTCGGCAGGTCCTGAGACTAATGAGGATTTTTTTTTTCAGTTTTAGATTTGGGGCTGGAAATGTTTCTTCAACGTTTCTCGATCTTCAGCTTCCTCTTTTAACTCCCAATATTTTCTTCTGTTTTTCAAATCATCGATCAGCTGTGTTCGTCTTCCTATTCCTCGCTTCCCTTTTATCTTTCCTTTTATGGCGGTGTGAAGAAGACAGTTCCTTCGCAAGATGTTTCTAATCCAATTGGCCTTCCTGTGAAGGGTGCTGAATAGAAGTGTCCTCTTCTCTCCTATCCGTTTAAAACATCTTCGTTTGTTACACTCTCCGTCCATTTAATCTGCTCCATCTTCCTCCAACACTACATTTCGAAGCTCTCTAAATATTTCTTCTCTAACTTCTCTAATGTCTAAGTCTCTGAACCATACAGTCCAATGCTTTCTACATTTACGTAAAAGAAAATGAACCGGTTGACACTATTTGGTTTATAATTAAAAATATATTAATAAAAATAACTTCTAATTTCTTTATTTGTGTTCTTATTAGTTTTGGCTATAATTACAAATCAAAGTAGTTTAGATACGACAGTTTATTCATGAATTTGTACCAGTGATGAAAATTTTCCGGGAAATTTTGAAACGGAAAATTTTCCGATTTATAAAAACATACTCCATTTTTTCCTACATCGTTGTTTAGCCGTGATGTGAGGTGGAAAATTTTTTATATTTTTCCGGAAATTTTCCGCTCTTAACAAATATCAGTGATCAAGTACCAATTCCTCAGTATTCATAAAATTAATTGAATTCATGTATACAAATGTTAAAAAATGAAAGATCGTTTAAAGAATCTGAAAATTTTCATAGCTCAGACAATTTTCAGTACTATGTAGAAACAAGTAAAACAATTTTTCATGAATCGAAAAATTGTCTATTCTGTACAGTGATGAAAATTTTCCGGAAAATATTCCGATTCATAAAAACATACTCCACTTTTTCCTACATCGTTGTTTAGCCGTGATGTGAGGTGGAAAATTTTCTTCTATATTTTTCCGGAAAATTTTTAATTCTTAACAAATATGAGTGATCAAGTAACAATTCCTCAGAATTCATAAAATTAATTGAATTCATGTTTAGAAATGTTAAAAAGTGAAAGATCGTTTAAAGAATCTGAAAATTTTCATGGCTCAGACAATTTTCCGTACTATGTAGGAACAAGTGAAACAACTTTTCATGAATCGAAATATTTTCTGTCTTGTATGGAAAAATTGAAGAACTTTTTATGAGTCGGAAAATTTTCATCAAATTGAAGCAAAAGTAAAACAACTTTTTGTAAATCGGAAAGTTTTATTGGTCTGTCGAAACAAGTGAAAGGAATTTTCATGAATCGGAAAATTTTCATCACGATGTAGAAACAAGTGAAAAAACTTTTCATAATCCGGAGAATTTTGGATATTATGTATAGTGATGTTAGGTGGAAAATTTTCCACTATATTTTACTGCACATTCAGCTATAAAATTCCATTCATGTAGAGGAAAGTTAGACAGCAACAAATTAGAGTTTTCCAATTAGCTTTCGTAAACCAGAAAATTTTCTATTTCAAGTTGGGAAGTAAAAATATACAGTGTTTCTCTCTCTCTCTGTCTCTCTCTCTCTCTCTCTCTCTCTCTGTGTGTGTGTGTGTGTGTTTGTGTGTGTGTGTGTAAAGTGCAGGGAACATACATCGAGTTCGTAGAGAACAAATATCCCATTCCAATATTTCAAATGTAACAAGAAATTGAAAATAAACCTTTGTGAATTTATCAATTTCAGAAACAGAAAATTCCACTATTTCTTCACATGTAGGCATGCCTATGTAATGAAATAACTACATAAAAGTTCCTTATGTAGATTATTTTTGTAACGGAAAATAAGGAAAAATGATTTTATTGTGTCTAACACTCCTAAATCATAATGTCAATATTGGAGTTTTGTATAATGAACATCCTAGAGCAGATATTTTTATTGTAAAACTACCATTATTATGTATAAAAATGTATTAGAAATAATGACATATATAAAATAAATATGTTTTTGTTTTTTTTTGTTTTGTAAATTAAAATGAAATTACTTGTTGGTTTTAGAACGCAGCGCTAATAGTGCAGCTTTTTATGTTTGTTTTATTATTTTATTGGAAGAACAACTAGACAAATCTTCTTCCTTATTAGTTATATTTCACTTTCTCTTCTGAATGAATATATGAATAAATAAATGAAATAAATGTTTACTTCCAGAAAGTGGACAGTATTTGCTTTCATGAGTTACTTAAACTCGAATTTTGGGTAGTCAAAAATCTACAGTAGGAACTTTATATTATACCTACTTATTTCTAAATGTTGCAGTATGTAAATCTATAAAAGTAGTAAAGCTATGAGAAAACCGTCTTATGCGTATTAAACTGACGAAATGTAACATTGTAAGATCAAAGGTGGATTCTGAGGGAAGAAAACATGAAGTTTTTGAAACATTCTTGAAATGAAGAATCGTTAGATTTTCACTTCTTGATACTTTTTAAAGCAATATTTATTACCAATAAATTTTACGGCTAAACGACGATTTAGGAATAAGTGGAGTATGTTTTTATGAATCGGAAAATATTCATGACTTTTAATAAATTGAAATTTTAAATAATAGAATGGGATATTTGTACTCTACGAACTCGATGTATGTTCTCTGCACTTTGCATACACACACACACACACACACACACAGAGAGAGAGAGAGAGAGAGAGAGAGAGAGAGAGAGAAAGAGAGGAGTTGAATTGAGTTGATTTTGAGTTTAACGTCCCTTTCAGCAGCAAGAATATATAAGACGGGACCAACTAATTAACGTGGAATCCGAACTACATGAGCTCCCGCTGGGAATCGAAGCCATGTCTTACATGTCAAAGGCGCGTATGCTAACCGCTTAGCAACGAAGGAGCTCGCAGAGGAAGAGAGAGAGAGAGAGAGAAACACTGTGTAAAATTTTACTTCTCAACTTGAAATATTAGAAAATTTTTCGGTTCCCGAAAGCTAATTGGAAAATTATAATTTGTTGCTGACTAACTTTCCTCTACAGAAATTCAATTTTGTAGCTCTATGTGCAGTTAAATATAATGGAAAATTTTTCACCTAACATCACTATACATAATATCCAAAATTCTACGGATTATGAAAAGTTTTTTCCACTTGTTTCTACACCGTGATTAAAATTTTCCGATTCATGAAAATTCCTTTCACTTGTTTCTACAGAGCAATATAACTCCGGTTCACAAAAAGTTGTTTTACTTTTTGCTTCAAAATGATGAAAATTTTCCGACTCATAAAAAGTTCTTCAAAAAATTGTTTCATTTGTTCCTACATAGTACGGAAAATTGTCTGAGCCATGAAAATTTTCAGTTTCTTTGAACGATCTTTCACTTAACATTTCTATACATGAATTCAACCAGTTTTATGATTGCTGAGGAATTACTTGATTACTGCAGGTAGGCAGACAGGCATTTTCTTGATGGGTGTTTGATTTGAAAAGTTTCGGGCTAGTGCCCATGCCTTGTATCTGTGTGGGTTTTCCCTCGCTGTTGTTTTTCTTTTCACCTGCGTATGTAAGATTTGGGATCGCGACTGTCGCCGATCCCTGGAGTTATCGTGTTGGGAGGTGCTTCACTACTGTGGGTCCTTAGACATTCGGTACATCTGTCGCGGTGGATTTCTTGTTCCTATTGTGTTGATTGTTGGATTGGTTGATTGGCGGACATTCCTCCAGAATTTGGCTTTCTGATTACTGCCACCTCACATCACTAATTTATACGACCAAGATGTGTATTTGGTCATGAAAACAATTTTACTCCTCATTAAAGGGTGCTTGTCTGACATATGTGTTAATTTTGTGAAATTCACGTAAATCACTTGATAATTTTGCATATCCTCTAAACATATTGGAAGCAAAATAAGGAAACAATGGATCAGAATATGCCCATAAGTTATGCAAAACTTTTAACCCCATCTATTAGACATTTTTTGGACTCAGAAGGCCAATACTAGTGTATTGAAGCTAAATTGGAGATAATTTTTTGCGGCAAGAAAAAAATATTGAATAGTTCCTATAATTGGGATAACTTTATTGCTATGTGGTATATTATATACGTATTATATTCGCATTATATAATACATTTGAGTGTTTGTTTTGCTTCTTTATGCAATACCGAGCTTTGAAGGACAGAACGTATCATTAACATAGAAACCACACTACGATAAGTGGTGTTATGTAGTGCAGCTGACGGTTGAACAGACCATCATGACGGTTCAACCCTCAGAGAGTATGCCCCGTTCCTCAATACAATATCTTGACGGTTGAACAGATCATTATGCATGATCAATTCTCAGAGTATGTCCCGTTCCTCAATACAATATCTTGACAGTTGAACAGACCATCATGCAAATCAACCCTCAGAGTATGCTCCGTTCCTCAATACAATATCTTGAAGGTTGAACAGACCATCATGCAAGATCAATTGTCAGCTCAGATCAATCAAGGCTGCCGGATTCCCGCTCTCCTCGAGCTCTCAGCACAACTATGGGATGTTTAACCAAGGATGTTATAAAATAGAGGATTTGCCCATATGTATCTTTATCCTATTAAACCAATGAAGCCAAAAAACAACCTAGCATCGGCACGTCTGATTGGTTACTCTCGTTTCCGCCATCGTCTGATTGGCTATTTACGTTTCCGCCATGATTGTTGGTCCAAAACATTGCGATCTTATTGGGCGGAGTGGGGTGGCGAAAGTGTGACGTATGGCTTCAAGATTTCGTAGTAAGGGCATATCCTCTATTTTATAACATCCTTGGGTTTAACCCCCGTCATCCAGTTTTAAGCACTGGGCTGACAGATGGTCCTCCCTGATTGGCTGAGGGCTGTTGGAGAATCGGGCACCCGCCCGCGACAGTCCATCTGCTTTATTCTGATTCGTGGATACATGTACAAGATTATAGCGAAAATTATTGTATAACAGATGTACTACAGAATATAACAAAAGGTACACGACAAATGCTACGGTTCATACAATAAACTACAGCAAGATTATCACAATAAATGGTAGGATTACATTAGCAAATAACAAAATAGCTATGGCTGCTGCCATATATTAAATATTCCAGCACAAAGATAGGCCATGGGGTAGGAAAGTCTGCGTGCAGAACGGCCGACCTATGGGACTTGTCGGTTGTTCGAGGAGCGCTGCAGTGAGTGTCTTCAACAAGTGGCGAAACCAAGGAGAAACGACGTCCAAACGTCGAGGGGTTGGGCGCCCCCACCTCATTACAGATGTCGGACGTCGTAGGCTGCGAACACTGGTAAAACAGGACAGGCAACGAACTGTGGTGGAACTAGCATCAGACTTTAATGCTTGTCAAAGTACAAGTGTGTGTGAACACATAATGCACCGAACACTCCTAACGATGGGCCTCCACAGCCGACGAACCATCCATGTGCGAATGTTAACACCACGACATCGGCAACTACGACTGAAATGAACACATGACCATCGCCACTGGACCTTGGCGCAGTGGCAGAGAGTTGCATTGTCTGATGAATCCCGATACCTTCTTCATTATGATGATGGGAGGGTGCGAATCCGTCGTGTTCCAAGGGAACAGCTCCTTGACACCTGTACTGCGGGACGGAGACAAGCTGGTGGCGGCTTAATTATGCTCAGGGGAACATTTACGTGAGCATCCATGTGTCTGGTGGAGCTCGAGTAAGGCACCATGACGACCGAGACGTATCACATACTGCTTGCAGACTACGTACACCCCTTCATGACGATTATGTTTCTCAACGGTAGTGGCATTTTTCGACAAGATAATGCACCATGTCACAAGACCAGGAGTGTGATGGAGTGGTTCGCGGAACACAGGGGCGAGTTCCAAGTGATGTTCTGGCCCCCAACTAGCTGGATCTAAACCCAATCGAACACATCTGGGATCTGATTGAACGTACCGTAAGAACACACCGTCCCCCTCCCTGCAATTTACTGGAATTAGGTGACCTGTGTGTGCACATGAGGTGCTAACTATCACCAGCGATCTACCAAGGATCATTGTGTTCATACCAAGATTCGTCGCCGTTGTTACCCGTGCCAAAGGTGGACATATTGACAATTAGGAAGGTAGCCATAATGTTCTGGCTGATGTGTGCGTATATTTTAACTCGAATATTTTGTCTCAACTCGAATTTCGAGACGTTTCGTCTCGAATTCGAGTTGAGTCGAGACAGAAACTGTGAAGTCGAGACAAAAATTGTCGAGTCGAGACAGAAACATATTTTAGATTCGAGACAACGTTTTCTCGAGACAGGCTTAAATCTCGACTCGTGCGCATTACTACTAGTCCTCGCGTAAAGCGTGGACACCCCTGGATGTTGAGATCTTCGCGTAGGTCAATGCCACGCTGGTCAGCAAGATAGAGAAAGAGTAACCGCGGGTCTCTAGGAGGTCACTGAACATGTTCAGGACGAAGATCCAAATCAGGGACTAGGTCCGCTAATGGATCGAATGGTTCCATGGGCTGTAAGTCGTCTTCATGAAGCACGTCTTCCATCGGGTTGGGCGGCGCGTCTGGGATAGGGAGCGGCGCACGGAAGTCCACAATATCGAGTTCCTCAGGTGGAGATTGAAAAATTGTCCTTACCACCCTTCTTCGACGCCGATGTCTTCTTGGATGTGGACGAGGCTGGTTGTCGAAAAAGAGGTGGGGTGATGAATGATGAGACCAGGAACTGGAATGTAGTTCGCGTTAGCCGCAACCGTTCGCCAATCAAATTGTATGGCTATGACCAACAAGTAAACATGCTCCTTGTAGAATGTTTGGTCAGCTGGAGATAATTGGTGGAAGAAGGGATGGAGGATAAGAAGTTCCCTTGCTCCGACGTAGTCTCTTCTCCCAAGGGTTGACGTCAAAGCGAGACCGCAAAAAGGCAATTTCAACCGGCATGTCGAAGTCCGATGGAATAGTGGCGGTGGCTGTTGCTGGCGTTGAAGCTGAGCCACTGCATGGGCAAGGGCTCGATAGCTGGGTCAAGATTTTTATTCCTGTCCCCATGATTACTCATTGAAGCGGGTATGGACACAGGAAATGATAATCCAGGAAATAGTTCGCGGCAAGAAACTGGTGGCGTCGAAGCGACGGGTCGACGTAAGGAGGCCAAAGCTGATGCAGCATGTAACGTAGACGGCGAAACTTCAGTCGGAGTCTGTACCAACGGACAGTTAACTCGGAGGATTTCCGATGAACACACAGCAACGAGAGCCGTTAGCGGACGACAGTGAACCGAGGCGGCTACGGGACTTCAGGATGCACTTATCAATCAAGGCTGCCGCGCGCAGGTTTCCCGCTCTCCTCGAGCTCTCAGCACAACTATCAATACAATACAATACAATATCTTGACGGTTGAAAAGACTATCCTGGAAATCAATCCTCAGAGTATGTCCCGTTCCTCAATACAATATCTTGACGGTTGAACAGACCATCATGCAAATCAACCCTCAGAGTATGCTTTGTTCCTCAATATACTATCTCAGGGCAGTGTGATCACCCACCAAAAATATTTCGTATTAACCTATGCAGAAAAAAAATACTAAATCTGGGGAAAGGTACTAAAATTTTATCTGCTCCCGTTTCACCCTATTCATGACAGTTTACGATATGCATGAAATGAAATGAAATTTTTGAGTTTTCGTTCCACGGTTATGCCGGCTAGGCTAAAGGAGACGGTGATGATAAGCAATGAATGAAATGGTGGAATGAAGAAAGTGGGATTAGACGGGAGAACCCCGAGGAAACTTTGTGTTTGTCCACCACAAAGTTCACTTGGCAGGAGCAGGGTTTGAACCCGGGACCCCATGCACCAGAGGTGAACTCTCTACCCCTGAGCCACCACGGCCCCTATAATAATACAATTTGGTAGAAATATAAATAAGTAAACAACTTTTTCTCTCAGCAAAATCAAAATTATTAATTATTATTGCCAATGACTAGTATATTTTTCGGCCCAATAAAAATTTATTTACATCGAATTTCTCGAAAACTATGCATGAGATGGAGGTGATATCAAACCGGAAGTGGTAGAAATCAACCATTTCCGGTGTTAACGTTGATTACTAAGTATATATCAAATACGGCAATAGACAGCAAAATAAAGCGGTTTTCTGTAATCAAAATAAGCGTCCTAAGAATATAATTCCACCACTTTAATCTCTCTACTAAAATTAGGAGTGATAGAAATCTACTACCACACGCTTCCGACTAAGAAAATACGAGTATCATGCCGTTAATAAACCTTAAATATAAACATCGATTGCAATAGCAAATCTAAACATTTTGAGTGTAGAATGGAGAGTGAGATAAAATGCATTGTTGAGAAGAAACTGGAGGCGGAGTGCAATTTTTAAGTTTGTAGTATCATTTCTAGTCTCTTCTTAAATATACTAGACATAATAATTCTTCACATTTCTCACTGCCAATCACCCCTCCACGTAAAACCAATACAAACTTCAATTTCTACGATGCGCACACTGTGGAAAACCAAACTTCTTTACGTGATGTACACTATGAAAAACTAAACTTCTTTACGTGATGTACACTGTGAAAAACTAAACTCCTTTACGTGATGTACACTGTGAAAACCAAACTCATTTACTTGATGTACAAGGTGAAAACCAAACCGTTTTACGTGATGCACATTATGAGAAAGCAAACTTCTCTACGTCATGTACACTGTGAAAACCAAACTTTTCTACATGATGTACAGTGTGAAAAACCAAACTCCTTTACATGATGTACACTGTGAAAAACTAAATTCCTTTACGTGATGCACACTGTGAAAAACCAAACTCCTTTACCTGATGTACAATGTGAAAAACCAAACTCCTTTACGTGATGTACACTGTGATATTATTAGTATTGTTTAATTTGCCTAACAGCCAACATGTGGTTAAGAAATATTAATGCTCAAACCTAAATATAGTTAAGACTTCTGTCCTAATGGAGTTTTGAATTTGCAATTAAAGTGTTACAACAGTTTTATATTGGCAATTTGCCTGCAAGCTGGCGCCACCTAGTAGTGCGACTATTTACTAATTGGAATTAGCGTCATGCATTAAGATGTTTAAAATTTATATTATTATTATTATTATTATTATTATTATTATTATTATTATTATTATTATTATTATTATTATTATTATTATTATAGTAGATAATAGTAGCAGTAGCAATAATATTAATAGATGTATTGGCTAATAATCCTGTTGCTGGTTTGCCTCATCACCTTGCACTGTTTTCTTATCATGCATGACTTTCTTTATTTTTTTAAGATATTCACCAAACTTTCACTTCTTCCTTCCTCAGACACTGTATCGCAGCAGTGGTGTTTTAATATTCACTCTACGCTGTGACTTCTTATTAGTTTTGTAGGAAACGCCTGACACGTCACTCAACATCACTACCTCCTTTTTCTTTCTTTTGCGCTACCTTCAACGTTTATTGATCACATCTTTTTCTCTTTTTCTTTAAGGGGGAGGACTTGAAAGAAAGAAAAAAATGTTATATATAAAACAATGCTGAAACCATAAGAAAAAAGTACTTGGTCTTAGAAATTAAAAGGCTGTAAAGGGAAGTTATGTCATATGGATTATTATAATTTAATTTTTCCTTATAAAATATAATGTACGAAGGCTATTAGGAAAAGTTTGTGAACTGGTAACATTGCGTCGCTAACCGTACGGTGTACAAAGTTCTCAAGAGGAAAAGCTTTCAAGAAAGAGGCCTTTGGGTTGGCTAATAAATAGTAGGAGACATTAAAATGGAGTTTAAGTATAGACAGATTATTTTCGGAACAGCTAAGACTTCCGGCGCGAAGCTAGTCAGCGAGCCGGAACAGGTTCCTTCCTGTTTTGCCTAATTCCTGTTCTGTCTAATAACCCTCCAGCACTTTGTAACACAATTTTTATCTAATCTTATCTTTAGGCACAACAGGAATTCCTGTTGTGCCTAATTACTGTTCTGCCTAATTCCTGCTCTGCCTAATTCACGCAAAAGGGATATTTAAATCTGAGGGAAATTTACTAGTACCTATTTCCCTCTTGATTTTCAAATATCATTCCAGAATTCTTTAAATAAAATTTTAATGTACGAGTGAGGGCTAGTTAGATTGAACACGCGAGTGGAACGAATTGTCTCATGTGACCAAATATTCCTAAAAATTATTTTTAGTATAACATATGTAGTGAAAGTGTCCGGTATAATGTAAAAAGCAAAACACTACAATTACGTTGAGTAAAATGATTACACAATTTATTAGAGATAAATACTTCCAAATATCTACAAAGGAAACTTTAGAAGAGCAAAGTTTGCTCTACAATAACAAATTAAAATTTCGGAAAGGAAATACAGTTTTAACTTCTTGAAGTCACGTATATATCTTGTCAATTTGAAAGAACAAAACTTCGAAACTTTAAAAATCATACTTATTATAAGCACATACTAAACCCACACACAATCTTCATTGTTATAAATCTAAACAGTAAGCTAAAGCGTCTACATAGGAAATCTATTAATACGGAATAAATGCCCTTCATAACAACATTTTTCCATCATACTTTGAATTCACAAATACTGCCATTCTGACTTTACACTGTCGACACTAATATTCAAATAGTACACTCTCAGAACTTCGCGTTTTAAACTTTCACTCTGACTTCACACTTAAAAACATAATTTCATTTTAAACTGTGAATCATAGAAATTCCACTTTTTTCCATCGGTAAGATCATTTTCCGAAAAAGTAAACAAATTGTGGTCTGTGGTTGGCTGGAAGCGCTGCCTCTCCTCCAATCAGAGTTTTTTTTTAAAAAAAAAGTACGTTAGACAGAAATACAAATAGATGGATATGTCATTATTGAACCGCGATTTCATGATTGAGGGAAAAAACTTCATATAGACAAGACGTACAGACGAGAGTTAAAAAATTCTTGTTACCTGCGGCAGATAGAAGATTTCAGTGGCAGAGAAGATATCACCGGCCGAATGAAGTTTCAGCAGCAGCAGTGGCAGAACGAAGAGAATGTGTCACACTAGTAAACCTTGCGGCGTTAAATGAGGTGCTCTCAAAATCATACACACAGAAAGGAATCAGTCTTTTGAGATAGGTTTCCTTAATAATAAAGAGAACTTCAAAAACGACGGTATCTTACACACACAAGAATAACCGGGAAAAATACTATTACATTGCGTCGGTCTGTCCCCCTATTGTGGACCAAGAATCGGTCTGGTGATATAGGTTGTACCGGTTTTGCCGACAGTCGACTGACGTGGGTGCAATACATTTCTCTTGGAGTGCTGTAGAGGCAAAGACACAGAAAATTAGAGGAAACGCTGTCCTTTTTAGGACCAAAACCCTACTTTAGTACTTCGGCCCTTTTTAGAGCCAAACCCTCAACAAGAGACAGAAATCCGTTCAAGATGTCAAAACAGAAGAAACCAACCAAGAAGAAGGGGGAGAAGAAGAACCCTATCATGGAGAAGGAACTCACAAGCCAAGATCATCAGTATCCAGAAGCAGATAAATGCCTCGCAACTGACCCAGAAACCGAACAAAGTGAACTGCAACCGCTACCTGTAGTGATGTATCGTGTCGGCTCTAGATTTAGAACGGGTAAGGAGATGGAATTTATACATCACAGAAAACGAATATACATGATAGCTTTCCCGACTGAAGTAGCTCGAGAAATATTTTTACATATTTTCGAGGAAGAAAAGTTTGGTCTATGCACGACGTTCGGCAACCAAGAAGACGTCGAAAAGCTTCGAAGGAGAAGAAAAAACTGACCCTGTTCAGAGCCAGCAAGCTAGACTCACACAGGAAGAAACCTCACAGGTGAGAAACCACAACGCACACACATAGAGAAACCAAGTACAGGTGAAGAACCAAAACCCGGAGAAAGACGACGACCAGCAGAAGATGAAACTGACCGAGATCATCATACTATATCATCATACTATAACCAAACTTTCCCACCAAACTACAGAAATACAACAAATTAAACTCACACCCAGCTTTTTAAGTTAGAAAAATTACAGACCGTAAAGTATGCTTTTTATATGGTTTTTCCCACCCCTTCTTTGTGTTGTTTACCATGTAAATAACTTGAGTATGTGCATGACCGATAAAGAGGGTTTCCCTGGACTCCATATATTTCCGGAGTTTTTCCTCGTACTACCCAAGCCAACGGCGAAGTAAAAAATTCTTCACGAGCTTTCTTATCTTCTTTCTTACTCTTCTTTCCTTCTCTAATACACACTGTCCGGTAAATGTCTAAGGATAAAAACTTAAATATCGTGAACAGGTGCTCCACCAATCGGAGATAATCATTAGTTTACGTTTTCTAATTTTGACCAATCACAAACAAGCATTTGTTTACATTTTTCACATGGATAATTCTTTTTACCATTGGTAAAATACTACATATTAAAACACTTAAATTCCATACAACTGAAGAGTTTTTATATACAGCATCTTACTGTACCTATAGTAATAATTGTTATTTAGGCTACCGACAGAGATCGGTAATTTAACCATACAGTAAAAGAATGGTTGTCCATGATTGCTTATATAATATGCAACGTAATCTGTTAGGTCTTTTTGTTCAATTTACATATTTATGTTACTATTATTCTTCATATTTCAGCTTCTGTACGAGGGAATGTTGACTGAATTACCTTATTATCAAAAGTCACTTTTTAAAAAATAAAAATTTTCCTATTATTATTTTAAAGAATTTTCCATGACATAAGAATCCACATTTCCGCAGGGAAGTTATAGTGTATAGTCTTTAACTCAGATATCCTCGGTGAACTTGTGGACGACCAACAGATATGGCGTAGATATATTCGTAGTAAAATAATGGTGGTTTATGATTGTTAATTTAATTTCAGAGAAGCTGAAACGATATAAGGAAATCAAGAGGTCCTGAAAGCAAATAGAATTGTCGGGAAAATAGTTAGTATTAAATTTCCCTTAAATCTAAATATCCCTTTATGCGTGAATTAGGCACAACAGGAATTCCTGTTATGCCTAAATATAAGATTAGATAAAAAAAATGCGTTACAAAGTGCTGGAGGGTCATTAGGCAGAACAGGAAGACACCCCGGAACATGGGAGGGCAAACTGTTACGTGGTGAGCTGTGCACAGTGAAAGCGCTGGGGCTTTAATGTGTGAGCAGTTAGCCATTTGTTTTTGCGCTGTTGTAGAAACGCCATACTGTGCGACTCGATTCAGAGGTGCACGTACGAAAGCTCACAGCTGTTCCGAAAATAATATACCTATAGACAAGGTAACTCCAGTAGTGTCTCGTATGTGTTTAAAATCTTCGAAAAGTTAAACTTTTATAATACAAAATATGTTGTTCGAAGTGTTTTGTGAAAAGTTTTATAAAGAGTTTAGCTCTTTCAAGATGGACGTGCATGTAAACACACAAACCCCTAACCTATCCTTAAAACCGTCCCTAAAGTGTTAATTAGGTAGCAATAATGAAATACATTTTCTTACGTAAATATTTGTGAAGTGTTTAATCAGTTAAACGTTAACGAAATATTTAATTAGACAAACGTTTTATGAAGCGTTTGATTAGCTAGACATAATGAAAACACTTTTAATTAGATAAGTATTTTATTAATTGTTTTAATTAACGAAAAGTTATGTGAAAGTTATGTAAAGCTAAATGTTTTATGAAGCTTTTAATTAGCTAGATTTAATGAAAAGCTTTCAATTAGATAATCATTTTATTAAAGTTTAATGAATTAAAAGTTATGTAAAACGTTTAATTAGATAAACATTTTACGAAGAGTCCAATTAGTTAAATGTAATGCAAAACATTTAATAAAGATAAATATTTCATGAAGCATTTACTTAGCTAAACGTAATGTGAAATATTCAATGAGATAAACCCGTTATAAAGCATCTATTAGCTGGACGTAATATGAAATATTTAATTAAATAAGCTATGAAGTGTTTAGTTAGCTAGAGTTTAGTTTATATGTATATTAAAATTACATATAAAATTAAAATTTAATTTCCACGAAGAAATGAATATTTAAACACTGTATTTGAAGAAAATTCTGAAAAACATATTCAGTTATCAATTACCATTAAGTTTCATGCGTTTGCTATTTGCATCATTGCTGTCGTCGAAGGACCAGTGGAGGATCCAGGCCGGGGCTGGGAACAACCCCCCCCCCCCCGAGTATTTTAAGTGACAAAAGTAATTGAAGGTATTATTTATATATTTTTGAAAGTTTATAATAAACTTATGATATACCTATCATAGTCTGAGATCTGGCTGGCCCCCAATTTTTACCTAAATCCGCCACTGCAAAGGACCACATAATTTTAGTCTTATAGCCTACGTTTAGTTGATTTAAAAAAATGCCAATTGATGGTGCAATTATATACACACAAGGAGTATTTCGGAACATTAACCGTAATGATTAAATCGCATATGTAATTACGGTGAAATACCTAAGGGGAGAGAAAAATAACTAACTCGTAAACGGACTGGTACAGTAATTTTTTATGTATAGAACGAAGTAAATAAATTACTCGTTATTCATAAGTTAATGCAAAGGTTAAACTCTGACATTTTGGTAATCTTTATTTTCTAGATGTAGTAAGAACATTTTAATACCACACACATCGTAACAAACACCATCTTTTAGCGCCGAAAGAAAGCTACCACACAATTCATTACACAGTACAAGTAAAAAGAGTTTTCCGTGTGTTTTATTCCTTTTGCAGTCCAGAGGTGTTAGAGTATTACCCTACTGCGTCTGCCTGACCAACGAAAAACCACTTTGTATTCTTCATTCGGTATGAAGACCTCCAAAGTTAAAAGGTGTGCATGCAATACATCATATTCTGACATAAACTATGTAATTTTAACGTTCAGCTCTGGCCATGTAATGCAATCTCGGCGTTCATAATTACAAAGGGCAGAGTACAGCCGGCAGTTATATAATAATATGCATGCATTATCATAACTGGAGGATGAGGAATGCCTTACAGAGCAGGAAGTAAGGAAATTATTACTCCAGAAAGACAACATTAAGGCTTTTTAGAAAAAAAAATACAAGAGGAAAAATAAGAAGAATCATAATTTGAGCAATATGCTCAATGCTCAATAGCGAGAAAAACAGGTTTGAGCATGTATAAGGTGTTAAATGTTGGTCGTGGCCATGTAGATCATCTGGTGGATACCTTTGTAACTTGTGCTCAGGTTTTAAAGTAAAATTCTTTGTCCAGATGCAGTATATTATTAACTTCTACCATCTTTCTGTTGAGATTTGAAAACAAAGACGCAAAAGAGGATAAATTGACCTCAATTTAAGATTTAATAATAATAATAATAATAAATAATTATTCTACAAAGGCGATCTATTGTTACAGAGCTATGCGTTAAATTTCCTTTCGTTTTCTGGGAAGAAATACAGTAAAACCGTCTTTCACCGACACCTCTGTATAACGGAAACCTCCATAATACGTACATATTTTTATGAATAAGCGTAAATGTATTTGTTGTTACGGGAAATACGGAAATTACGGGAATACTCTTTTATCGGAAACTCTCGGATACGGCCATGGAAAGTCTTTTTCCCAACTGCAGTTTAATAACATTTTCATAACACACAAGAGTTAGTCTTAGTGTAACGGACAAAACTTTCCGCTAACCTGCTGCTTTCTACCCTTGCATTTGAGTAGTAGTGGGGAAACGTAGACACAGGGAATCAGTGGTGACCATTCTCTTAGGTGCTTTAAGATTTTGAGTTTCCTCATTAACCATTATATGAAGCATATTTGGAAAGTAAGTACCGTTTTGAAAAGAAAAATACTAAAACAAATTTGTTCAAGCAAAATTTATTTTTACTTGAAAGAGCACACTTTAAACTATTTTTCGAGATAGTTTCCACTAATGTTAAAACACTTATCAGAGCAGGTTACCAACTTGTCTAAACCTTCCTCAACGAAACATCCCGCCAGTATCCGGCAAAAGTATGCACTGTTTCGTTTCAACGCCACCGCAGCGCTACTATCGGCGCTCCGCACATAGCACTACTTTCGCTGATTCATTGTCTCTCCACTGACATCAGTACGGTTGAATTGTGGTTATTTTGAATGGAGTGGGAAAAATCGCTATAGAATTATGGTTGTTTTCACTGGTGGGATGTTTCTTTAAGGAATATTTGGACAGGTTGGTCACCGCTATGATAATCGTTTGAACATTGGTGGAAACTATGTCGAAAAAATAGATGTTCTCTTTCACGTGAAAATAAATTTGGCTTGAACAAACCTGTTTTAGGATTTTATTTTTAAATATAGTACTCACTTTCCGTAGACGCCTCGTAGTTCCGTTCCTACCTATAGTTACTAACGCCAATTTTTAAGTGCTGGAGAAAACTACAAAGATATCTATCTCTATTTGCGTATTTGAAAAAATTCAAGATAGTATCTTTCTTTTCTTATCTTGTCCTTGAGAGTTTTGAGGCAAGAGACCGCAAAGAAAGATGAAGTAGTTGTAGAATATATATACGTATATGGGGTTTCACAAAAAGAAAACATACCACGGAAAGACAAACAAACTTTAAAAAAAAAACTATCGAGAAAAATAATATAAAAAAAGGTAGAAACACAATTTTCCTTCCTTTTCATCACATCCAACTTAGTCTTTTTATCTACAAAAAAAAAAAAAAAAAAAAAAACTACCCTTCCCAGCCAGAGGCTATTCTTTTCCCTATGTCTGGAAGAATCTCTTTTATTCTCGTTTCATCAGGATTTAAAAGAGACCAAAAAAAAAAAAAGTAGCAAAGAAACTTCAATTTTTCTTTTCTTTCTTTTCTTTTTTTTTTTTCAAATCATTCTTTCTCTTTTTGAAAATGTTGACATAGTGACGGAAATTGTCTCTGAACTACATTTTACAAGTTTGGTTTGTTGACACTCCTTTTAATAATTCTTTTTCTTTCTTTTCTTTTTTTTCCCAAACGAAAGACGAGAGAAGAATGATGTCCAATGGTCCATGTAGATAAGCGATCGATAGTTTATATATATAAAACACCCTTTGTCTCTTTTACTGTACTATCTACACTCTTCTCTTGTTCTCTTCTTTGAAATTTCTGTTTCTCTGGATGCGTGTCTCAATGTAATTTCTCACCAAATACAATTTGTACTATCTTTTTCCTTTTTTTTTATTTTTTAAGAAGATCAAGACGCAAGGAAAACATCATTATTGGACAATCTTCTGTAGCTCCTTTTACGTCTTTCTACACCGATTGGTTTCTTTTGCAATTTCCTATCTTGCTTGTTTCTTGAAATGAACAGATTTTCTTTTGTTTCTTCCTTCTCTTCCCTTCCCTTCTCTTCCCCCTTTTTTTGTTAAAGTATTTTATTTAGTTCTTGCTTTCTTTTGTGTAGTTAGATACAAAGCACGTTATAGTATTCCTGAACAATACGGACTTCCTTACTAGAAAACAAATTTTGGTATAGTGTTCTCAAAATAAGGAGGAAATTTAGAGTACAGACTGCCAGAACAATACTTATTAAACATACTTCTTCACTTTGAAACGAATATTAGTATATTGTCTTCAAAAGAAAAAAAAGAAAAAAAATGGAGGGCAGAATGAGCATATGCGGTAGAACAATACAGACTTTCCCACTGGGAAACAAATATTGGTTATAGTGTCCTCAAAATAAAGAGGAAATTTGTGGGAGGAAACTATCCTAAACTGTCAGATTAAAATGACCATTATCAATGGGAAACAAATATTGGTATACTTGTAATATCTTCAAAATAAAGAGGGAACTTGGAGGGGAAAACGAACAAAGACTGCTAGAACCATACAAACTTCCTCACTGGAAAACCATTATTGGTATAGTGTGTTGAAAATACAGGGAAAATTTAGTGGGAAAAACGAGCATAGGCTGCCAGGCATGTATAAGAAAATGTTCTAATATATTGCATTTCTGCCGTATTATTGTTAGATTCATCAGTCACTAAAATTTCACCATCCTCTCTGTTGTAATACCAATGCTGCCTTCTCTGAAGCATTACTGAAATGAAATTAAATGAAATCTTTGAGTTTTACGTCCCACTTTTATGGCGGTCAGGCTAAAGGAGATGGTGATGATGAGAAATGAATGAATTGGTGGAATGAATAAAGTGGGAGGAAACGGGAGAACCCCGAGAAAACCCACGTACGCGGTGTTTGTTCACCACAAAGTGCAGCATTATTGTTAGATTCACTAGTTACTCTATAATTCACTTATAACTTTCTTATAATGTATTGTATGCAATACAGAAACTACCTTCTCCGTAGCGTTATTGTTAGGTTCAGCATTAGGTTTGTTGTAATGCATTGTGTAGAAGTTATCAATATCTTACCATAACCAGTTACAATTTCTTTGTTTTTAATCTTATAGTTGGGCTATGCTAGATGTAACTTTTTGTTTTTAATCTCTAATTGATAATGTTAGTTAAAACTGTTTGTTTCTAATATCGCATTTAGGCGATACTACATTATTGTAATCTGTATATTCTATTTTAGATCAGATGCTATATAGAGTGAGTAAATCAGGCACGTATCTAGAAATTTATTTCGGGAGAGGTCCAAAGATTTTTCTTTTGGAAGGAGAGAGTCTAAATTCAATACGACAATAAATTGTATAATCACCCCTAAAATTAAACTACATTTGCAGAAAAGCCGGCATTTCGGGACGGGGGTCTTGACCCCCAGGCTCCACTCCCAGCGAGACCCTGGAGCAATTTGTAGTTCTTTATTATAATAATATTCAGCTAAAATATAGATATCAATTTTATTATTAGTTTTATAATAATTTATTATAAATATAAATTTTATATTTAAACTAACTGAACCTGCTCTCTCCTCACAGAGCATCATTCACACATGAGCATGAACTCCTTGTTATTTCTCACATCTGTACATGTCCCTTTACAGACACAAGTGAAAGACATCTTGATAAAAATTGGCAAGAGATACCATAAAGGGGAGATTTTGTCGGTTACCGTTTGCAAGATTTGAACCTACTTCCGCTTGGAGTTTTTAATTCATGTATAATCAGTGTTTTCTTACTTCTTGCATGCAGTATGTAATAACCAAATACATTACACACACAATTATAATGTCAGTGATATATGGTGTTCATTGAGCAAAACACTCCAAACAATAAAGATTCAACTTACTGTTAGAGTGGAGAAATGGCTAGCTATCCTCCGTTTTTCATTATCACTTGGCCATGAAACAAACGCCTGAGAGGTATGCAACCTCTGTATACAATTATGTGGTGTTGAATGTATACTATGGAGGATATGATGCTTTAGTTTTTATTCTTTTTTTAATTTCAACACTTGAAGTGTACCCGTGAAAATATAATAAAGAAATAATGGCCGTGTTTTTTAAATATTCAATTAGAACTGGGCAATCTACACAAAATTTGCAATCGATCAGTGAAAACGTCATCTTTCTAGAGCTTGTAGTTTCCGAGATCTCATTGTCGAAAGATTGACCACAAACATATAAACGCCACAAACGTATAGTTTAAAAGCACTCCAAAAATGGCAGCACAATTCATTTGCATTGATTTTGGAAAAGACTTATTAAAATATAAAGACTTTGAACAATAATTTAAAAACACAAACTTTATATGAAAAAAGGTCTACTTAAATAATTTATTTAAAGTGCACATAGTTTAAAATATTTGTTTCTGTTAAACGTTAAATCACAGGTTTGTTAAACCGTAAATCAAAGGTTTGAAATCAAAGTTTATAAGTTGGAGCTCAGCCGCTTTTTTTTTGCTATTGTAGCATTTTAATATATAGATCTTTACTCTAACAGCTAGTTACAACACTGTTTTCAATCTTGCAGTTTGCTTCAAGACTATTAAACGTTATTTTACGAAACAACTGCAATCGCGTCATTACACTTTATTTTCATAATCAAACAATTCATTTCTCTATGAAGGATATTTTGTCTTATGATTTTCAACTGCAGTACTGATAGATACCTTACTTACCAATAATGCATTAACTTAATTTGCCAGTGAATTGAATAATTCAATCAAACAAATAATTTTACTATATGATTGTAAGTACTGGTAAAAGTGAGGCGGAACGCGGGAGGACGTCGTCCTCCCGCTTTCGAAAAATATCTACGGCGTTCCTTCATTTCCTAAAAAAAATTACAATGGTTAAATATAGGCACGGTGGACGACGTGTCGTCATGAGTCCCCTCACCTTTTCAGACTCACTTTTACCTCTGATTGTAAGTATATTATAATGTAGAATATCTACATGAAATTGATATTTAAATTGCTAAAGAAAATAATTAATGAAACACAAAATTTAGATCTACTTGTTAGGTCGTCTGTCGTGAACTTATGGGATAAAAGGTGCGCCCACTGGGGAGTACACCGGATCCGGGCCTCCCAAAACTCCCTAACTCAACATAAATTTGTATACTTTCTGAATAAAACTATACTTTTTTTTTTAAACATGGAAATGATTGATGTAGTATAAAAATTTGATCTTACCTTTAATCTGTACTCTTTCTCATATAGAAAACAACCTAGTTCTAGGTATTTTTTCCTGAAGATATAGATAAAAGTATTTTACAATTACTTATCGTCTTTCAGGTGCTGAAGAATACCCGTTCAATGCTACAGTATATAGATGCAGTGGCTTGTAGTATTGGATCCTCCCCACAAAAGCTTGGACCCTTCTTAACAAAAATTTCTTCAGTGGCTTGTAGTATTGGATCCTCCCCCCAAAAGCTTGGACCCTTCTCAACAAAAATTTCTTCAGTGGCTTGTAGTATTGGACTCTTCCCCCAAAAGTTTGGACCCTTCTCAACAAAAATTTCTTCAGTGGCTTGTAGTATTGGACCCTCCCCCCAAAAGCTTGGACCCTTCTCAACAAAAATTTCTTCAGTGGCTTGTAGTATTGGACTCTTCCCCCAAAAGCTTGGACCCTTCTCAACAAAAATTTCTTCAGTGGCTTGTAGTATTGGACTCTTCCCCCAAAAGCTTGGACCCTTCTCAACAAAAATTTCTTCAGTGGCTTGTAGTATTGGACCCTCACCCCAAAAGCTTGGACCCTTCTCAACAAAAATTTCTTCAGTGGCTTGTAGTATTGGACCCTCCCCCCAAAAGCTTGGACCCTTCTCAACAAAAATTTCTTCAGTGGCTTGTAGTATTGGACTCTTCCCCCAAAAGCTTGGACCCTTCTCAACAAAAATTTCTTCAGTGGCTTGTAGTATTGGACTCTTCCCCCAAAAGCTTGGACCCTTCTTAACAAAAATTTCTTCAGTGGCTTGTAGTATTGGACCCTCCCCCCAAAAGCTTGGACACTTCTCAACAAAAAATTATGTGTCCAAAGCCTGTATGGGATAGATGCTTCAAAGATTTGTAGGAATGTTGCCTCAAATTGCTGTTTTCCCACCCAAAGTTACGTAAGAGTATGCTCGACCGTAGCTATAAAATAATTTAAATTCTTTTCTCTTACACTTATATCACGTTATGAGCAAGGGTAAAAGTGAATCTGAAAAGGTACGGGGACGCATAATGTCTCGTCGTCCTCCGTGCCTATCTTGGCCCATTGTAACTTTTTAGGAAGTGAGGGAACGTCATAGATGGAGGAATTGAGGTAACGGCGTATCTCCGCGTTCTCCCTCACTTTTACCCATGGTTATTAAGATAATTGTTATTTATTGTTTGCATATCCACTAAGTTACGTTCAATGTAAATAAGATTGTGGGAATGATTTTATACGTACGAAAGTGAATGGATATGGAGAAATACCTGATATATCAGGTTTGGCCCAGCACGATGCTCAAAACATGTGACATTAGTTGCGCTCGCTATTGTTTAGATTAATAAAAATGCACAAACTGAGGCCTTATTAGGATCACTTACCTGCAATACAACCGCGCTTCTGATCTAGATAGTGAGACGCCTACCACAGAAGTAGGCAGCCCGAATTCAATTCCTTGTGCGGTTGGGAAATTCTTCTTTTGCTACTCTCGTTTCAATGCGGCTCTGAGGTAGAGATCTGCACGGACCGGGCTCGGCCCGAGGCTTAAAGTCCTGCTCGGGCGGGCCGACTCTGTTATTTCTTTGGGCCGGGCCGACACTAATTTCTCTTCAGGTCGGGCCGGGCTGGGGCCGATTAACTGCAATTCTTTAATAATTATTGACTTTCGTTAAACGATAATTAGAATAAAGGCAAACGTTGAAGAAGTGTGCCCGCGAAAAATGTTACAAAACGAAACTTTTAAAATTTATCGGGCCCGGGCCAGGCTTAGGCCAAGAGTTTTAAAAACTTATCCGGCTGGGCCGGGCTCGGGCCGAAAATCTCCAAAACTTTTCGGGCCCGGGCTGGGCGGGGTATAGGTACATTTGGGCTGGATTGGGCTCGGGCCGAAAACTTCGGCCCGTGCAGGTCTCTGCTCTGAGGTTCACTCAGTATCTTTAAAATGGATATCTAGCGTAACCTGAGGACGTGAAGGAGGCCCGAAGTGTGGTGCTGCCCACATAACCTTCATTAGTGTCGAATCAAGAAAGTGTGGCGCTTATACGTCATCATATAGTCGTTGGCCTGTTCCGAAAGGAAGCGACCTTTACTTTCGCTTTATATACAGTATTTCTAAGTTTAAGCTTAAGCACACATTATTTACTTATTCAAAGAATTTCCTGATACAATCACAAGGCTATTATGGAAATATTATTAGTTATGAAACAATACATATATTATACAGAGGTCAATCGGAATAATCAGAACTAGGAAGGAAATTTCAGAATAGTTGAAAGGTAGGATTTATGCCATTTTGCTCAGCAATTCTAGGAAAATGTTTAAAAAATAGATATTCATTCAAGATGGCAGTTATACATTATTTGATCACTCATGATTATCTCGTGTTGACACAGCATAAAAAACTTTTCATAGACTTTAATTTAGCATCAAAGTCAATGTTCGGAAAGTTTCTAATCCAAATCTTTGAACAGGGATGTCCATAATGGTGGATGTTTGAGAAGGAGGAGGGGGAGCCGTGAGGAAGTTAGTTGAAATTGATGAGAAACATAAAGCTAGTATAAAAAGTGTATAATTGATTTTTTTTAAATGGTATTTACCATACCTAAGAGTTCGTGAGTGAGTTGGAATTTAGAGTACCTTTCCAGTACCTGATTTCATGGTTCTCCCACCAGGAATCGAACCTAAGACCAGGCCTGTATCGACAGGGGGTGCGAGAGTGCCACCCTCCCCATAATTTTTACTGTCTCCCTCTAAAATTTGCACAGTAGGCTTGCAAAGGAACTATATAATATGGTTGGATCGGTCCCCCCTAATTTCTACCAGGTCCCCTACACTTTTGGGTTGGCTAGGGTCCTACCTCAGATTTCTCGTACCAAAGGCACACGTACTAACCACTAGCCTAAAGGATAGAGCTGGGTCGTACCCAGGGTTGGAGTCATATCCAAATCTTGGCGGTATGAACCGTTAACTAAGTTTATGAGTTGAGAAAAGCAGATATTCATTTTATTGACGAATATTCCACCTGAATTTATGAGGGAGAGTGTACACTATAAATCAAGGGGATGAACATCCATCATCCGAACTTCATTACCACCCTCGAAAAAGGACTATCCTGAGCTTTCTTCAAGAAGCAAGTATCTCCATTTACTTTTGTCTTTATTTCCTGTGGCACGAACGGTCCCTGATATTTATACCTAAGTTCAGTTTTCAGAGTCACAATATGATTATGTTGCCACCTTATGCAGAAATAAAGTAGTAATAATATTAAAACAATAGCTTATTCTATCATATTCACTACATATATCTCTAAAATGAGTAGGCAGAAAACAATGGAATATTTTAACGATGCTTTTATTTAAATATCTTGTGTTGCGTGACAGCTAAGATTTACTAAGGGTTTCCTACACTAACAAGAAGGAAGTAGAACTTTCCATGTGGATCTATTTCTGCCCACGCTTACACGCACGGACATTGTGCATCGTGTTATGGTATTTTGAAAAAGTCACGAACGGTAACATAACATGTGGAGGGAGCTTACGCCATGTTGCATAGGCAACATAATTCTGCTGAAAACTTTTTTTTTTTTTTTTTTTTTTAATAAATATAAGAAGCTTTTATGTCCACATATCATTACGCTCTTGTTAGACTTTCTAACTATGATATACCTTAAATAGTCTTACAGAACTGCTATATTTGTCCGTTTATCAGTGGCGAATCTAGCCCAGGACTGGGGGGCTTAGCCCCGCAGCTTTTTGAGTGACTAAAATAGTTTAAGCTATTATTTACATATTTTTGGAAGTTTTTGTTAAACTCATGATATACCTATCATAATCTGGGTTCTAGCTACCCCTACCCCCAGTTTTTAGTCGTTTATTGACAGGTATCAGAGCTAAAAACACTTGAGAGATAGCAATAAACAGTTTTCTGATATAGACTCGGCATCTTAAGAAAAGATTTATTCTCTATCCTTTCCACTATATTAAAACCGGAAGAGGTCGAAACTCATAATTTCCGGTTCAATATTAATCCTCACAAAGCAAAAATAGTTACGAAATATGCGCGGATTCAGATATCCTTGGATATATTCGCATCATTATAGCTATTAAGTGGACTTTGTGGTGGACAAACACTGGGTGCGTGGGTTTTCTTGGTGTTCTCCTGTTTCTCCCACTTTTTCATTCCACCATTTCAGTCATTTCTAATCCTCATCGTGTCTTTTAGCCTAGCCGGCATAAGCGTAGGACGTAGAAATTGAAGATTTTATTTTCCCACTTGTCAAATCAGGAAGTCTTTGCCAGGGATGAGTGTCTGAGTGCCTGAGTGCCGCCGTGAACCCCAACTGACGTTTAAAAAACCAAAATCTTTTAGTTTCACATACCACGCTCATGCCGTGTAGGTTAGAAGATATGTTGATAATGAGACTGAATGAAATAGTAGAATGTAGTGTATTAAGAGGTGGTATGTAAAATACCACTAAATTTACAAAAAAACATGTGATATCTTTTCAAATAGATAAAAGATAATCGAAAAGTGGAATAAGAACTCACTAACAAAATATTATTTTACATGAGATACGGTTATCAGGACCCACTTATCTGCTTTCGATTTCCAGACATTTAGAAAATCGGCATTTATTTTCACGTTTATAAATGGCTGCAAACGAAAAGCTACTAGGTGACTCGTGATAACGGTACTCAAGCAAAACAATATTGTGTAGGGCGCTCTTGTTCCACATTTCGATTATTTTCTTTTATCTATTTGAAGATATCACATAATTACTATAAAATTAACTTTATTTTAATTTCGCAGTGATTAGGCCTTTTAAGTGGACGAAATGGGAGAATTCCGAGAAACTTCACATACACGGTTTTTGCCAACTACAAAGCAAACTTAGGATCGAACCAGAGGCCCTCACAGAACAGAGGTAAATATTTTCCACGGCCCCAGCAACTGAAGATTAGTGACACATTAAAGCGTATGGTACGGGTACATTATTTATAACTCCGCGCTACAAAGAAAGGAGGAAAGAAAGAAGACAAAAAAAAAAACAATAAAATAAAGGTTAAGAAAGGTTTGTGTGAAAGGTTACAGGAAAGAAGAAAAAAAACAGTTGGAGATAAAGGAAAATAGATATGGCTCATAAATTCTTGATTTCTTGCTTTTGATAACACTAGATCAATGAATTGAGGTGAATAGAACTAACGTAATAGTACTAACATAAGCGTACAAAAATAAACTGTACTATATTTAAATTCAAGCAACAACCTAGATTATAGAGGATGATAACGATACTTATAGTCACTATCAACATTCACGTCTACTGACTTCAAGCGAGTTTATCACAGAGTTACAGTAAAAATATCTAATATCTTCCCAGATATTATCATTTGCCCTCGTTGGTGATCTGCCGAGCGCTACAGACACACACACACACACACACACACACACACACACACATAAACGCGCGTGAACAAGGTGAGCTTAAAGTGTAATAACCTGTTTAATTTAAATGAAGTTAATTTCGAATAAACAGTGTTGCCAATAATACGGAAAGGTCATGAAGCTTAGAAAAGTAAATTAAATTTTTTTAGTTCATGTTAAGCTATATGGACTTCTAATGTTTTTCTTTTTATACATGTAATAATAAATTAACACACATAATTTCATTTGAGATTAATGTTTTACTGAGGATAATTTTCTTTCAATAAAATGTATTTTTCCGCACGGAATTATATCATGTTGTTTTTGCTCGAGGATTGTTACAGTGGCGGTTCTTGAGGATATTCTAATAGGTTAAAAAGAAATTAAAACTTTTATCGTGTCGAGTTAAGGGAAGAAAATGTCCCTTACCAAGTTTCGTATATACAATGATTATATTGTATTAGATAAGTTCTCTTACCTGAGTTTAATTGAAGTTTAAAAAAAAAATACTGATGTTACTTCCCTTAAGAGCCACCACTGTTCCATCAAAGTCATCATACATTACCATATCACAGCCAAGGAAATACAATGACTGATGATAATATAACTGTTTGTGGAGTAACTGTTAGTGTCGTCAACAACAGAGACGAGACGATAAATAAGGTTTTCTCGTTTCGTTTGGTAAATTTTTGTCCAATTCTCATCTCGTATTGATTTTTCTCGACTCGTACATTTTCTTCTCAATTTCACCTGAAAGTTATGAGAATCCTTCTGCCTCATAAAGAGATGAACGAAGGGTGTGATATAACAATATTTAAAATTACAGTAGAGCGTCGATTATTCGAAGTAATTGGGGGACATGGGTGTTCGGAAAACTGGTTTGTTCGGATAATCGAACTGTACATGTTTATTTGCCATGCGCGGAGCGGCACGCCTCAACTCTAAGCTGGCGCAGCTGTTGCTGTGAACAGCTTTGATACTTCCGCTACTTCTACAACCAGTGCCAAACCGACAAAAGTGTGCTGATTGTTGAAACACAGCGACTGGCGGCTTGGCCGGTCAGCAGCGCCTTATGAAGGCCCCATTAGAAGCAATGTTCCGCCAGCGGTGGCTCAGTGCGGCGACTACTGTGGGAAACTTGGTTTGGGAGTGAGGGGGATGATGGACGGTAGGGTGGGGGAGTAACAGGTGCGAGCGAGTACACAGTTCGGTTAAGCGGTCGTTCGGTTGACCGACGTTCGGATAATCGACGCTCTATTGTATATTTATCATTAAAATATATGATTTACGTATCTTTAAACTTTGGTTAATGGTTTTAATTATGCTTGTGCAATTACTTCATCAATTCATATCTTTTATACTACGAATCATGTAACGTTCCAACCATGTTTGAGACTTAACGGGATGATCTACCTTTTCTCGGCACAAAAATTTTTATATTGGACCTTATGGGGAGAACATGGCTACTGAATTTCCTCAGTTTCTAAGGAACTAGGTATCTCTAATGGAAAAGAAAAATTTTGCAGATTCTACAGAAGTTTATTAACGGGTTGAAATACTTAAATTGTATATTTGTCTGCTAGTTTAGCAGAAATAAATTATTAAAAAATAAATAAATTAGTTTCTTTTTATACAAATTAAAATATGTCTAACTTTGGAACCAATTATGGTAGAAAGATCAACTTTTTTTTGTTTTATTCCTTGAGAAGAAACGACTCTAATAGTTTTAATCACAACCATATCTGATACGCCAATTAAAAAATAGTATTTTAATATAAGTATTAAAGTCCACCTGTCAAAGTTTGACGAGGGTAAGTCCCGCCCCACTCTAAGCTTGGCCGCGGAAAGGGTGGGGGATGGTGAAATGGAGGGGGTGGATGGCTGAATAAAACAGGTTCTCGACCAGTTTCTGAGATTACCTGTCAGCTGCCAAATACTGTTAGCTTGATAGAGTTTGTCTCCCTCAATGGTTCCATACTAAGAGACTGGACGATGTGGTGTGAAGTATCCTCTTTTCCCCGTTACCTCTGGAAGTTCATCAAGATGCATTCTAGAGTGCGCGAGAAGAACAGTATATATCAGAAAACGCTGTTATTTTGGGATTTTTACCCCTTCCGGACAAATATTATAGCATACAGTAGTAGCGAAGGGAAGGGGGCAGAGGGGTGCCCCCACAGGATTCCGACAATGTAAAGTCCTGGCCCCCATATACAGGTGTTCGTAAAAAAAAAAAAGTTTTTTTATAATGTCTTGGGAATATATTTCAAATTTGAGGTGTTTTCCTGGTAGCCGTCATTTTCCAATATGGCCGCCGCCCTACGTAAATCTCTCTCTCTCTCTCTCTCTCTCTCTATATATATATATATATATATATATATATATATATATATATATATATATATATATATATATATATATATATATAAAGAGAGAGATCTTGAACCAAGGCACTTAGAAAGATAATTTTGGTGTCAAAGTATAGGTTTTTGAGGCCGATGAATATGGCATTATTTATTGCCACTTAGAAACCTTACAACCTGGCAACACTGTTGTCTAACGATTAACTGTACAAAGTTACAAATGCGTATATGCAAGCATTACTTTAGGATGTAGCGTACTTCCTCAGGACTAAGCGAAACCTACTTTTTCTGGTAGCTTTCATCACGACAAGACATATTTTACATGGTAACATGACAGAACATTTGTCTAAATCCAATATGGCAGCCAATATGATGGCTAATTACTAGGCAACCAAGTAATGGACTTATTCAAATGCCTGTCAGTCCTAATTGGCCTAGAGAATGGGAGAAAGAGGCAGGATACGGTCTCATTGAAGAAGCGTCTCCTGAGGGGGCGAGGGAAATTTAAAATACTCAATTTTTTAATGAAAATCACGGTTTTGCCTCCTTGTCCGCAAACAACACTGCACACCAAATGCTCTATAAGACGTTCTCTAAATAGCCCTGTTAGATCCAATCTGTATTGTGTGTAAACCGTGCATTTTTACGGGGGAACAGCGGAGCAAAATCCCTGTTTTTTGTGATATTTCTGGTTTCTCGTGCTTACTTCGCTAATACTAAGCACTGTAAGTCAATCTCTAATTATCCTATAGCAGTGTTAATTTCAGATCATTTCCTCCGGAGGCAGCATGCACAGAGGGGAAAATCGACAAAAAATTGCGTGCTCCACAGAAATTTCTGCGAAGATCTCAAGCACCCGAGGGTGAATTTCGTAGCTCTTGGGAGAATTTCCCCCCAGAATCACTCCTGAAATCATCACTGTCCTAGGGAGTTGAAACAAGAAGCAGGATACGCAAAAAAGAACAAACTTTCAAAGCATTTAAATTTTAGGCTCGTTGCGCTAAGTGCCTTCTTATGACGAGGATATGAGAATTGAAAAATGCACGTTTTCTTTTATTTATTTATTTATTTATTGAAAAACGTGTTTGCCCTTTTTGTCCCCAGACAACCATGCAGACAACACACACCAATTGTCTTATACAAAAATGTTGCCATGATAACTCCTAGAAGACCCATTTGGAACGGTGTCCATACTGTGCATTGTTATATGAGGACAAGGGAGCAAAGCTCTGTTTTCTTTGACTTTTTCGTTTTCCGCGCTTACCCCGCTAAGACTACGCACTGTCAGTTAGTCTCGATTTATCCTAAAGAGTTGAAACAAGAAGCAGGATACGCAGAAAAGAACATACTTTCAGAATGATGACGTCCTATGGGTGGGACCTACAGCTTAACGTAGGATCCGAACCACTTGTGTCTCCATCGGGAATCAAACAAGGGACTCCTTGATTATAAGGGATGAGCGTAACTATTCATCCACGACACACACACACACACATACATACAAACATATATATATATATATGCAGACTATAATAGACTATTGTACGTGGTAATAAATAGCTACAATAATATTCCAGGAACTTTTTGACTGTCCCCCCGTATAATCTTTATTTTCTAGTAATGCATTCACATTGAAGGCTACGTCTTTGAAAATAATGTTGACAAATTACAAGAATTCTTTGAATAACTTCTATCGACTTTTTTCTGCAATAGACTATTGTACATGATTCTAACACAATTACTCAACTATTGACACTTGTAATATCCAACATTTCTAGGATAGCACTGCAAACCTTTGATCACGAAATTAGTTTGAGGTTTCTCTTTTAGGGTCTCTTCTCTTTTACATTCTTGAGTTTCTTGAAGGACCTGCAGCTCTAGGTTTCTGCTCTATTATCTTCTCCACCAAATTCAAAATAGAGGTTCTTCTACTCTTGTGTTTTCCTGTGACAACTCTCTACAATATCCAGGAATTTACAGCTGTTGTGTCTGTACGTGCACTAAGAATCGTCTTGAACCTACCCGAATGAAGCATTCTGGTCGTTTTGGTTGAGTATGTCAACACCATGTTATGTTGCACAACAGCTCTCCTTCCTTTTTTTCCTTCAAATGACAGAGTTATGATACATTTCAACGTAGAGTATTAAACTAGCATCAGGGGCGGATCCAGGACGGACTTCTGGGAGGGGCGGTGGGTTGTAATACTGCTACTTACAGATACTTTTAAGAGCTCTAAACTCTGGGATGGGTTTTATTTATATATATAAAATAAGAAAGTTTCCTCTTCTGGGGAAGGGGGCGATTACCCCCTGGATCCGCCACTGACTAGCATATAAACGGTATATAGCTAGTCGTGACAAAAAGTATAGACCAACTCGAAATTTCAGAATCCTGCGATATACTTCCGCAATGATTTTTATAGAGGTAGTTGGTGACGAATACAAATTATATGCCCGTAGCTAAAGCCCCTCTATAAAAAATTGTTGCGTGAGTACCTTAGGATTCTGAAACATGTATTTTTGGATAGCGCACCTGTTAGTTTCTAAGTGGAGTCTTGACCCGACTACGGTAGGTCCGATAATTATTTCTTGTGAAAATGTCATATATTACCTTTTACAGCCCGTGACGACAGTAAGATTTCTCTGATTCGGCCAATCCCTGTTCCTACTTGCAAATGCCTGATTTATAGCATTTACGCTATTAGTAAGCGCTACTGAGGTCAATAAGAGTTGAATTAGATTTTTTGCGAGGGACGCATTGTTATAGCATGTTTTCTAACGCACAAAGGAATGTTCTGAATGGGGGCAGCTATGTGTATGTTTAGCCAATGGAGCCATTTGTATCTTCGTGGCTTTGCACTCTAACTCCAAATAATAATAATAATAATAATAATAATAATAATAATAATAATAATAATAATAATAATAATAATAATAATAATAATAATAATAATAATAATAATAATATAACTTTTGCCTCCTGAAAATAACCAGATGGTAAAGTTATGGTCGATACATTTTTGGAATTCCAAGGCATTTTAGGATGTTTGTCTATCATCTGGCTATCAGAAATAATTGATCACCATTTTCTCTACATATCTATAATTTTCTTACAGGGTAGAAACACCTCCTCGGAAGAGAGAGAGAGAAAAAAAAAGAGAGAGAGAAAGTGGCCGAACTTGGGCTATTGAACGTGAGGACATGATGTTTACATTCGCATTGACACCTGCTGTGCAAACGGTCTGTGTACATAGCTGAAAGAGATTTGTGAAGACCCTTCCCTTCATATCTCGCGGGACGAAAACAAAAGAAAAGGGTGGGCGCGGATGCCTTACCCTCGTCAAACTTCTTGACAGGTGGACTTTAATACTTATATTAAAATACTATTTTTTAATTGGCGTATCAGATATGGTTGTGATTAAAACTATTAGAGTCGTTTCTTCTCAAGGAATAAAACAAAAAAAAGTTGATCTTTCTACCATAATTGGTTCCAAAGTTAGACATATTTTAATTTGTATAAAAAGAAACTAATTTATTTATTTTTTAATAATTTATTTCTGCTAAACTAGCAGACAAATATACAATTTAAGTATTTCAACCCGTTAATAAACTTCTGTAGAATCTGCAAAATTTTTCTTTTCCATTAGAGATACCTAGTTCCTTAGAAACTGAGGAAATTCAGTAGCCATGTTCCCCCCATAAGGTCCAATATAAAAATTTTTGTGCCGAGAAAAGGTAGATCATCCCCTTAAGACTTAGGTGACTCGTCGCGAACATTAGTAACTAACAAATTGAAATGAAATGAAGTGAAATCTTTCAGTTTTACGTCCCGCGGTTATGCCGGTTAGGCTAAAGGACACGGTAAATGATGAGAAATGAACAAAATTGCGGAATGAGTAAAGTGGGAGGAAACGGGAGAACTCCGAGAAAATCCACAAACACAGTGTTTATCTACCACAAAGTTCACTTGGCGCGATCTGGGATCGAACCAGGGACCCCACGCATCACAGGTGAACGCTCTACCACTGAGCCACTGTGCCCTCTAACAAAATGATCGTGATATAAAAAAAAAGTAAAAAATATGCGTATCATAAATTCCAAAATGTATAACGACTCTATAGAAAAAGCGTCGTCAACCTGGTTCGTCTTGTAAAATATAAGTTACGAAGCGATAATTACCTTTCTTTATGCAAAAATCAACTCAGATATTCAAAGATTATTAGTCTCACCTTTATTGCTTGATATGTCTTAAATATTCTTTTTAAGACCGTAAAATACATAAATTCACTTGACTAGGTCAACACATAACATGTACATAGTCACAACTATCCCATAATAATCTCTTACAGATATTAAAAACATTCTTCTTTTCTGTTAATTTAAAATGAACATTCTACTAAGTATATTACATATTTATGAACACTTTTTGCCCACGGTACAGGTAAATATTATACTAACTAAAGTATTTCGTTATAGAAAATGTCGCCCGATAAAGGGACTGAATATAAAAGTCATGAGTGGGCTTGGCTTTTATATTCAAGAACCACTGGTCTGATTACATTAATGTTTGTACATTACATATGTTTTTTTTTTATATTTTGATCACACCTCGTACATATCTTCATTACATTTTGGTTAACCCTCATATATATATAAAATATTAGTTATTATCATTCACATAAATACATTCACAATAAATCTTTGATAATTAAACACAAATCAATCTAATATAAATAATTTTTGCCTTTAACTAATTATAAATTGAATTATGATTCTTCACATTAATAAGAAAGAATAAAAATTAAACATAACCTACGTTTGAATAATCAAATGGAAGTAAATAAATTTATTTTACAGAAACAAAAGACACCCTTTTGTTATTAAATAAACACATTTTTCATTATTATTGTTATTTTTCATTCTTATTTATTTGATCAAGAATGTTGGGTGCTACTAACTCTTTAACTAGATGCATCCATTTTTCCTTTGTATACGGAGTAGGCTTCCAAACCTTTAACTCATCTATGTTGCGAAGTCCAATTGACATCCCCGTTTTAGCGTTTAACAATTCAAAGACTTTAGGATTTATCTCCTTAAAACATAAATAAGGACCTGAGAAAATGTCACAAAATTTGTAGATTTTCTTTAACAACATATTACTCTGCGGATGTTGTTTAACGAAAACTAAATCGTTGACCTTGATCCGATATTTTCCTTCTTGTAAAGACTCTACTTGCGAATTACGTTTCAAAAACTTGTTGTGTCTTCGGATCTTAACCATGTTCACTAAATTGGATGAGTCTATAATTGTCGAATCTTCTAATTTGACATCAAAATGTTGTTCCACGGGGAAAATTACATCAGAGCCATTATGCACCTTAGCTGGAGACACACCTAAAGTGTCTGATATAGAATGGTTCAAAAGGTACGTAATTTGATTGACATGCTTAATCCATTCAGTATGTTTACCCTTACAAAAGTGCCGAAACAACATACCGAAATTGCGATGTACATTTTCTACAACGGAGCTACTTGGGTGATACGGAGTCACAAAATGAATTTTAATGTTGGCCTTATTCATGGCTTTGAGAAACACATCACTTTTGAATTGTGAGCCGTTATCGCATAATATATGCTCGATAGGGCCACAGTGTGGAATGTATACATTTAGAATTTTATTCACTATAGCAGCGGAGGTTGCTTTGCGCAAGGGGTAGGCTACCACATATCGTGAAAAGATATCCATTGTTGTTAACAAATAAACTTCTCCAGTAGCTGCTCTGGGTAACGGTCCATATAAATCAATCGATAGGAATGAATGTGGTCTCTCCGGTGTTATTGAAAGCATTGGTTTTTGTATAGCCTGATAATTATGCTTAATTTGCATACACTCGATACAGTCATTGATATAATTTTTGACCTGAGCTCGCATTCCTTTCCAATAAAAAGATTTATTAATCAAGGCACATACCTTTACATACCCAAAATGTCCAAAATCGTCATGGTAGGCCTTTAAGATGCGTGCTGTTAACGTAGGTGGAATACAAATTTTGTTCCTAGATTTGAACTTAAAATCCTTAATGAGTAAAATTCCGTTATTTAATTTAAATCTGGAATTCCAGTGCTTGGGACAACTACATCCATCGCCACATGAAGATAAATGTTCCATGATTTGTTGGTATTCATGATACTTCATTTGATGTTCTCTTAAATCTTCTATTGAAATGGTAGCTATTTCATCTTGTAAGATCTTAAATTCATTAATAGACAAAATATGTTGCTCTTCTCCAGGAAACAGGCGTGATAAAGTATCTACGGGTCCATTATCCACTCCTTTAATGTGTTGCACTTCGAAATCATAAGCTTGCAGATCTAACGACCAGCGAAGTAATCTGTTATTATACCCCTGTACGCTATTAAGATATCGCAATGAATTATGGTCCGTAAGTACTATGAAATGACATCCGCTCAGATAGGGAGCGAATTTTTGTATAGCAAAACGTACAGCCAAAAGTTCAATTTCTGTTGTAGTGTATCCCTTTTCAGCTTTCTTTAAAGTACGGCTAGCGCAATGTATAACAGCTGGTTCCTGCATAGTTGGGTTAGGCTGCCAGAGTACTGCAGAGATTCCAAGTTGGGAACCATCACATTGTACATAAAAAGGAACGTCGTATCTGGGGTGATTCAAATGGATATTTCGTTTTACGCACTCCTTTAATTTATTAAAACTGTGTTCCTGGATCGGACCCCATTGCCATGGTATACCCTTCTTTATGATCATAAATAAAGGCTGGGCTATCTCAGCAAATCGCGGGATGGCTTTGCGAAACCAATTGAAGAGTCCTAATATTTGTCGTGTCTGTTTCACATTTACTGGAGCAGGCAGATCTTCTATGGCTTGAACTTTAGATTGACTGAATTGCAAACCAGAGGCATCAATTTGGTACCCAAGAAATTCTATAGAATTCTGCAAAAACTTGGATTTCTGTAAATTGATAGTAAGGCCTGAACTTTCCAATCTGTCTAAAACTATATCTAAATACTTCAAATATTCATGTGGATTTTTCCCCATGATTAAGATATCATCAGCATACGTTATCACGTTGCTACGCAAGTCTTGACCTAGAACTTTGTTCAAGCAGGATGCTAATGCTGCACTACCATTGATAAGCCCAAAGACTACACGATTGTATTCGTACAAGTGACCTTCAAAACTAAATGCTGTAAATGGTTTTGAATCTTCGTGTAACTCGACCTGATTATACGCCATTACTAGATCTAAATTTCCGAATACGGTGTTCCCTTGTAAAGAAGCTAGTATTTCTTCTACTGGAGGATACCTCACTTGTTCCAGATCAATGTGACCGTTAGTTCGCCTCAAATCTAATACCACACGTAGAGAACCATTTTTCTTTGGAACAACATGTAATGGATTAAGGTGGACGCTCCTCGAAGGCCTAATGATCCCATCTCTTAACATATCTGCTATTTGTTGACGTACATTCTCTCTGTATCTATATGGAATTATATAGGGCTTGGTTACTATAGGTTTATCAGTTTTAACTTTAAAAGAATAAACAAAATCCTTACAGCATCCAGGACGTTCTGAAAAGACCTTTCTATGTTTATATAAAATGTTCTTAAAGTCTGCTATTACGGTATTATCAGCAAAATCAAGGCTGCTTTCGAGAGATTTAACATGTTCAGAAAATACTACATCATCCTTTACATTCATCAAATTTTGTGTCTTTTCCAATCGTTGATCATTTAATTTATCACCTTTTTCACTAATAGCAACATTATTCACTATAGGAGACAGATCATTATATTGGCAAGCACTATTATCTAATTTTGGAAGCAGTTTCTGAACAATTTTCTGAGGTATACCCGGTATCGTCAATGTTTGGTTTTTAAAATCAAGCATGACTCGTAATTGTGATAGTAAATCTAAGCCCATAATTAAGTTCTCGTTAAGATCTTTTATAACCAGAATAGGGATTGATATTTCGAAATCTTGAATAGATATTGACACACGGGTAATTCCTGCTACTCTCTTTTTATGTTTACCGGTAAAATCAACTATAATAAGGTTCTCAGCCTTTTGTAGCTTAGGATTAGAATAATTACTAGTGATTACTTTCCACCATGAATACGATAATAGAGAGGCGTTTGCTCCCGTATCGAGTAAAGCTTCGGTACTTAATCCATTGACTTTAATAGGTATTTTAGCAGTACTATATGATTTTAAAAATACAAAATTTTCTTCGATATTAAAACCATCATTGACAGTATCGTCTTCAAACCAACAACGATTTACAACAGGTATAAATTGATATTGACACCTGTTAATTGCTATTTCCGAATAGTTATTCACAGAAACGTCATAGGAAAGATCATTTTCATAATTAGCATGAACCGGTAAATTGGAAGATAAATGTTCATAGAAATTATCGCTTAAATTTTTAGATAAATGCTCATGAGAACCTACAGCTGACATGGGTTTAACCCCTACCATATCAGCCGCAATTAGTTTAAATTCATACTCGAGTAGGGTTCCAATAGGGTACACTGTACAGCACAATCATGATTATGTCCTGTATTATTGTTTTGTACAGAAATTACTTCAATACCTGGATCTTGATGTGAAGTGCCATCTCTTATCCTTCCATTACTTCTATCCACGTAGTTCGCTGCGTTTGTGGAATTTCTCCATACATTTCGTCTATTTTTAAACCTATTTTGACTATATGGTCTAATATAGGAATTATTACGATTAATTAGGTTAGGCGGATTCCCTACATAACCTTGTCTATTTTGTTCATTTTGATTGCTAGAGCATACTCGTCTTAGGTTCGGTTCATTATTATTCACACTTCGGATATTCAAATTCCGAACAGGGACCAAATGATCAGAATTATTCTTATTTTTACCCATTCCTGATTGTGTTAGATTCATAGCATGGTATTGAGTTTCGTAGCATTGTACAAGCATTAATAAATGACTGAAACTCATACACTGTGTGGAAAATAAGATCTGCTGTAATTTAAATGGAAGCAAATTGCGAATCGATGCAATTATTCTTGATTCCGATTGCAAGGGATTAACAACCTTTAATTCATTATAGACATTTACAACAAACTCTACAATAGATTTGTGCAATCGAGGATTGAAATGTTGATTTCTAAGAGTGGCATCTCTGTTTGCCAGCAAAAAGTCATTTTCGTAATTCGCGATCAATGCCGCTTTAAATTCCTCATATGTACTAATGTGATCACGTATTGCCTTAAACCATAAGGAACAAGGTGGGAGTAATACATGGGGTATTAATTTCATGTATTGTGATCGGTCGATAGACATTATATTGCATTCATCTTGGAACTTCTCTAAGAAAGAACTAGCATTTTCATTGCACTTACCACTAAATTTACTCATGGCTTTGATTTCGCTCATCTTGACACTTAACTTTACCTTTCTTTTCTCACTCCTTGTTCTTGTGGTGTGATTGTTCCGGTCCGTAGCGTGCTGCGTCATGATACCATTTATATTTCGTTCATCAGTGATCTTCGGACAATTTTCCTCTAATATAATATCCTCCTCAGATTCCGGCGAAGGCGTATTTATATCCGGTGATTGGGGAAACTCGAAGCGATCACTGCCCAGATTATTGCGATAAATGTTATCTCTAGCCTGTAACGTTTTAATTTCTTCCTGCATAGTAGCCAACTGGATCTTTTGATGTTTAACGGAAGATTCTATTAACGTTAAATCCTTTTTTACAGCACAGATTTCATGATTTTGATGATCGTGCTTTTCTTGACACTCATCGGCTATCCTTTTTAACTTCTCTTCAAACTGCGAGGATATGTCGTTCATCACCTGGACGATTGTTTGTTTCGTATCGTCTGATTTCAGTTCTATCCGTTCTATTCGTTTACTTAATTCTTCATACTGCTTGCTAGCTTCGTTAAATTTCAGTTCTATCTTCTTTTCCATGGTCTGGTTAGCTTCATAGAACTTCAGTTCTATCTTCTGTTCCATGGTCTGGTTAGCTTCATAGAACTTCTGTTCCATGGTCTTGTTAGCTTCATAGAACTTCTGTTCTATCTTCTGTTCCATGGTCTTGTTAGCTTCATAGAACTTCTGTTCTATCTTCTGTTCCATGGTCTGGTTAGCTTCATAGAACTTCTGTTCCATGGTTTGGTTGGCTTCATAGAACTTCTGTTCCATGTTTGTGTTAGATTCATTGAGCTTCTGTTCCATGGTTTGTTTTATCTCAGTCGTCATTTGCATAATTTGTCGCTGCACAGCTAACAAAAGTCGATCCTCAGATGACAAACTTGGTGTTGCACTAATTTCACCTGGATTACTGGTATTAGATTCCTGTTGCACTATTTCACTATCCATTTTTCTTTTGATGACCTTACCGCTTCGTAATACGGTTAAGTTCGTATTCATAAATGGTAATATCCAAGTAAATTCAGCCCTACTTTCCTTCTTCGGGAACTGAATTTTCAAAGGTCCCGGGTTTGGTAAACCAAATTTTTATAACGACTCTATAGAAAAAGCGTCGTCAACCTGGTTCGTCTTGTAAAATATAAGTTACGAAGCGATAATTACCTTTCTTTATGCAAAAATCAACTCAGATATTCAAAGATTATTAGTCTCACCTTTATTGCTTGATATGTCTTAAATATTCTTTTTAAGACCGTAAAATACATAAATTCACTTGACTAGGTCAACACATAACATGTACATAGTCACAACTATCCCATAATAATCTCTTACAGATATTAAAAACATTCTTCTTTTCTGTTAATTTAAAATGAACATTCTACTAAGTATATTACATATTTATGAACACTTTTTGCCCACGGTACAGGTAAATATTATACTAACTAAAGTATTTCGTTATAAATGTAGTAATTGATTTATTAAAAATAAGGAGCGAAACAAGGTTTTTTGACTTTTTTTTTTAAAAAAAAAAGATATAAACTTTTTCACTGATTACTTTCGGAGAACTAGTAACATCCCTTATACATATAATATTTCATCCAGGTAAATTTCTACTTTTCCAGTTGCAACACTGCCAGAATTTGCTTATCGCTTATTGTGGTCTACGTTCGCATGCAGCGATATTTGCTCATGCTATATATATGTATATTTATAGACCAAAAACTAGAAACAAAAGAAATGTCAGAGAAGTAACTTTACATGCCACTTGAAAATTTTTTACCATGTTCTCTATAAATAAAACGATAATTGGCTTTGATATTGAAGTGTTTATTGCTAAGTTTGAAGGCCAGTCCAATAGAAGTTTCAATTATATAAAGGAAAAAGAAGAAGAAGAAGAATATTAAAAAAAAACTAAGTAGCACAGATTACTTTCGGAATACAGCTATTTTTAGAAATATATCGTGCACTTTTGAAGTAATTTGTAAATCAATGTATGAATGAATTTTACACAGTTCTTGGTTCAGTACATTAATCTACAGAACTCGCATGCTAATAACATTACTTTAGTTTTATTACTTTATTCTTGAAACCAGTGATATGATCCATTATTGCTTGCCATTTATTTTTTTTTTTTTTTTGGCTTTATTTGCGTGTTTGATTCACGCTTTCCTATTTTAAACTTTGTTTATCAAGTATTTTTTCGAATATTTCAATTTGTTATGTGCTAAATGCCCAATATTTACCTGTATTATATAGAGAAATTTGATATTTAAGGAGATGCGGTGGCTCTGTTGTAGAACGCTTACCCCTGGTGTGTTGGGTCTCTGGTTCGAGTCCTGGCCACATAAGTGTGTGATGGACAACATTGTGTCTGTGGGTTTTCTCGGGATATTCCCGTTTCCTTCAACTTTTTCATTCCACCAATTCTTCCATCGTCATTCACTTGCGTTAATCATCGTCTCTCTTAGCCTAAAGGACATAATCGTGGGACGTTAAACTGAAAGATTTTACTTCATTTAAAATCGATATTTATCTGTACAGTAAAACCCATCTAATCCGTCACCTTTGGGACTGGGAGTATGGTCGAAAAGCAAAAAAGGTCGGATTATCAGAAAATACAGAAAAATGTGGATTTATAGTAAAATAAACGATCTCTGAACTAAAAAGAAAAAGATGACTGTAATGTAACGAACACAGAAGAACACTTTCATAAAACCAACGAACAATAAGGACTAAAAACTGCACAGTACAGAAAACCCGCACAACGAAAGAAACGATACAAGAGATGACGGAGCACTAAAGTAGACATGCGGTAACTGCAAATAAACAACAAAACCGAAACGACAGTAAACGACAATGGGTCTCGCGAGTCACCGACGAGTCGGGACAAATTCGACTCGAGCACGGTCGGATTAACCGGAGTGGAAGACCAGTCGAAAGCCAGCGAGAGGAGTTCTACTGTACTTTGACATTTTTGTGTAATATTACAAGGAAAAGTTGTAAATGAAATGTCATAAGATCATCATTAAATTACAATAAAATTTACCATAGTAAATACTAATCTTACTATTAAAATATTGTAAAAAATGATAGTAATAATAATAATAATAATAACAATAATAATAATAATAATAATAATAATAATAATAATAATAATAATAATAATAATAATAATAATAATAATAATAATAATAATAATAATAATAATTCATTATTTTGATGTAAACCGAACATCAACGTCATTTAAAACTGATGTAAGCCTGCCTTGGACGACATTCATTCGTCGTAATCTGACAAGAAAATATATATATATATATATATATATATATATATATATATATATATATATATTGCATATATTGTTAAAAATGACTATATTTTGTACTTTGGTAAGGAAATAATTAGTTTCTAACGTTTAAAAAATATATATATACTGGTTTAGCGTTTCAAAACGGTTGGCTACTTGATTACCTACTTTTAAAAATAAACCCTACCATTTTTGAATAAACATTGTATATTTGAGAACGTAGCATACAAGTTATAAGACTGATAGAAACCCACATTCTCATGTCCAAATTAATCTAATCTCTCACTGCTACCAAAATAAATAATAGTAAAAAAAATCTTACAAAGATATTCAAGTGAGTTCGTTGTAATTAATTTTAAGCTGCGGTATCTATAGTGTAGAAGGAAAATCATTTTACGCAACATGTGAATATCCTCTTGAGATGATAGAAACTTGTTTCACTCAGATATTTGAGAAGCTTCCTGTTTGATATGCAACCTCTCAATACTTACAAGCATTGCCTTGTCTATACAAGCTAGGATAATCCAATAAAAATAGTTTGGGTTATATGAAAAGGCCTCGTATTGATCAATTTTCCTCTCCTCATATTATATATATATAGTTTGTGTGTGTGTGTGTGTTTATATATGTGCGTATGCCTGTGTGTGTGTATGTGGTCTTTTATTCTCATATGTGTACGGCTAGTAGTGGACGGGAATACGGACAACTTGTATAGAAACTGGAGTGTATTTAAGCCCTTTTCTTCGTGTTCACCATGGAGACGGGTTTTTGTAACATAAAAAAGTGGAGGAAAAAGGAGGAAAAACCGAAGAAAGAAGAAGAAGAAGAGGCTTTATGGTTGGTTTTCTGTATAGCAGTAGCAAGCAGCTAAACAGAGCCCGAGCCGCCGCACATAAACAAAGGCAACAGAGTTCTTCTCTCTAACTCCTGTCTTTGGTTGGGTTATCCAGTGCTCCCGAGACGAGGATTTTTCCCATCATCTCAAAGGATATTTGACTTCCGCTTATGGAACATATTTTTTCTTTCCTCTTATGTACACACACACATATATATATTGTTTGATTGTTTATCCGTGCGATGTTTTGTTTCTTTATATGTGACTTCTTCATGTGAATACAATGTTTGGCGACTACCACATATTACAGAAATAAACATTATTACCGAGTACCAAGAAGATACCAGAGTCGAAATTGTCAATCCATCGATTTTTTTTTTTTTTTTTTTTTGAAATACTAATTCAGAGGCCTCATCCGGGCGAAATTAAAATACCGCTAATTTTACAGTAATTATGTGATATTTTCAAATAGATAAAAGATAATCGAAATGTGGAACAAGGGCGCCCTAGACAATATTATTTTACATAAGAAACCGTTATCACGACTCACTTATCTGCTTTCGATTTCGAGCAATTTTGAAAAATCGGCATTTATTTTCGCGTTTCTAAACGGCTGAAAACGGAAAGCCACTAGGTGAATTGTGATAACGGTACCTCACGCAAAATAATATTGTCTAGGGCGCTCTTGTTCCACAATCCAATTATTATTTTTTTTTATCTATTTGAAGATATCACATAATTACTGTAAAATTAGCGGTATTTTAATTTCGCCGGGATGAGGCCTCTTAAGGCTCTGCTGTATGTACTCTCATTTTATCATTTGCGTTGTATTCTTGTAGTGTACTTCTACATTGTGCTTTCTTTGGAGCGAAACTTCTCTAAATGGACTTAGATGTTCGTTTATATGCAGTGGCGGCGATTGGACATTAAAAGTGGGGGGGGGGCAAGACATGATCTGAATATTTGCATATCAGTGTTAATACACTAATTTCCCTGGTTGAAACTATATACCTTAATAGGCCATTTCAGAAAAGTGGGGGAGGGCAACTGCCCCCCTTTGCCCCCCCTAATCACCGCCCCATGTTTATATGGATACTCCTCCGAGATGCCTGAACCGTTCTTAAGGTTGGTTTAAAGGAACAAGCTTTGTCGATAGATGGCAGTATAATCTTCGTATCTCTACCATGTATTTTTTTACCCTACACGAAAATTCACGATTTCTGTTACAAATTTCAACCTGCAGACTTCAAATTTTTAGAAAAAGTAACTTCATAACCTATTAAAGGGAACAATCCGTGCCGATTTTTTAATTTAGAATTTTCTTCATTGTTGAAATGGCTTGATTGTTGAAATGGATATCCAAACCTTTAACAATGGAACTGTTTCAACAATGAAGAAAATTCTAAATAAAAAATCAGCATAGATTGTTCCCTTTAATAGGTTATGAAGTTCTTTCTCTAAAAATTTGAAATCTCTACGTTGAAATTTGTAAAAGAAATTATAAATTTTCGTGAAAGGTTAAAAAAATACATGGGAGAAATACGAAGACTGTAGTGACATCTAACGGTAAAACTTGTCCCTTTACACTAACCTTAACCAAATTTGACATAGTGATTCCAGAGCGCGCGCTGAGTATTGTACGGTGACGCATGTCTCAATCAATCGAACATACCATTGAGGAATAATCACGAAAAAACTGGGATGTCCATAGACTTAACATTGGAAAAACAATTTGTTCGTGAATTTTCATTGTAAAGAAAGGAAAATAGAATTTTCAACATCAGAAATACGGCAAAGCTCTTTACGTTTTTTTTTTTTCTGCGAATACAATTTGTCAAAGCCTATTATGCTTTTCGTTCATACGCCAAGTTCAACTATTCGCATGTCGTGTTCGTTCACGAAAACAGTTGAAGCACTATATATATAATTCATGAAGGTTGGATCGCATCGATCCAAATTTGTAATTAATGCATACTTAGTTTTATATTGCACTCTTATAGTAGTACTTTCACACTGTGTTCTCAGTTCATCTTTTACATTATACTAATGTAATATACTTTGCCCTCTCATTTTATCTTCCGCATTGTGCTCCCGTTGCATGATCTAACATTGTGATCCTATTGTACAGGGTGGTCGAAAACTCTGTATACGTCCCTGCATTGATCTAGTATAACATTCTAGTTTATGGGTTTATTTGCTTCGGCTGATCCGAGCTTAAGGTATAAATAAAAAGACATTAAGAACAAATAATAAAGAAACTAAGTCTACTTGATGGATAACAATAAGAAATGATATAAAATGCAATGAGCCGATCAGTATACCTACTTTTGGGCCACCCTGTATCATTTTCCGTGTATTCTCCATTTATCATTTCCGCTTGTCCTCATGCCATATACTTTTTCATAGTATTCTTGTAGTATCTTTTGACATTGTAATGTAATATTCTTTCCCATTTGAATTATTCTGACACCCCTTAGCTTTGAGCTCGAGTTCATATTGTTAGGATCATATGTTAAGCTGTAGATTCACGTCCTATACATCCTCGCTGCTGAAACGGACGCTAAACTCAAATCAAATCAAACCCAATTTTTTCACACTGTTATCTTGTTTCCCCCTTTGATATAACTTTGTACTGTCGACCATATATCCTTTCACATCATGTTTCGTTGTAGTTTTCTACATTTATATTCTCGTTTCCTCTTTACAGATGGTATTCTTGTTTTATCTTTTCATACTATACATCCTTTTAACTCTTAATAGTATGTGCTCGTTCTATTTTTTTTAACGGTTATTCTCCCCGTTTGCAATTTCGTTAATTTCTGGCATTTGGTGGATTTTGCAATTCAATAATTTTCAAAAGCATAGTATTCACACATTACATAATGACTAATAATTATGTTTGAGAATATATGATTTTGTGGTCACACGTTAGAAATTATGACTTTGTTGAATATTCTCATAAAATATACTTAACTGAAACAGAACCAACTGGATTTATTTCACAGAAAAGGCTGTACCCTATGCTTACATCGGGCACGGTGGCTCAGTGGTGTCCTCGCTCTAGTGGCTAGCGCGTGCGCCTTTGTTATACGGGGTCCTGGGTTCGATTCCCGGTGGGAGAGCGTTTGGAATTTTAACTGTGCTCGATGTTTCTCTATTCTTGTGCCTGTCGTTCTAGGTTACTGGAAACACGATTCAAAATTAAGAGAAACCTAGTAGTAAGTAGTTAAGCAAGTTAATGAGGCATGTTGGGTGAATCAGTTAAATCAAGAAGGACAAAAGTGGTAGAGTGCTTACCTCTGCTATGTAAGGTCCCTGGTTCGATTCCTGCCAAACTAAGTAAGATGGACAACATCGTGTCCGTGAGTTTATTCCCATTTTCTCTCACATTCTCATTCCACAAAATTTTTCATCATCATTCACTTGCCTTAATCATCCGTCTCCCTTAGCCTGAAAGGAATAATCGTGGGACGTTAAACTGAAAGATTTCCTTTTTATTTCCTATGGATACACCAGAAAGGTAGACGGCTTTTAAATGCGTGATATGAACTTGAACTTCGAACTCCAGCATTTCACCTTCATTTCCATCCTTGCTCACATTACGATCACCAGCATCTTGTGTGTATTCCAATAGAGGTCGACTATGCTATGTAATTTGTTGTTGATGTCAAGCCCACCCTAAAAACCATAGAACATTGGCTAAATGTACACAACAACCCAGTGTCCTAGCCAACGGCGCAAATCTGTCTTCAACATTGGGGGGAATATGTAAGACCGTTCCTATAATTTTTTTTTTTTATTATTAAAGCTAAAAAAATGCTATGGAGAATCAGCGGAGCAGAGTTGTCTTCAGCATTGGGAGGCGGGCAGATTTGAAGCTTATTTTGGAGGGTGGGGTGGATGAGACTCATATTACGGTAGATGAATCTGATTTCTGAGGTGAACCTGTTGTACAGTATATATATGAGGCGATGTAGATGAAGTGGAAGTCGAACACAAATCATCACATTTCTCCCCAAAAACATTTCAAATCGGACTGTTGGGAGGGATAGTCCCCCCTAGTGCCAAGATTGAGGGGGACACGTCTCCCTCATCCCCCCGGTGGTCCTAGCACCGTAATAACAAGTGCAATAATACCCTAATATTGGTCCATCTCCTACTTCCATGGCCGGCAATTCGTCATCATTCACTGTAGAGCGTATCCAGAGGTGATACCAAGTAGAATTTCTAAATCTTGAAAAGATTCTAAAACGTAAGAAGTCTGGTTGAAACCTATTTTTATCAAATTGAAAAAAAAATCAATACTTTCATGATCTAAATACGAAGGTGCTAGTTTAATCTGATAAACACCCAATATAATTCGATTAAGAAACGCAAAATCAAATTGAGGGAATTCTGCGATATAGGCTTGAGTGATTTGTTGCGACATAGTATTTCGCCTCGCCAAATTCTCTGATTGTACTATAGCCTGCATAACATTAACATCATCGATAAATCTCGAATTTGCTGTGCTAATTGTAGCTTACAGTCTTATCCAGTATCAATAAACGACCACCATATTTGTTTATTAGGGAACCAACAATCAAATGAAATTCCTTCAAATGTAAAACATGTGCTCTTGGGATAATCCCATTCAGTAAGCGATATTTTTTTATATATGGCCATTTCGAGCTTCGACGGCCCACCGCTTAAGGGCACCGATCCTGGGGAATCGAGGGGCCCCGGTCCCCCTCAAAGCTTATGTGGTCCCCCTCATTGTATTTGTAAATTTACAATATTTGGCATAATTTGAATGCAATTTGTCTTAAAATCCTCATATATGCTTTGTGCATCTGAATGTCCCTCCCCCCCCCAAATTTACAGAGAAATCGCCGCCCTTGCCACCGCTGCATTGTAATACTGCGAGCGAGGTTTGCCAATACCACTGGAAGTTGCCACTGATTTGGTGCAAGCAAATGTAGCATTTCCACAACGTACCTTCTGTTTTCGAAGAGCGGCACCGCATCACGATGGCAAAGGTCAACAAGGAAAATGTTTCCTTCCTTACCATTAATTTATTTCATTGACATCTCGTTCAAATTCATTAGGATTGATGCATCATCATTATTATTTTTTTTTTAATCATACAAATAAAACCATGAATGTCTGAAATGCAACCATTTGGTGCTCTTACCAAGACTGGTTTAACGAGACGATGGCCTTTGTGAACGGAACATGATTGACGCAATGCTCTATAATTTCCGGATTGCTCAATATAACTCTACGTTCCATCGACAAAGACTATAGATTTGGATTGTTGTGGTGTATTCTTGTACCTAGTGGCGACTTGACAAACTATTCTACTTCTTGATGCTTCCGAAGAAGGGGAAAGGGGATAAGATAGATAACTTACACACACACACACACACACACACACCCCTGTTTGTCTACCCTACAAAAGGCGTATGCGAGCTGGGCCATAGGAAAACCGAGTATGCATTCATATCTAATTTAGTATTGATGCTACTTTCCTGATACGTTTCCAAAAGTTGCGTCGAAGATAGAGCTACATTCCCAGAGGCATTAGAATGCAATATCTCGACCTTGACTGGACGCGTAGAAGTGAGTACCCAAACCAACTGGGCATTTGCAAAACGAGTAATTTTAACAAACGAAGACACTAACAAACAAACAAGAATATTGTGTGTAAAATGTGTATAATGCGAGTTCAGTGAGTAAATATGAGCAGTGCGATTAGAGCAACTGCTTTAAACACTAGTTAACTTTGTAGCAAATGAAACATATGGATTAATGCTGTTGACTTTCTTGGGTCCTCAAATTTCCTTTCCACCAATTATTTCATAATCATTCACTCTCATTAATCACACGTCTATTATAAGCTATAGAGTATAACCATGGGGTGTAAAACTAGAAATTTCATTTGATTTCGAATGGAATAGCGCATTGATTCAATCCCCGGAGAAGCTAGTTTGTGGTGGACAACATCGTTTCCATGGGTTCTCTCGGAGTACTCCCATTTCCTTCCACATTCTCATTCCACTAATTCCTCCATCGTCACTCACTTGCCTTAATCATCGACTCCCTTAACGTAACGACATAATCGTGGGACGTTAACTGTAAGATTTCATTTCATTTTGAAATGGAATGGCGAGACTAAAGTAGGGTTATATCTGTTTGTTTGTTCGATGAAGGTTAGTGTTTCTTTTCAGCACCAAGGCTGTATGAGACAGAGACTTATATGTTAAGGTGGAATCCGAACCACTATAATAGTTTAGATTTTATTAATACTTCCATCAGACCATGTGACCAAAGAGGCACGTGCTCGCTACAAGACCAGCGGGAGAACAATATTATATGACTACAAGAAACACGAAACAAGATACATTATTCATACCAGGTGGGATACCCGCGTTCGATTCCCGGTGGGAGTTCATGCGGTTAGTATCCCATGTTAATCAGTAGGTCCCGTCTCATATAGCCTCGCTGCTGAAAGGGACGTTAACTCAATTATTCGTACCATCGAATTTAATATTTTTGTTATAACGTCGAAAATGAGGTACTAAATGGCAAGAATATTGGAAAACAAGATAGAAGATAAAACGAAAAAGGCAGTAAGTTTAAAATTGACAAGGAAGGGATTTTAAAAGGTTAAGACGTTATCAAGTTACTTCCATTAACACTTAGCAACAACACACAAATATACTATTAAACTATTTAGTCGTTGAGCCAGAATCCAAAAAATAGGTTTTTGGTTTCATCTCTAAGGACTTGATGATATATATCTTTTTGTATTCACAGTGGTCCAAGGTGTTCATCAAATGATGATACCCTGAAATTTGTGGTAGCTTAAAGCCGCCATATTGAAAAATGGCTGCCATGTCTCTACATTTACGAGGTTTTGCGCATTTATCTCATAAACGGTTCCTCTTATCGAGAAAATGAAGAGGAATGAAATTGAAGAGGATAAAATTTTGCACATATTTTGTTCAGTAATATTTTTTATTAGAACCAATCGATTAGGAGATATTTGCGATTAAAGGAGAAACGGCCTTGTTTTAAATTGTAACACTTCTTATTTTCCCTGAAAATATTTTACCGAGATACATATTTCTGAAGTATTTAACATTTGTACTAATAAGTTTCTTCAAAAATTATTCATGTTAGTCTTCATCTTCACTGCTGTCGTCATCAGATGACAGTCCAGCGTCGAAATCAGTGACTTTTTCATAGTAGGAACAGGTCTGTATTTTGCACATGTCTATACATCTGATGCTGTTGGAAAGGCACACACATGAAGGCATGGCACATTTTCTTGCGCAAGAACATGACATCAGTTCCAAAACAGCTTCAGGGGCAGGAGAGTCCATCCATATTACTCCCAGACAAGATCTTCCCTCACTGTCCGTTGTAGAAATTCAGCCATGGTCCACTGGGGATGGAAGCTCTGGATCAGCTTGTAGACATTTCTTCCAAACGAGGGCTTAGTAGTTTGCTCTTCTTATATGTTGATAGAGCATGTACCGACATGGAGAAAGGCTATGAGTTTCAACAGACCCCTTTTTAGCAGAAAATATGCTGTAACGCAATTCATTGATGTCAGTGAACTTTTGCTGTCTAGAGTAGAGCTGGCAAACAAAGAACTCAAGCTGCTTCTTTGTTTCCTCTGGTATTTCAGCTTGAGTTCCAAGAATACTTAAAGCGGTTCTGAGTCTAGAATTTTGAGTCATTATCTTGTAGGCTGCAGATTTCTCCTTGCCTGCAAATGCATTACTGAATCGCACCCAGTAAATGAATGAAGTCCGGGCAATACTTTACACACTTCTTGACCTAGAAAAGCATTCATCTCTCATGTTGTAGTACTTTACTCTGTCACTAGATCCACATTTTAGAAATATTGATTCCTTGTACTTTTTCAACTGTTCTTCTATAGCAAATAGTGTAATAACAGCAACATCTGTGTCAACGGAGTTAATAATTATCTTTCTAAATCCCGAAAAAAGAGCATGTTGTACGTGAAGAAGAAGTCGGGTATCCACCTCTTCTTGGAAACATGTCAACGCAGGAGCTTCTTGTGTCAGTTAGCTTGTAATTTTATAGCACTTTTCTTTACAAGTAACATACATAACTCGCGTATTCAGCTGATTGAGATACTGCACGCCCTGCCACTCTTTACAAATGAAACGTATAAGTTCTTTTTTGTTCTCGTCATCAGATAAAAACTGCTTCCTTTTTCGGACTGAATGGGCAGGAGTTATATGTTTCACTTTTATAGAATCACCGACAGCTCGATGGTTTCGTTCGTTACTTTTTATAGACACTTGTCTGTACGTATCAAAGACAACGTAAATTGTCTGAGAAGATACGGATTCTTGTAATATTCTCGAAAAGAGCTTGTCAGCTACTTCACCAAATGTTTGTAGTCCCTGAGGCAGCTTTTGAACAAGACACATTCCATCAAAGATGTTAACAGCGTCACTAGGAATTTGCCCATCAGTTGCAAAGTCTTTGGTCAGGACTTCCATCAGTGTGGACTTAGCAGTTTTTCGAATCGAACCATAAGGAGTAGCCAAAGACCATGGAAGAGGTCCCAGAGGGTACAAGAAAACACTTCTCATGTCCAACTCTCTTCGGCTAGCAATGATTGCCATCTGAGCAAACAGATTTCTTTCCGCCTTGAAAATGAACTCTGTGTTATTCATCTTCACACGCTCTTTCTTCTTCAAATCAGAGAACATCTTCAGCTTCTGCTTCTTGAGAGGCTTGAAAAATTCTTCTGGTTTTGAGTCTTCAGACAGATGATCTTTCTTGAATTTTTCATAAGCTTTTTGGCCTACTTCATGTCCTGTGACCATGTCTTTGACAATGTCTGGAGTTGGCACAGCTCCAGTAGATAAATTGATCATATCTATTTTTTCAAACGGATTTATCCATTCATTGGTCATGAGGTTTTGTAACGCTGAAACATCACATTCATCTTTTTGGATCCTAGGAAAAAAAAAGATCTGGGTGTAGCACAGATTGTCCTGAAGAAGAATTGCAGCTTGTTTTCTCACGAACCATGTAAAGAAATGCTGCTCTCATACCAGAGTTTAAATAGTATCTTTCAACTGCTGCAGGTCTTTTGCTGAACATTGTTGTACCTTTTGTTCCATGTGTCTTTATTTATAGTTTCTTCAATATTATTTTCAGAACATTTTAAGATCAATAACTTTTGTTAATTTTATTCCGTTAATTTGAGTAACTATCAACAAGGAAAAATAAAATAAGTGTAATATTAGCGGTCATTTTCCAATGTGGCTGTCATTAGCTACTCTGTAACTGACAGTATCATGGATAAAAGCCATTCTGGTATTGTGTATCATCAAACAATGTATAGTACACCAAGTCCACAGAGATGTAATCATGCAACTCCCTTGTTAACAAATGGTCTCAAAAATTGCAATATTAGCGGCCATTTTCCAATATAGTGGCCATTAGCTACCCTGCAACTGACAGTATCATGGATAAAAGCTATTCTGGTATTGTGTAGCATCAAAAAATGTATAGTACACCAAGTCCACAGAGATGTAATCATGCAACTCCCTTGTTAACAAATGGTCTCAAAAATTGCAATATTAGCGGCCATTTTCCAATATGGCGGCCAATAGCTACCCTGTAACTGACAGTATCATGGATAAAAGTCATTCTGGTATTGTGTTGAATCAAAAAATGTATGGTACACCAAGTCCTCAGAGATGAAACCATGAAACCTCCTGGCTCAATGACTAATTGAATTAGTATACTATTAGTTCGTTACTATAACTATTATACTATTGAACGTCGTAATCTTGTATCACTTAAAATTTATGATTCTCTGAAATATTATATTATATTTGTCTAACCGAATCAACAATATCTATTTTATTATTTTAGGCGTAGTAACTATGAAACAAACCATAGCTTATGCTAATATGCAATGTTTTCAATTTTAATGCGAATGGTTAGCAATAACTGTGCCTTCACTTTTTTGATAACTTTTTTTTTATGTTTGTCTTCACATATTTACAGTACTTTTACATAATTTTTTACTTCTCCATACAATTGCTCCCAAAGAATTCGGCTAAACATTTAATGAGAGAATAGCGAGACCATTGGAATCCAAAATTAGTCACCAACAAAACTTGATCCGTGGCTTCTGCATGTGCAGCAATGTTTTCTCGATTTTCTGTCTTACCGGCATGCTTCAAAGACTCACTGCCTTTACGAAGTATTGCGAAACTCAAATGCTACACAGTGCTTCATATAGGCATTATATAGGCATTATATAACTACCCATGAGAATTTGTAGTTGACTTTCTCAACTTCAGGTAACAAAACCTAAGTGCAACATTCTATTCAATATTATTATTATTATTATTATTATTATTAATAATAATAATAATAATAATAATAATAATAATAATAATAATGTGTAACTCTGTTACTGCTCGACTACTGACATTTGCGCAAGCCACTTGATATGCATATACTTTCAGTTGAGTTGATTTTGAGTTTCACATCCCTTTCAGCAGCGAGGCTATATGAGACGGGACATACTGATTAAGGTGGAATCCAAAAAACGTGAGCTCCCGCCGGGAATCGAACCCGGATGTCCCACTCCAAAGGCGCACACGATAACCGCTTAGCCACGAAGCTCATAGACATCTGCTTTAGGTGCAGTTTTCATTTCTCTATTGCAAAAAAAAAAAAAGAACAATTCGGTATATTATTGTCGCACTGTACTTGTATATACATAAATGCACTACCTCAGTCTCTTGAATCATTACAGGATCAAGTTAATGTCAATTTAGCAGACAAAATTATATTTTTCAATATAATCCTCCCGGTCCGACATTACATACTTCAATATCAGCACCACAACTAGAGAAAGAAGATCAGAAGTCTAACTTGAACGTCGTAGAATCTCCACACAAGCTGAAAACTACTGTTTAAAACGATTTTTCTTCCCTGGCTAATTAAACGGCAGAGCCCTATTTAATAGTTGCACAAACCAGTTTGCATAACCAAAATAGAAAGGGGAATTAAGGGAATAAGCGATTAAACAAAAAAAACTATTAGAACGGGGTGAAGTATAGAGGAAAACGGAACACCACAAAACCTCCAACAAAATCCACAACAGAAGATTAAATACTGGACTTCGCAAAATGCAGAAAGCGTAGGTATTGTGCTTCTGCCTATTTTAAACGTCCAAAAAGCGAGTCGGGCCGTCCCTTGTTCAGGAGTCAAAGATCAAGCAATTCTAATAACAGAACAAATCCCATAAATAATCACTAAATTTCACAGACGAACACTGCTAGTGGACACCGGATCTACCATTTCCATCTGGCCTTTCGAATATTTACTTCCTGATGTTCAATTAATACTACATAAAACGGAGGTTAAAGAAATATGAAATAAAATTAACTTGAAATATGTAGCAATGGTATCATTCAGCGTTGGGAAACGACACATTCTCTCATTCCTTTTGTATGAGAAGGAAATCATGTATTCCAATTATTTTTGGTTTAGACTCGCTTAAAAGCTTATATGTTACAATCGATTTAACAAAGAATCTTATCTCTCTATTTAAAAATCATAAGAAGTCAACATTACCAGAAAACAGAAAAACATTTTATCACAACACACAACTCATACTTAGACAAAGACAAAAAGCTTTGTTTTTTTATATCGACAAACACATTAAGTTAGTTCCACTTTTTCAAACATTTACTGCGGTAATAGCAAAAGACAGATTGATGATTTTGCATCTTTCTTCGTATCGTTTCTCCATGGCTTACTTGACAAATACAAACTATTGAGCAAAGGTTAGACGTAAACAACTGACTAGTAATTTCAAATCTAAATAGTTATCCTGTAACTTTAAAGAAAAATACACCATTGATGGATCTTGTAGCATGCCAGGATTAATCTTTTGCAACAATGGAAGCGAGCTCTATAGAAGAAAATAAAAATTGTACAGGAAAAGAGGTTCAAAATTCTTTGAAGTATAGATAAAAACTTTTCAAAATTGATGTTTTTGATATTAATCCTAATTTAGACCAGTCGCAGAAACATACCATTCACGAGTTATTATAAAAATATAAAATGCTTTTATACACTCCGGACGGCATTGGACATTATAGGGGCTACAATCACAAAACAAGAATCCCTTAGTCGGCAGTGTTCCAGAACAGATCTCCCTGTTCCAATGAATGTTCGAGATCAGGCAATTCAAGAACTCAATAATGCTAGAATTATACGACACACAGACGATAATAGCTTCGCTTCGCCACAGATTATTGCCAAGAAATCAAATAGGAACGCATTTAGAATTTGTTTTGAATTTACAGCAGTGCAAAACATACATTAAGTACCTGTGGGTGCCATTCCAGTCAACTGAGTATGTGTTAAACACTTTGAAAGGCAAAAAAATACATAATGACTTTAGATATCTCCTCGAGCTAGCATCAAATCTTGCTCCATCCAAGAAGCCGCTGATACATGACCTTCGAGGTCAATCACACAAGAAAATCTTACAAAATTCTCATATGCGTGATGGATCATAAAACTACCATGCAAGCTCTCTTAATTGGAACTAGGATGATTTTACATTGATAAACGAATAAGATCTTTTGCCGATGATATCTTGCTGGGAGTCATACTTTTCAACAATAGCTATAAAAAATTTATTTTTAAATTTAAGAAATTTTTGTGCTTCACCTAAGACAAATTAATTTAACTCAGAGCTTAATGTTCTCGCATATTTAATATCAGACAATTCTATTAAAATGTCAGCAATAATAGCCAAAAATACAGAATTCAAGATTCCACCAAAAGAAAATTTTGCAAAGTTTTACGGGCTTATGTTCCTTCTTACTGGCACATATCAAGGATTTTGCCATGGAAATAGAACCGTCTTAACAGATGTTTCTAGAGCAATATTTGTATTTTTCAAATAATCTTCTGGATTCTGTTTCTGTTGTGAGGGCTGTAAGGTTCCGTACGTCAGGTGTAAGCAAGTACTAGAAAGCGTGCTTCATTAACGAACACATGTTTTCTGTTCACAACATAATCACCAACAGACGGTGGAAGGAGGATACCAGAAAGACGCGAAGTTGGTTCCGAGGGAAATCGAATGCGGCCAACACTCTCCTCACGAACTTCCCCTTCAGAGGACAGCCATAAAAGAAGACCTCAAGTGGACAGAAGAATAAGTTCCAGTGCTGATCGCTAACCTTCCTAAACTATTTCTGAGATCCTTTTGTGTTACGGAGATTTCTTTAAATCCAACTTCTGTTGCAGTAATAGGCAAAAGAGTATTTCTATAACTACCTACTCCGGAGGCTGCAAAAAGCAAAGAGATACAACTATACTATCTCCTGAAACTACGATGAGTAAGAAAGATATCCTTTAAATTACCACCCTAGGCCGCTGTGGGATAGAAGATTTTACCTTTTAATCTTAAGCTACTTATAACCATCGACTTCGGTAGAGGCAAAAGCATTGCAGCTAAGCCGCATAGTGTTGCTACTGTCGTTGCAACCATACCACCGATCTGAGAATAAGCTAGCAACTATTTATTTCAAACTAATTTACGGCTTTAAACTTTTTTCAGAGGAATATTGAAACATGTGTCGCATGGATGTTGCTCTGAATAGATTCGAGTGCACCGGAATATATTCACTGAACCCTCAGATATTTACAAGCTCGACTATCACTCTGTAAACTTGATTCGTGTTGTAAGATTATACATTAGGACTAATTGTGATGACCCACAATGTTCAACTTCGGTAGGGGTTGAGGAAAAGGATGATATTTCTTGTTTGTCGTCTGCAGCGAATCCATGTTCTCCACATATGACCGAGATATCAGAATTTTCTCGTCCATTAACTAGTAAAGAACTCTCCAGTAGTGAACAGTTATCATCATTGCCGGAAAATCACGAGACGTTTAGCGTCACGCACCAAAAGAACTGTGTAGACTGCGATACCATATAAGAGGTAAATTGAAAGAAAAAGTGACTTCAGCAAACGAAGTAGCAAAGTCCGGACCTGACTCCGCTCGACTTTTTCTTTTTGGGATATGTCAAAGACCTGTTTTACCAGGACTGTCCTACTACATGGGAGGATATAATGGAGAGGATCCGTAAAGGCTGTCACGACATAAGTGCAAACTAAGTGTTAAAAGAAGTCAACAATGTCCCGGTACACATTCGCATATGCATCGCACGTGCTGGACGATGCTTTGAACCTTTATTGTAAGTAATTTTGGTCCAAGTACGATATATTGGTAAGAATGTTCGGAATTTGCTATTCACCTTATTTATTTATCCTCAGTTTGTTTATTTGTACTATTCCTGAAAAATGATTCGTGCAGTGAATTCCGAAAAGTGATTTTAATTAAAATGTAGTCTATACAAAAGTTAATTAGAACTTTAAGAAGATCGACAGAGTGGCAGAAGTTTCATAAGTCTGAAACTTTAGATTTCTTTTGATCTTTTATTGCTTTCACTTTACATCCAAATTTCTTTCATAAGTAGTTTTCTTATAATCAAAGAGTGTTTCTCTGTTTTAAATGGTTTCAACCCCGAAATTTAAACTACATACTTTCTTGTAATTTTGTTTTCGTTGATACGTGCACGAAATTTGTCGCAACGTTTGATACTAAATGCTGTAAAGAGTTTCCGCAGCAGAATATTTGATAGAAAATGAGTTATTTGGTGTTGTCTTGGAGTCATTGCCAAGTAAAACTGTTGTTCTGTAATTACAATTCAACAACAAATAACACAGATGCCAACAGAAATAAGACAGATTTCTTTGTCAACTATACTTCCAAAGAAATCGAAAAAGAAAACTTCACATTTGAAATTTTGGAGATGACGGACCGTATAGGTAATCCGCTACGTCATTGAATATGAAATCACCATTTCATTCTTCCCATACAATTTACTCATTCAATTTTTCGTTTAAAGTGTCTATGTGCATCAAGAGCCGAGGGAAATGCCTCGGACGTATGATCAGATAGTAACAATTCCACAAAAAAGAACAGACAATGCTAAACTGTATAATTTATCGAAAAGCGTTAACTGTAAAAGTTGTTTCTTTTTCAATAGCATTTCCAAAGAAATCGAAATTGATACTTTACATTTGAAACTTTCTAGTTGATCCCCGTAGAGGTATTCCCCCTACACCACTAGACATAGATGCAACACCATTTGATTCTTCACATACGATTTGGTCATTCAGTTTTTTTTGAAGTGTCTACGTTCACTACGAACAGAGAAAAATGCCTTTGCCGGGTGGACTGATAGTAGCAATTCAACTTCAAATAACAGACGTAGATCCCAAACCGCAGAATTTAACGATAAGTGTTTTCCGTTAAAGTTGTTTCTATTTCAATAATACTTCCAAAGGAATCGAAATTGATACCATTTTCCATTTGAAATTTTGGAGTTGACCACCGTGGATGTATCCCCGCTACGCCAATTGATATAGAAGCATCACCATTGATTCTTCACGTAGGATTTGGTCATTCAGTTTTTTGTTGTTGTTTGAAGTGTCTGCGTGTACTACGAACAGAGGAAAATGACTGAGATGGCAATAGGTCTGAAGTGGCAATTCAGCAAATAACATAAGTAGATACCAAACCGTAGAATATGACGAAAAGTGTTTCCCGTAAAAGTTGTTTCTTTATCAGTAATACTTTCAAAGAATTCGAAATTGATACCAGTTTCCATTAAAAATTTTGGAGTTAATCGCTTTGATGCATTCCCGCTACGCCACTGGATATGGGAGTATCACCATGTTATTCTTCAGATACGATTTAGTCATTCATTTTCTGTTTGAAGTGTCTCCGTGCACTATGAACAGAAAAATGAGTTTACCGGGTTGTCTGATAGTAGCAATACAACAAATAATAAACGTAGATCCGAAACCGTAGAATTTAACGAAAAGTGTTTTCCGTAAAAGTTAATTCTTTTTCAATATTACTTCTAAAAAATCGAAATTGATACCATTTTCCATTAAAAATTTTGGTGTTGACCCCCTTGGTGTATTCCCGCTACGCAACTGGATATGGAAGTATCACCATTTGATTCTTCATGTACCATTTGGTCATTCATTTTTTGTTTCCAGCGTCTACGTGCACTAGAAGCTGAGAAAAATGTCTAAGACTGGTGGTCTGATACACCCTCTTCCTCTCCCTACAATGGACCGTCAAACTAAAATGATAAAATTCATCCCAGGTCCGAACTTCATCCATGTTGAAAATTTGAATGAGATGGGTTTGGTGATTCCAAAGTTATGAGGTTTTACTAGTATATACCCGCTTCGCTGGATGAAATGAAAATTTAAATGCACAATTCCGTGTCTCATGTGTTCTGTACCAGTGAAATATGCTGTTTTCGTTTTTACTGGCATCGAATTAAACGGCATCGGAAAGATTATTGATCACCTCGGCGATCCCGAATACCATGTATTCGACGCTAATATTAATCATTTTCGATCATTTCATTATCTCCCAAGCTACGGGGCTGAGTTTGGTTTCAAACGGGATCGGAAGTGTCATTCTTCATCTCAGCGACCCTAAAAACTACGGATCGGACACTAGTGTCGGATAATTTTGAACATTTATATATATATATATATATATATATATATATATCCCCCTCCTCTTCTTTCATGTTGTGCGGCACGGCATTGGATGTGTTACCGGTAATCTCAGTGACCCAGGAAACTATGGATTCTACACTAATATGGGTTATTTTTTATTTCCCTCTCCCCCTCTCAGAAGACGCGCGGCTGAATTTGGAATTAACACCATAAGAAGTGTCATTGTTCATCTCGGCGATCCCAGAAACTATAGATTCAACACTAATTTCGAATCATTATATCCCCCTCCCCTTGTTGCGGCCTATGTCATCGGAAGTATCACTGTCCATCTGAGCGACCCCAAAAATGTGGATTGAGCACTAATATCTGTCATTTTCGACCATTTTTAAACGTTTTACTCCCCCTCAACCAAGTTGAAGGTTTGAATCTGAATTTAAACGGGATCGAAAGTATCACTGCTCATCTAAGCGATCCAGAAAACTATAAATTCTACTGATAGTGGACATATTCGACCATTTTAATATATCTCTTTCTCCCCCTTCTTCAACTTGTGGAGCTGATTTTGGATTTAAACCAGATCGGAAATGTCTCTGTTCATCATAATGATCCCGAAAACTATGGATTAGACACTAATATTGGTCATTTTCAATCATTATTATATACAACTCCTCCTCCCCTCAACCGTGCTGCGGCACACGGCGTCAAAATTATCACTGTTAATATCAGCAAATCCTAAAACTATGGATTCGACACTAATATTAGCCATTTCCGATCATTTTTAATGTTTATTCCCCTCCCCTACGTTGCAACTTCCCCCTCCTCAACTATCAGGGCTGAACTTGGATTGTTACAGCATCAGAAGTGTCACTGTTTCTCTCATCAATCCCGAAAACTATGGATTCAACACTAATATTGGTCATTTTGATCATTTTTAAATTTCTCCTCCTTCTCCCTCCCCTACGTTGCATCGTCAAAGTGAGTAGCCTTAATCCCTGCCCGAAAACTCATGTATGTTGAAAATTTGATTGAGATCGGTCGGATGGTTCAAGAGTGATAAAGTCACAAAGGCAGTCATTTTTATTTTTTACATATATCTCCCCCTCCCTCTCCCCTATGGTGGCTCGTCATAGTGAAACGATAAAAAACACCCAAGGTCTGACCCTGATACATGTTGAAAATTTGATCGAGATTGGTTGGGTGGTTCAAAAGTTATTAGTTTTATTAGTTTTTATTCATACGTTCCCCTCCTTTCCCTCTTCCCTAGGATCTACCGTTAAAGTGAAATTACAAAAATGTTTCCAGATCCGAACCTTATGCATGTTGAAACTCTGAATGAGATCGGTCGGAGAGTTCAAGATTTATTAAGTTACAAAAATAGTCACTTTCAGTCTTATATAAATTGATTTTTATATACCTCCCCCTCCTTCTCCTTCCATACGTTGCTCAGTCAATTTAAAATTATAGAAACAATCCCAGGCCTAAACCTCATCTATGTTGAAAATTTGATCAAGATCGGTTGAGTGGTTCGGGAGTTATTAAGTTTTATTTATTTTTATACCCATCCCCCCTCCCCCCTCACTTTTACCATCCAAGTGAATAGCCTAAAACCAGCCCGGCCTTAAACCTCATCCATGTTACAAATTTGATCGAGATCGATCAAGCGGTTCAGCAGATTTAAAGTCATAAACATAGTGATTATCAATTTTATATATTTAGATATATTTTTATATACACACGTCTCCCTCCCCTCTCCCTCTCCTCAGCTCTAGTAAAAAAAGCATTTTAGGCATAGGGTTATTTTTATGTAATATTCCTATCCGAGTTCTTACTGTGAAAAATTCCTTGCTATAGTTGCTATTTTTCTTTAACGTTTCAACAAATACTTGATTGGCAACAATGGTGAACGCAGCCGTTGGGAGTTTGAATTGCTCTAGTTCCTGCTTAGAATACACACGTAGATGGCACTGCGTCGGAATACACACCGATCGAGAAACGAAATTTTTCAGTCTGAGCACACACTTTACACACACAAACCGGCTGTATCCGTATAAACGAGCGGAGTCAAAAGAACTCGCGGGGGGACCCCTATAAGGGTCCTGCACGCGTTAAAAGTAAAAAACTTTTCGAGCAACCACTAAAAAATGCTCGCTTTGCAAAAATTGCTCAGAGTGCTGCTCTGTAGCCGATCGACCTACAAAGATTGGCGGGTTCACCAACGCACACACACACACACACACACACACACACACACACACACACACACACACACACACACACACACACACGCACGCACCTACTCACATACATATATTTCTTTTTAAACTCAGTGATCTAAAAATCTTGCAGAAGACGTGATTCCGATTCTTTGTTTTAAGTTTTCCTCAGCTACCTTAAAATACTATCATTTTTTTAAAATTTGAATTTTTCGGACGGTTTTCAAGTTTGACCTTGAAATGACCCTGCAATGACCTTGAAACGACCTTGTCGGGTCAAGAAAATGACATAATCGGATCCAGCGACTCAGAAAACATTTATGTATTTTTTTTGTTTAGATTTTAGGAACATTTCTCTCTCGATTTGACCTTCAAATGACGTGATGGAGGTTAATCGACCTTGGATTCGGAATCAGCGACCCCAGAAACCCTAGTATACCCTACTAAGACTCATTCATACTTCATAGACAAAATGTCGACCTAATTATTATTTTCAGTTTACGAGAGAGTGTACGCCTTTAAGTGACGATAATAATAATCAGAGGATATCTCAAAAACGTGCGGGGGTTTTGGGCTTCGTGCTCATTGAGACTTTTCATCACTGGACAAAAATACACAACAATCTGCAATGCCAGCCAATTTGACGGAAACCGGATTTCCATAAGCTCTGAGCGGGATCCTTTCAATTTTCACCAGAAACCGTCACGAAGTTCTTTTGCATTAAGTTTGACAAATCAAAACAATTCTTACTGGATAGTAGGGAAATTTGTCATTTTAAAACTTTTATTAATTTTTTCAACTATGACCATTCGAATGCACGGAAGTACACTGATAAACATGAAACACTTTGGAAAAAAGTATTACCACATTAGAATTTTTTTTTTAAAGTATGAACATTGGGAAATAACGTTAATAAATCAAGGGGCTAGTAATAAAAATAACTTGGTTGTTACTTTTTTAACAAAAAAGATAAATATCTAACAACAACAAAAAAAGAAAATCTTTTAACCCTAATATGATAACATAATAATATACTTTTGATTATTTTCTGTGGTTTGTTAAATGCAAATTATTATATTACTTAAACAGACTTCCATACATGTAGATTGAGCCAGAAATTATCGATGTTTTTTTTTATTATTATTATTTTCTGTTCTAGTTTCTCGCTTCTAGAAGCCCTTTTTCATTTAGGCACAAGAGCCGTCGCTTCGATTTCCAATGAAAGCAGCAGACACACACACACACACAAACACAAACACAGCCATACATTCACACAAAGACGTGAAAGAGGAAGGAATCTTAAGGAACAAAAAGAAATAGACGGATCAAAGTTGGACAAAAACTCTTTATCATTGGATATAGAAAGGTGGCTGCTGCTCTTTAATATTCAAAACAAAAAGCTGTAATCACTTTATTTTAAAGCTTCAACTGTGTTGTCTTAATTACTAACGGCCATCGGTTATAGCATTGTGATACCACAGATATAAATAGGTATGCTGAGTTAGTAACTAGGTATATATATATTTGTCAAATCACATATGAGTAGAACAAGAACTGTGGATGAGAGAATTGCTAGAATATATTTCGAAAGCGTCACGGAGGCCTATCGCTTCAAGGTAGTGAGAAGTGAGCAAGGACTGCCCCCTAAACAACGGACGGAAGGGGCTAAAGAAGCGAGTCCTGAAACAGTACAAGATTAGAATAGGAACATGGAACATCAGGACCTTGACTGGTAGGAGCTACAAGTTATTGGAGACGCTCTGGCAAGAAAAAGAGCAAGCATACCATGCATCCAGAAGACTAAATGGAAGAGTTCAAGATCAAAGGAAATAGAAAATGGATACAAACTTATATATACAGGGAACGACAACAGAAAGAATGGTGTTGGAATTATCTTGGATAGGAATACGAAAAGCAAATTGGAGATGTGATGAGAGTAAAGTGGCAGAATCATGAGTCAAGCTCGTACTAAAGAAAATAGAAACTCTGAAATAATAGTGTCTATTCCGCTTAAGTTGCTTATGATGAAGTACAAGAGAAGAATTTTGGATGGAGTTTGATAGTACATTGCAGAATTGGTCGATAGATGAGAAGCTTATATTAGTAGAAAATCTAAATGGGCATGCAGGACGATAAAGATCAGGATATGAAAGAATGCATGGAGGATATGGATTGAAAGACAGAAACGAGGAAAGTAAGACTATACTACAAGTGGTGGAATCCAACAATCTCGCTATCCTCAATACAAGAAGGACAATACGCTAGCCTGAATACAATAAGTACACCTTATTACATATCACAGTGCCACTTAAAGATCCAGATTGACCCCATCTTGTGGAGAAGAGAGAGCCTATGAGATGCAAAGGAATGTATAGTAATACCAGACGAGAGTCTAATGGATCTGCATCAAGGAAAACGTAGAAAGGATGTGACAAAAGGTTGATGTACAAACAAAGTAGTGGAAACGGGATGAAGCAAATGTTGAAAAGATTCCAAAGGAATTCACCATATCGCAAATGGAGGAGAAAGAGGAGCAAATGGTAAAGGAGTGAGTCAGAGTCTTAATAAAACACAAGAAAGCAGCAAGAAAAAAGTGTTGCTGAAAATAAAAAAAGAGGCTCATTCACGAAGAAGTGTGCTGATAGAATGAAGTCCAAGCACCTGTGAAAGAGAAAAAGAAACGCTACAAGAAATGGAAGAACTCGAAACAAAGGACCAGAAATATTACAAGGAAGTTTTAAAATGCCAAGAAGGTAGTCAATATAGCAAAAGACAAAACTTATGACGAGTTGTACAACAAACTAGAAAAAAAAGAGGAAGAAAAGATTATTTACGAGATTTCGAAAGTAAAAGAGAAAGAAAAAGACAGAGAGAGAGAGAGAGAGAGAGAGACAAAAATATATATTTTGCATGTGCACTGCATCAAGGATAAAAATCACGAAATTTTGATAAGTGATGGAAAGACGAAGTAGCGGTGGAAGGAATATTTCCAGAAACTCTACAACCACGAAAACTCGAGGAAAGCTTGTGAAAATCTGCCCATGAATGAGGGACTTGTTTGGCCTGTCACTATTGTAAAGGTGGAAAATGCAATTAAAAAGATGAGAAGTGATAAAGTCCCAGGCCTGTACAATAGCTCTATCGGAGGATGAAAAAGTTTAGATAAGGAAAGAGTGCAATGGTTTGCTCGACTTTTAATAGTATATTGAAATCTGGAGAAATGCCAAAAGAATGGAGAAGCATCTACATTGTACCGGTGTTTAAAAACAAAGGAGATGCGCAAGAATGTGGCAAATATAGTGGAATAAAACTCACGAGCCAAGCAATGAAACTCTGGGAGAGAGTCATAGAAGCAAGATTAAGGGAAGAGACCGAAATAACAGAAAATCAATTTAGTTTCATGCATAGGAGGTCGACAATGGATACAATATTTGCAATTAGGATGGTAATGGGAAAGTGTAGAGAGTACCAGAGGAATCTCCATATGGTCTTCATCGACCTAGAGAAAGTGTACGATAGAGTACATGTCATCTAAGTAGTGAGCACTGAAGAAGAAAAAGTGTACTCCGTACACATACATCTGTCTAATTCACGATAGGTGGATGTAGAACATGTCTGGGATAGAGAACAGTGAAGAGTGCGTCTGGAATAACAGAAGACCTCACAGTTAAGTGTAAATTCATCAGGAAAGTAGTCTTTTTTTTGGAGTTGTGACGGATGAACTTACAAAGAATATCTAAGAGTTAGCACCTTAGAATGTGCTATTTGCGCATGACATCGAGCTTGTGATATCAATAAAAATTAGATACCTGAAGAGAAGCGTTGGTGAGCAAAGGGCTTAGAAGTAGTAAAACCAAGACAGAATATCTACATTGCCAATTCAGCAAAAGTATAATCGGAAATACAAGAATACGACTAGATGAGAAAGAAGAGGTGATAATGACGAAAAAATTGAAGTACTTGGGATAACCACTAATAGAAAACTCAGGAATAGAGGAAGAGGATGTAAACGGCAGAATTAGCAGCAGTTGACAAAATGGAGAAGCGGCACGAATCTTATTTGACCGTAGGGTATTTGAAAGAAAAGATTTTAAAACAGCAGTGAGACCTGGGATAGTATACTGAGTGGAATGTTGGACGACAAATAAGTGAGAGAAATAGAATTTGCATGTAACTGAGATGAAGATGTTGCGGTGGAAGTCTATGGAGTGACGCGGAAGAACAAAATTAGGAATCAAGTTATCCGAGGAACAGTGAAGGTGAGGTCAGTAAAGAAAAAAAACTACGAGAAAGTGAACTTCAATGGTTTGAGTAGGAAAGACGAAGACCTTTGGAATATGTAGCTCACCGAGTGGATGCTATAGAACTAAAGGGCGACAACCAAAGAATAAATGGATTGATTGTATGAAAGAAGATATGGCGTAGTGTGGTGTGTCAGTGAACATGACACGAGACAGAGAAAAATAGAGGTCAGCGATTTGTAAAGCCGGCCCCAGCTACCTGGAAATGGTTTTAGATGATAAAGAAAAAGAAGGTAAGAGTAAATCCTCATGTGTAGTTAGGGATGCGCACGAGACAAGATTTGAGGCTGTCTCGTCTCGAAAATGTACTGTAAAAGTGATGTCTCGACTCGAAAAATGTATTTTTCTCTATTGGAAGAGAGCTGTGTCTCGACTCGAAATTTGTCAGCAAAGTTCTGTCTCGCCTCGTCTCGTGTGCATCCCTATGTGTAGTTTTCGAGAAAAATTTAATATAATTTTTAATAAATCTAAAAATTGATGATGTACGACAACCACGCCATCTAGTAAGATGAAATTGATACTGAAATATACCCTCGCAAAGGTTTCCATTACGATATTATGGTAGTCCGAATCTTGGATTTTATTTCGAGTGAAAGCTAATTTTCATTTTACTGGTGTAAATTTACGAAACATCAAAAAAATACGAAACTAAGTGTATTTGTAAATAATTGTATGTGAAGAATTGGATCATGATATAAAAACATTCTACTGCACAATCATCTGTGAATTTATCTTATGCGCTGATGAAAGCTTCACGTACATAATAAAGAATCCATTACAGAAGACTGGCACAGACATACTTCTTACTTCCTAAATTCCGAAGTTTGTTCTGGAACTTCTGGAACCCGGACACGGAAAAGTTTCATTACTGCACGTGGCTTTACGTCACGCCCACGAGCTTTTAGATCATCCACCTCGGTAAAGATACTGATGTAAAATCTCAGGTAATTTTAAAGATGGCGTCCAGTGGTACTCAAAAGATAAAAGACGCACGATCTATGTCCGTTGTCATCATTGACATAAGGATCTATACTCTTCGCTTACCAGACTTCGATTTAAATGATATTAGAAAGAGACTGATATTTCCATATGTGAAACAGTATTCATTTCAAGTGCAACACTGCCGAAATTGGAGGGTGTTTGGTATAATTGTTACAGGACTAGTAAAAAATTACTAGCCATCATTACTTTGTCTCTGAGAAAATAATTTATTACCAATCAAGACTATATCAAGATTGGAGCAGAACGACAATGAAAAGCACTGAATTGGAATATTCATCATCATCAAAATCTACCAGCTACGTCTCAGAGAAATCTGTTTGTGCCGGGCTATTCCAAATGCATAAGACAATTTGTTAACAGACACGTAAACTTACTCTCTAGATTAAACGCTATTAGAAACTTTTTAAAGTTTGCTTTACGAGGTTTCATTGTTACACCTCTCGCAAAATACCCCCAAATTAGAACATAGAACTACATAAATCTCATATATGAACACGGTGCAGGCTTAGAGTGTGGCTTACGCCCATTGTTCGATTCAAGGAAACAGTTCTATAGTGCTTAAATATAGTTATATCAACAGCTCTAGCCACTAATTAAACATATTTGGAGAATACTGTGAGGCTTACGCAATTTTTGTATCGGTCTCAAGACAAGTTCAAGATACAGGGTGCACATATTTTAATATTAGAACAATTATTAAAACCTGGATAAGTTAGGCATACATTTTTCGTGGAGAATACTGGTGTAAAAGAAACAAGCTTTTTTTTTTTTTTTTAGCATATAGGAAATTAAAAGCCCGATAGACAATTTCCAGTGACTTTGCTGGGACATATTTATTATTAAAACACAGTCAGTCTTCAGCAACAAACTTAGTGAAAGGCCGCTGAAGGTATTTAAAAAACCCATAAGAAATTAAAAGCCTGCTTTGATCGTTTGTAAACCACATGGATTTTTGATTGTCCATTTAATACTATAATTTCTATCGAATTAGCCAGTATCTATAGAAACACGAAATTTATTATTGGTGAACAAATTATTTACATTTAAGAATTATTACTCAAAGCACTAAAATAATATATTATTTTACTATTACATTAATTTTACTATTTCACAATATAACAGATAAATATAAGTTTTAAGGAGGTACTCACGTACTGCAGACATATATATTTAATTTGATTATGAATCCTAGACGCAGAAAAGTACTTACCTGAAAAGAGAAAAAATTTTTTGCAAGATTAGACACCAAATACAATAATGTACTAGTGCACGAATATAAAAATACTAGTATTCTATATGAATATACGAATATATGAGAATATTAAATATTGAAATGAAAATGAAATCTTTCAGTTTAACATCCCTATAACCTGGCAAGCAATCCCTATGTTCCTTTGGGGAATACCTCACACACACATCTTGCGGAGGTTTGAAACAAACATTTTTTCAATCGAGCAGGTATGACTTCGAGTGCCATGTTCTAAACCGCACTTTCTACGTTGCGTTGTTTTTGAATTACAGTCCTCTGAATTTAATATTCTCACGCTTTCGGCACCTTCTATCGCCGAAAGTATCCTTCACTGACCAAAGTTCCAGAGGACTTTTGGCTGGTTTCGGTGTCAGGAATCAGCCAAAAGAACATATGGATTTTATCTACTAGACATTAGTAAATAATAGATCATTTCTATAAGACAGATTAAGACAGATCAACTAACATGATTTTCTTTAAAAAAAATATCATTTATTTTACGAAAAGTGAATTCATATTTTACAATATATTTTCTAAGAATAGATTTAGTTTTTATTTATTATTTAATATTTACCAAATTAATTTATAAATCTCGTTGGTGAATAGGCATCTCATTTGTTGAGAGGAAACAGAGTACTTAAAATAATGCCACACTTCACTCATTTTCGAAACTTCTCTACACTTACATTTGTAACACTTGGATATTGAACGCAACATACATTTTGTATATTACAAAACCTACACTCAATCTTATGCACTGGATTGGCCATTTGTACCATTCAGATATCTCGCAGTACCTATAGGCTTATGCCTCACAGTGAAGAGAATATTGGTGCAAACAACAATTAATTGAGTCAGTAGTTTTGAAAAGGTCATGAGTCAGAAAATGACGAGTTTGCATTGAGTCAATTCCTCTAAACGAGTTGTTCATTTCGTACAATGACAAGAAAGCACTACTTTTTCAAACAAAAGTCGAACATTTCATTTCTATCAAGATTTTCAAAAATAAAAAAAAAAAAAATTGTTCGATTTTTGCATAAATTTACTTTTCTGACTCATAACCTTTTCAAAACTACTGATTCAATTTGTTGCTCGCGCAAACTGATTACAGATAGATATGTTATTATCTTCTATTGCAGTGGGATGTTGCTACCAATGATATCAACTATATACATTCAAATGCTATTTTAGTGTTATTTGTTTTGTGTTTATTTTATCTATTTTCAAGTGATTAGTACTTTTCAGTGCTAATACAATATTGAAATACTATACTTACACATAGCGTTAATCGATTTCTAAAGCTATTAGTGCATAATCACATTGGTTTTATTTTAGTGTTGTGATTGATTGATTCTGATTTGTCTGAAGCGATTGGAAAGAATTTTCAATGTTTTATGTCATTAAGTTGCAAGCACTGCTTCAGTGGAGTAAGTAAATTTTGCCGACTTTGCAGAAACAGCTGAGTGAAAAAGAGTAAGCATTTCCAAGAACAATGTTATGTTTTACAAATTTGTTTATGACACAACGTCCCTTAAGACAGATAAAGAAGAACAATAGGAAAACATTTCTTTGTTTTAAAGACCACCTCAACGCTTAATGCAAAGAAACATCTATATTTTACTGGATAAAGAACTGTTTATATAACTGGCATTCAATTATTGCATTCTGCCATCACTAATTTCATTTTTGGAACCTTATATAATTTTAACAGGAGGGATTTAAAACATTTAATTTTTGGTTTAGGAACATTTCTAATTTACAACGAAATGAGACATTATTATTTTATTTACATATTCAAAATTCGACTTCAAATTATTGTATTCTTCATATACCAACTTCAAATATTTTATTGTTTATGTCTCTGGTTTTATTTCTCTCATTTTACAAATACGAGAAATAAATTAGACTAAAATTAGATTAAATTTAATCTAAAATTAGATTAAATTTACAAAAAAAAAAAAAGCTCTGGATTTCATGGAGCGTTGGACCCCAGAACCACTCCTTGCGTACGTCCCTGCCTATAGCCAACAAATTTTTCTAGATTCACCAGATCTAATCGCGCACGAAACCATTTTTACGACTCGAGGGGGTACTGGAGGGGTTACACGTTCTGGAGATTCAAAAAAGTATACCCAGCCCCCGCCAAGTGAATTTTGTGGTGGACAAACACCGTGTGCGTGGGGTTTCTCGGGGTTCTTCCGTTTCCTCCCACATTCTTCATTCCACCATTTCATTCATTACTCATCATCACGGTCTCCTTTAGCCTAACCGGCATAACCGTGGGACGTAAAACTCAAAAATTTCATTTCATTTCATTTTCAAAAAAGTATAAAGTATTTCTGAAGCCCCTAAAGTTATAGATAACCTAAATTACTCTGTTGTGTTGTAGGTTGCATACTTTACGGTCCAAAATAAGAACGAGCACTGCTGCTAGTGTTAAGATAAAAGTCCATGTGTTTCAAATGGACAAAATAAATATTTACGTATTAAGGAAGTACACATTTTGCATGGGTCTCTTTAGTTTCGCCAGACTAATACTGAAATTATACCATTAAATATAGGTCGTAGCCGATTTTCTTCTATTACTTCCTTTCCTACTATTGTTCTTTTACTTGTTAATTGTTAATTATTCCAATGTAAATTTGACATTCAGGCTGTATGTATCTAGATGTTTATTAAAGAATAAAGAACAACATATGTTGTTATATAAAATTTATTATTGATATTTTTTTGGTGTTGTTGCGAGGACAAGCATAACCAAGTCTCTGCCCTGAGAACGGAGTCTGCTGACCTACGCATGGCCCAGCGGACTCTCGCACTAATGGTGAGTGATCTGCTGCTGAACCATCGTGTTCACTTAATTCTCAGGCATGCACGCGTTTGGTGTTTAGGATTCTGAGTTCGATTCCCGGTGGGGGAGCATTAAACGCATTAGAATGCTTCGGATTAAACCTTTAATTTTAGTTGCACTCTCATATTGCTTCCGTGCTCAGAAAGAACGCCAAACTCCAACACCAATAACAACGGGGGAGGGGGGAAAATCTTAAAAGTCAGAAGAAAAATATTGAGAAAGTTTAAGGTATTCTGTCATTTTTAGGGAGATATATCAGATTTTGGGGAGAGGGCTTATGGATTAAATATAAAACTGATATCCGTGATTAAATTATACGCATGGTAACGAAGGGAACATAGGTGATATTAATGAATATGCTAATGATCCATTTTTAAGAACTCAATCATGATTACGAGACGTACTTGATTTAAGAGAATTTTGGAAAATACTTTTGTTTATAAATCACTAACGATTTCTAAGCTACTTATAGGCTACTATACAAGTATCATCCCTTTCCCATGATCTAGTTATTAGCGCACGCACATCTTTGGTGAATAGGAATCGGGGTTCAATTCTAGGCGTAAGAGCCTTGAAATTTGGAAACATTACGTTGGTTCGGATTTCACCTTAAACTGTAGGTGCATATCTTATACAACCTTGGTCCTGACAAGGGACGCTAAATCCTGCCCTCATGCACTATTGAAATTTCCTTGAAACTTTAATTAGAGAAAAACGAAATGCCGTTTTCAACATAACGTACCAGACTGTCAACGCTTGAAAAGCGATAATTCTTAGTAAGACAAACTTAAAATAAAGGGGTTAGAAGTTCAACTCGTCTGGACAGGCTTTTCAGTTATTTGCCATTTAACTAACTTGCAAGCAGGGGCACAACCACAAAGAGGTCCACCTAGTCCAGGCCCCTTAAAAATTCTTAACCTCTTTAAAATAATAGGCTTTTGCTTTATTTCCAGCAGGGGCGCTTTCATGGGAGTGTACAAAGTCCAGACCCCCACTTAACTTTCGACTTCGGATTCTTCCAAAAAAAAAATCTTATTGTGCGCTTTCCCACAAGTGTATATCGGCTTTCATTTGTAAAACAGTAAGAAGAAAGTATAGACCAAATTTGCAATAATTGAGAAAAGAACAGTTTTAAACAGACAATATATTTCACCATTAGAAACCATTATATCATAAATAACATAGCGGCAATATAGGCCTAATATTTTGCCACAAGAAGATAAGTTATGAGAAAAAAACTGGCATTTAATATTTATTATTTAGTGAGATATTTCCCACTGTTTTAAATCATTCAGAAAATAGTCTAATCTTACAAATAATATTGCACCTCAGAAATAGAATGATTTAGTACTGGTATTTCCATTATTTGTGCCCTATAGAAACGTGCGGCCCTTATTAGGACCAATTTGTTTCTGACGGGTTAATACTAAGGTGGAAACTATTATATGGAATGTAGCTTTATGTATATATATATATATATATATATATATATATATATATATATATATATATATATATATATATATATATATATATATATATATATATATATATAATATGTGATAACAGACTTTTGCCATGTTGTTGCTTTTTTCCTACTAGAGAGTTCTTCTGTGGCGGCTCTTTGCTGTATCCGGACCATTTCGCTTTTTTCCTGCAGATCCCACCGCGCCGTTGACCTGCATTGTCGTAAAATAGGGCGATGAGCAATTTTCTCCTTACAGTTCGCAATAAATTACCCCACTCAGTTTCAGAGACCCTATTACTTTTTTTTCCTTCCATAGTTTTTTCCTTTCTTTCGAGAGGTCCGATTTTCTCTCACTTCTGTTCCCTCTTTCTCCCACCCCTCATTTCGCTTTGACTTCTGATTTACCGACTGTATAACACCTGTATATTATCTGTGTTCCAAGCTTTAAATTGGGTTCCTAAAGCGAATAAACTGTGTCAAAGTATAGTAACAAAAAACGCAGGGGAAGAAGAGTTGTTGTACTATTCGAAAAAACATAGTTGCCAGTCTATTTGTTATAATGACCAACGAACAGACATGATTAGTTTTTTTTTTTTTTTTTATTCTATATCTGCACTTTCGTGTTAGCTTGTATGTACTGTTAAACAAGTTTTGGCAAGCAGTAACGGAGATTAAATTCTTGTGTAAATCCTGATAGCTTCGGGATGTTTTCAATGTTATTGCCAATAAGATTTTTTAACTACGGTAAAAAAGAATACACACTTTTAATGATGATGTGAAGTAGGTATCCAAAGACTTGCAGTGTTACATATAGTTTGCGTGACAGGTAAGGTCATATGAGGTCAGACAATTCACTCTATCTGAGTTTTTTGGATTTCTTTCTTTTAATCATGTGAATGTGAAATACCTAACGTTACTTCCTCATGAGTGTATTTATTGTCTTGTTTATCTTAATATTGTAGAACTGGACTGGTTTTCAATGATTTCGCACAAACACTAGATTGGAAAAGTGAGATGATGTACAGCGTGTCTTCAAATTACTCATCGAATACATGTAATTATAACTCAGGTTATTTTGTAGTGATTGAAGTTTAGGAAATTTCCAAGCAGTATGGGGGAGTATGTGAGTTACTGTTTAGGAGCATATGTGTGTCATTATTGATAGTTTGTGCGTGTCACTGTTAACAGTATATGTCACTGTTACGAGTGTGTGTGTCACTGTTAGAAGCATTGTGTTACTGTTACGAGTATTGTGTCACTGTTACGAGTATTGTGTCATTGTAACGAGTATGTGTGTCACTGTTAGGAGTGTGAGTGTCACCGTTAGAAGTATGCGTGTCACTGTTAGGAATATGTCGTCACTGTTAGAAGTGTGGGTGTCACTATTAGGAGTATGTGTGTCACTGTTAGGAGTATTGTGTCACCGTTAGAAGTATGTGTGTCACTGTTGTCAGTATATGTGCCATTGTTAGGATTATGTGTGTGTCATTGTTCGAATTATGTGTGTCACCGTTAAGAGTATGTCACTGTTACCACTATATGTATCACTGTTAGGAATATGTGTATCACCGTTAGGGGTATACTGTATGTCACTGTAAAAAGTATATGTGCGTCACTGTTAGGAGCATGTCTGTCACTCTTAGGAGTATGTCTGTCACTCTTAGGAGCATGTCTGTCACTATTAGGAGTATGTGTGTCACTGTTAGGAGTGCGTGTGTCACCGTTAGACGTATGTGTGCCATTGTTAGAAGTGTGTGTGTGTTACTGTTGAGAGTATATGTGTCACTGCTAGAAACACGTGTATCACTGTTAGGAGTATGAGTGCTATCATTAGTCGAACACATTCAACAATAGGTATAATATAATACGGTACTTAACAGTGAGTTTTTACATCTATTAGACAAAAATGAAAAAGAATCTTGTTCGTAATCGCATCACGGAAAATGCGTTTAAACCGTTTGGAATCAATTTTTGGTTATAGTTACCAGGATAGCCATTACTCACTATCCCTTACTGGTTTTGTTCTATGGCAATAAGGATTGAAATCAAAAATCTTTTATTTCAACCACTTCCGGTTTGAATAAATTGCTAAGGGAGAAGATAGCTCCTTTTTCCTGGGCCACTGAATTGATTGCAAAAAGGCGCTTCTTGATATTATTTTTTACCGTTTTTGCTCTATAGAAATCAGTATTGAATCCAGAAATAATAGTTAACTTGAACCACTTCCGGTTTTAGTAGAATGTTCTGGATAGTCATGATATGTTGCATTGAGATGGCTGAATCGTTTGCAGAAAAACAAAACAATTCTCGCTATCTATTACTCTGTTTATTATGCGTTGATAAAAGCTGAAACAAAAATGGCTAATTTTAATCACTTCCGGTTTGAATAGAGCTTCGGCGGAGGAGATAAATCCTATTTTTGTGATGCTGAAACTATTGCAACAAGCCACATTCTGATAGAATTTACCGTTTTTTCTCTTCGGGAATCAGTACTGAAACCGGAGGTAACAGTCAAATTTGAACTATTTTCGATCTCGGTACTGTGTTGTGGATAACCATGATATAGCTATGTCTTGAGAATCTGAACTGTTTGAAAAAAAAAAACTTTTAACTATCTGTTACCGTTTTCGTTCTATGGCGATACACTTTGAAACCGGAAATAGCTAATTTTAACCACTTCCGTTTTGAATAAGGGGTTAGCGAAGAAGATGGTAACTGTTCTTGAGACGCTCCATCGATTGCAAGAAAACCTTTCTCGCTATCTGTTAGTATTTTACTTCTATGGTGAAAACGTTGAAACGGGTATTGAAACGAGAAGTAATAGTAAATCTGAACCCCTTCCGACTTTGGTAAAGTTCTGTGGATAGTCACGATATGTTGTTTTGAGATGCTAAATCGTTTGCAATAAACAACTTCTCGCTATCTATTACCGTTCATGTTCTATGGCGATACACTTTGAAACCAGAAATAGCTAATTTTAACCACTTCCGGTTTGAATAGAGAGTTGACGGAAGAGATGGAAGGTATCCTGGAGACGCTGAATCGATTAAAGTAAACACATCTCGATATATCTTACCGTTTTTGCTCTGATGCCTATCGACAGACTGACAGACAGACAGACAAAGCCATTCTATAAAACTTTCGACATTTATGTACAGTAGGGTGGAGCGTTTTGCACTTTAGTTGGAAATTCGATGACGGCTAGTGTGGAAAAGGTACAATTGGTGGCACCGACCTTACTGATTTTTTAAATTTTTTTGGACAACCCCTTACCCTGCCCCAACGGATTTAAAGTTTTTAAGTGTTTGGTTAGGCAACACGCACAACACCAATGACAGAAAAGCTACTTGTGGTCGTTTTTAGAGTTATCTGATGGCTATAATACAATTATTTTATTAAAAGAAACTTGTAGCAATGCCAGTAAATAATTTTAAAATGTTTATGAAACAAAGTATAGCCATATTAGCTCAGTTGTTGGAATTAATGTCTAGATTTTGTTTTGAATGCCACGTTAACGATGATTATAGGCATAACTCTTGATATAACACGATTTGTTTTCGGCAAGTCTTCGCTTGTTATGTACACCGACAGCAAGTGCCATCTAGCGGCAGGCTACACAACTTCGTGGTTGCTTACTTTAGTCACGCTCTTCGTGCGTCGTCGCAACGTCCGGCTCCGTCCACAAGATTCGCGCACCTTCCGCTCGCCTTGTTGGCTCCAGAACTTACGCCGACGTTTCTAGAATATTCTCGCTCGAAGTTCGGCGGTGGTATAAATATTGCGTACTTCGGCCAACCAATCCAACAGGCCAGTTTATTGCAGCTTAAGCTTTAACGGTTTTAGTTCGCTATTGTTTCTGTTAAGACAGAGAGTTTGTGCATTGTACCTAAAGTTACAGTCTTCTTAGTTCGAGACGATTCAGAGACATTTTGTATACTTTGGTTTCCAAGTTCGGAAGCAATGAAAAGCAAGATGAAGAAAAAGCCTCATAGCAGACCAACGCGGGAAAGTGTGAAACGAGGCTAATTTGGCACTCCAAGTGAAATGAGTGAAGTGCAGTTACCCACGTACGCTGATGTTAAGCGACATTATCATTGGTTTCGAAGTGGTTTAAGTGGTGACGAAAGTGTAACTAAATTACCAGTGACTGTCATTTGTAAACTAGTTGGACAAAGAGTTGTACATATTTGGCGTAAAGCAAGCATTCCTGTGGTTTCGGAAAAGATAGTGTCTGGCATGCTGAAAACATTTTATAATAAGTGTCGCACCAAGGAAAAACATTTCAGTCGACAAGGACAAGAAGCAACACTTCGTGCAGGTTTTGTTGCACACGCGGAAAAGTCTCTTTTTGATATTGCGTCTTGCAAATGTAAAACCGCCGAAGATTGCAACTGTAAGAGGACACGCAAGATTCCAAAACGAGAATTCAAGTTTCTTTTGGACCAGAGAACATCACGGAAAATGAGCACTGTAACATTGACGTCCGAACAAGCAAAACTCTGTTGAAGATGTTTTCCCGTAAAGTGAGCAGATTTAAGGGGTAGACAATCAAGAAAGACACTGGAAATGTTGAAGCAAGTCCATCAAGTAGTGGGATTAGGCATAAGCACAGGTCAAAGATACTGGTATCGTCAGAGGAATCGAGCGAAGCTGTTGAATCGGGAAGCACGTCGGGATCTGACTTCGAGGCGCGACCAAAAAGAAAACATAGTCTAAAGCGCATCTGTCTTCAAAATACAGCGGAGGCAGCATTTAGAACTGGAGCTTCAGATAGACAGGTTGCTTTGATCGCTTCTGTCGTACTTCAGGACGCGAGACTCATAACGCCAGAGGCCAAAAGTCTTGTTGTTGACAGATCTAAGGTACGAAGAGAAAAAGATAAACTGGGTGATAAGATCCAGAAAGAAAAGTCTCACCTGGGCCGGGGAATTACAAATATCTACTTCGACGGAAAAAATTATGCAACTCTTGTGCAAGAAAAATTAACGGCAAACTACGAAGACGAGGGGTCACAGAAAAGCATATCACAGTTCTATCGAAGCCCAGTTCAGAATACTTCGACAGGCACTACAACCTAAGACAGGCACTGGCAAGGATATTGCCGACTCTATATTGGAGCTTTTAGAGAAGAACCAGTACGACGTGTCAAGTCTTGAGGCACTCGGCAGCAATGGTGAAACCACGAACACAAGATGGGATAACGGCGTGATAAGTCAGATACAAAGATCCCTAGGAAAGGAACTGCAACATCTCATTTGCCTTCTTCATACCAACGAGTTGCCATTTCGACACCTAGTTACCTAATTGGATGGTGGGACCCAACGCTTTTTCCGGCCTTATCGGAAAGAAATTAAAGGATTGTGAAAGCTTACCGATCATCTCTTTTACACCCATTCCCGTTGAATGGGTGTCTGAAATAGAAAAACCAGATGGTTTAAGCCGCGACCAGAATTATCTCTTTGAAATTTGTAAGGCTGTTGCTACAAGAATGTGTACTACCGATCTAACAAACAGACAACCAGGACCATTATCACATTCACGATGGCTTACATTGGCCTGTAGGATGGTTCGCCACTACATCAGTATTGATAAACCTAGTTCAAGTTTGTGTCTACTTTGCCAGTACATTGTTAAAATATACACTCCCGTCTGGTTTTCAATACGGCGAAATCCTTCGTGCGAAATGAGCGCCATGCATCTGTTTAGCATAGTTAAGCTATCACTTTTCTGTCAGAAAATCTACAACACATATTTCATTCTGTTCTACAAACAAACGGATACTACGCTCATCATGAAAACCTGCTGATTGCGATGACAGCAGATGAAAATGCGCATATTCGAACGTTAGGCTGGAGAAGGATAAAAAAAAGTGCCGCAACCAGAAGACTCCGAGATCAAGCCGCCCACATGACTTCATTGTTTCAAAATTAAACTTTACAGCTGAAAATTACTACGACATGGTTAATTGGCCTAAATGTCTAACAGAGCCGCCAATCACACGAAACATAAAGGATCAGCAGCTTGAAGAAAACATCCGAACTTCAGCTACTCTAACAACAACATTCCCTTGCCATAGTCAAGCTGTGGAACGCACAGTGAAGCTTGTGTCCGAGGCAGCGTCGAAAAAGTGCGGCCAGAACGCAAGAGATATCTACGTTAGAGCCAAACTGAAGTCTAGAACAAGAATGCCCAGATTCGAGACCAAGAAAAACTACGTGACCTAACGTCAAATGTCAACGTATGCCTACTGGGTGTGTGGAACTCGATATGCAACCACCTCCCCGTGGTGAGTTCTGAGTTATTTTGCGTACTGAGCAAAATAAGCGAAGTGTTGGCGAAAACAAATCGTGTTATATCAAGGGCTATGCCTATAATCATCGTTAACATGGCATTCAAACCAAAATCTGGACAATAATCTCCAACGACTGAGCTAATATGGCTGTACTTTGATTCATAAACATTTTAAAATTATTTACTGGCATAGCTACAAGTTTCTTTTAATAAAATAATTGTATTATAGCCATCAGGTAAATCTAAAAACGACCACAAGTAGCTTTTCTGTCATTGGTGTTGTGCGCGTTGCCTAACCAAACACTTAAAAAACTTCAAGTCCGTTGGGGCAGGGTAAGGGGTTGTTCAAAAAATATTTAAGAAATCAGTAAGGTCGGTACCACTATTGCCACCTTTTCCACACTAGCCGTCATTGAATTTCCAACAAAAGTGCAAAACGCTCCAGCTCCACCCTAATGTACAGCATAGTTTGGAAGTCTAAAATTGATCAGAAAGAGGTAATAGAATCTAATAACAATTTGTTTCTGTGATGATAAGTCTGTCTTTTGTAGTTGGTGTTACTATTATATAGTAACGGAACTTAAAATTCCTTACTAAATAATGTTATTCCTTAGTTATTTTATCAGCACGGAAAGTTTGGCCTCTTCCCATATAATATATACTTATATCGTAACGGACACACCCATCATGATAGTCAGAGCTGTTCAAGGTGGAAAGTACAACTTGGACCGCCACCATTAACTAAACATTAACCCTATCCTTTCCCCCTCAAACCCTTAAGAGGGAAAAAAATGTCAACAAAAGAAAGGTATAAGTAATTATAAAAGAACGGATACCAGAAATGATCCTGTTCACCTAATTAACTTCATGTAAATTGATAAAGATAGCCAATTACTGTCAATTTCTCTCCCCTCTTTTTTGTATACTATTTCTAAACGTGTAGGGAGGTTTTCCGTCTTATGTTATTTAAGAGAGGTACCAGAAATATTTACTGCTTTGATTCCAACGTGTGGTCTTCCTCCTTTCCTTCTTTCTGTATAATAGTGGTCTCTTTTCTTTGTTTTCCCATATGGGAGAGGCCGTATCTTTCCTATTAAGTCCCACCTTAATTTAAGATTTGAAATTCCTTCTCCAGAATCTCTGCGGCAATTTCTGTTTCTCTTTCGGGAATGTTCTCCATTATAACGTGAATTCTCGATATGGTCTATTTTCCTTTGTGAGGGAAGTTGGGTTATTAAACTGCAGAAATGCATTGAATTTTGTTGGTTTTGTTTCATTTCCACATCACAAGTAGTGTGCGTTACTGTTAGAAGCAAACATATAACAATTGCAAGTTAACATTGTATTTTTCTACATATACAGCACATAAGCAAGTAAACAAGCTGAATTAACACAGTATTTCACTACATATACAACACATAAATAAGTAAACAAGCTGAGTTAACACTATTTTTCTACATATACAACACATAAACAAGTAAACAAGCTGAGTTGACTGTATTTTTCTACATATACAACACAAACAAGTAAACAAGCAAATTTAATACTATTTTTCTACATATACAACACGTAAACAAGTAAACAAGCTGAGTTAAATCTATTTCTCTACATATACAACACATAAACAAGTAAACAAGCTGAATTAACACAGTATTTCCCTACATATACAACACATAAACAAGTAAACAAGCTGAGTTAACACTGTATTTCTCTACATACACAACACATAAACAAGTAAACAAGCTGAATTAACACAGTACTTCCCTACATATACAACACATAAGTAAGTAAACAAGCTGAGTTAACACTATTTTTCTACATATACAACACATAAACAAGTAAACAAGCTGATTTAACACTATTTTTCTACATATACAACACATAAACAAGTAAACAAGCTGGGTTAACACTGTATTTCTCTACATACACAACACATAAACAAGTAAACAAGCTGAATTAACACAGTATTTCCCTACATATACAACACATAAATAAGTAAACAAGCTGAGTTAACACTATTTTTCTACATATACAACACATAAATAAGTAAATAAGCTGAGTTAACACTGCATTTTCTACATATACAACATAAATATTGCTCAAATTTTGAATTTTGAATAGAGAGGGCACACGTTTTTTGCCTTTAAGAAAATTGACATGGACAATTGTCCTGACGTTTCAAAATTTGGATTCTGTTTAACAAAATACGTCGAATCCATATCCTGGGGTCTGTGTGGCTGTGTTGATATTGTGAATCGTGATTGATACAAGAAATGGTGGAATAAGAAAGTGGGAGGAAACTTCTTCTTGTTCACCTCAACCATAGGTTGATGGGTAACATGGAAATTTTAAAACTTTTCTCTCGCTTGGGAGAGCTGTTTATACTTTGATAAGGCCTCTTCTTCGTAACTGCATCTAGATATTCTATCCCTGGTCTTCCTCTTCCTCGTTTTCCTTTTGCCTTTCCCTCTATCAGCACAAATCCAATCGGAGTGTCGAATAAAATGGCCAAGTGTTGTTTCTTCTTTTTCCTATTATCTTCATGATCTGTCGTCCTTCATTAGCTTCCTTTAGTACGTCTTCATTCCTTTTCCTTTCGGTCCATGATATGCGCAGCATTCTGCGCCAACACCACATTTCAAATGCTTCCAGCTTGGATATTTCAACTTTTTTCAATGTCCACGTCTCTGATCCGTACAGCGCCACGCTCCATACCAGTGTTTTAATAAATCGTTTACAAACGTTCAGCGACACATTTCTTGATGTTAGTAGTCCTCTTTTCCTATTGAATGCTTGCTTAGCCTGCGCTTTTCTGGAATTTACGTCTTTTTCACTTCTTCCGTCTGAGGATATTAGACTTCCTAAGTAGGGAAACGTCTTAACGTCTTCGACTTTCTCTCCCTTTAGCCATGCGTTTGCCCCTTCCTGTTCTGTTCTTGTGCACTTTATCACTTTCGTTTTCTTGTTATTTATTTTCATTTTGCATGTTTTTTTTTTACAGTTGGTCGTTCAAGTTTGAAAGGGTTTCCTGCATGTCCTCATCGTTCTCCGCTATCAATGCTATGTCATCAGCAAACCTTATTGTGCTGAAAACCTGACCATTTACTTTTACGCCTTTCTCGTTTCTATCCAAGAATTATTTCATAGCCTCTTCTATATAGACGTTGAACAGGAGAGGTGAAAGTCCACATCCTTGCCTCACCCCTTTACTTATTCTTGCTTCTTTCTGATCTCTTCCTATAACAGTGTCTGGTTCCTATAAAGTTGGTATATTATTCTTCTGTCTCTGTAATCTACTCTCAGCTTCTTCAAAGCTCTGAACATGATATTCCAATCTACGTTGTCAAAAGCTTTCTCTATATCTACAAATGCTATCACAATTGGTTTGTTTATTTTGATGTGCTGTTCCATATAAATTCTATATAAATTCTACATAAATTCAGATTGAACAAGAAACCCTTCCCACCGGACAGAAGAGTTCTACATTGAGTCACAGTGTCTGTGGCTATGAAGCAAAAGAAGCCGGAACAATTAATATTTTGGCCAGTGGCGGCTCTTAAGGGAAATTACATCGACAAAAAATTTTATTTTATTGCTGCGAACTAAGTGAAGAAAGCTTACATACTACATGAATTCTTGATTCGATGAATATTTCAGTTTTTGATCCCCACAATTATGGCCTATGAGCTAAACCGAGGCGAACGATTAATACAAATGAGTAATTGGGAAATAATTGGTGGAATGAAAATATGGGAGAAAACGGGAGAATCTACGGACACGATGCTGTGCATCACAAATTTAGATGGTCTGGAATCGAACCAAAGACCCTTTGCACCAGAGATGACCGCTCTACCACTGAACTGGTTCTAATTTTTGTATTCAGCTTTATGAAACTCCCTTCCCTTAGTTTGTGCAGTGATAAAATTTTATTATTATTATTATTTGCCGATGTTACTTTCTTCAAGATGTACCACTTTTCTTGTGTAAGTAGTACCTCTTTTTCAACCCAACAATATGGAATAAGAGGAAAAAAGATACCGTGTGTTACAATGGTTCTCTTCATATATATATATATATATATATATATATATATATATATATACAGTGGCGTATTTACGATTTTGTTTCGGGAGGGGCTTTGCTAACTTTCGGGGGGGCTTTTGCCTGGAAATGTGAAAATTCTGCAAGATATTTCATTTACTTTACTATACTAAGTAAGATTTCGGGGGGGGGCTTAAGCCCGGAAGCCACCCCCCTAAATACGCCACTGTATATATATATATATATATATATATATTGTACAGCACCAAACCAAAATTGAACTGAACATATAACTATATAAGCATTCATTTACTTTATTAAGAGCATTAAAAAAATAACATCAACAGGAGATTTCATAGAACTCCAGGAGTACTTAAATAAACATGGTAATGTTAGAAACGAGGAAGTTTTTTAAAAAGGATGGATACGGTTTCTTTTCTTCACACTTTATCTTCTGGTAAAATATATAAGTAGATTCTAGAAGTACTGTTTGGTTATAAAGTGAAACGGAATATAAGACATATACGTGGTAACTAACATCACTTGAAAATCCAAGGAAACTTGCATACGTAGTAACTAACACTAGTTGAAAATGGAAGGAATCTTGCATATGAACAAATAATGAATAGATATATTCTTTTATTAGCGATTTAAAAAAAAAAGTTCTATGTGAAGAAAATCAAAGTGCAGATATTTTTCTTGGAAGAGTATCAGAGATTATAAAACGTAACTTATTTTATGTATGCGTTAAGTTTTCCAAAACCTTAACAAGCACGCATACGCACGTGTTATACTATATATATATATATTTTTTAAAAGACCAAAGGTCATATTGAGCCAAGGTAAAAATCCTGTTCTTGGAATTTATTTTTCTAGGAAATTCTCTTTAAATATGAGCAATCAATAAATTTAGAAAGCAAGATTACACGAGGTATCTCCAAAGCGTGGAAGCTGATGGAGAAAAACTGAGTAAAACAGGGTATTACGAGGAGCGTCCGGAAAGTAAGTTTCCCTACGGCGGAAAACACACAAAGAAGATATAATGAGCTTCAAATATTTATTACCACAAATACCGCATAGATGACACTACTTTTCATATATTTGCCATACCGTTGGATCAACTTTGAATTCCGATGTTGTAACAGTCAGCCACCTGGGAATGGAACCAGAGTATCGCAGCCAAAGTACTTACCGGACCGAAATTATTTGAGGTACAAGAAGACATGCAAATTGCTCGGAACAAGGTATCCAAGCAATACGGTAAGTGACACTGTTTTGTGTTTAGCCGCTCACTATGTAGCTCGGATCTTGTCCGGTCGTCTTACATCTCGCGAAATTCCTGTCCGGTAAGCATTATGATATACACTACTTCACTCTGACTGTTACGACATCGCAATACAAAAGCTGATCCCATGGTATTACAAGTGTCTGAAAATTCTGGTGGTGAATGTATTGGAAACTTGTGTCACCTGTATTTTTCAAGGTCACCGTGTTTTCTTTGTATTTATCGCCCTAGGGGAACTTACTTTTTGGACGCGCTTCGTACTTCGCACCTGTTCCTCAATGTACTACACATGCACAATTGTCAACACACTTCTGGCAATTATAGCACTGGTCACTGGGTCACTTAGTGTACCACTTTTGTCCAGGTTACTTGAGTCTGAGTCTTCTTTCTCAGACTTACTGTTAGTCATCTTACCTGGTAACCCAGGTAAACCCAGAATTTATGAATCTTGATTCGCATAAGGCTTTTTTTGTAGTTCTGCCGGGAGGCCTACGGCCGGTTTCACCGTCATTGCTGTAGAAGTTTACACCTTCTCTCTAGCTAGAGATGCATAGGAATCAGGTTTTCAGAAGTCTCTTGTGTAGTGTACATGGTAGTATTCAAAATATTCTTGCATTTTTTTCCTTTTTTGGAAGAGAGAAGAGAAATACGAGGGAGGATCAAATGGAAACCTTAAAAGTTTATTATAAATTTCAAATGTTGTGCTATTGCTTTGAAAGTTGGCAATATTGTTTCTAACAGTATTCTCTTTGTTCAGTAAATGGCACAAGGGTCTTGTCAAACAAGCGCCAGCACAGGAGCTGTTTCAAGATGACCGCCCCACTGTCCACATGCACCGCATTAGAAGAGCGTTCGGTGATCCGGTTTTTGAGTAGTGAAGATGTGAAACCACTTGAAATTACTCGCAGGATGGCAGCAAAGTATGGTGATTCGTGTTTGTCCCTGCAGCAAGTATACGAGTGGTGTAGGAAGTTTAAAAGTGGCGTAACATCTGTGCAGGTTGCTCCTTGACCGGGACATGCTCACCGCGTAGTGACCGACGACAACATTGCGCTAGTGGAACAGCTTGGAAAGAACAACAGGCGTATTACCCTGAAAGAAATCGTAACAATAATGAAGATTAGCTTTGGTTCAGCTCAACACATTGTGCATAATGTTCTGCATTTCAATAAGGTATCAGCAAGATGGGTCCCACGTCAGTTGACTGCTGAATTGAAAGATCGTCCTGTCGACGCCTGTGAAGAACTTTTGCGTCGTTTCAACGGCAAGGGTGATGCATTTCTGGACAGGATTGTTATAGGCGATGAGATCTGGGTTCACTGTCATCAACCAGAAACCAAGAAAGCGAGCAAGGAATGGCGACATAGCTCTTCGCCGAAACCAAAAAATTCCGCACTCAACCATCAGTAGGAAAGGTCATGCTCAATCTCTTCTGGAATTCTGATAGAATAATTTTGGAACAGTACATGGAAAAAGGAGTGACAGTAACCAGTGCCTCGTATTCAAACATGCTGAAAAATCGACTTCGTCCTGCAATCAGGCGTAAACGGCGAGGACTTTTGTCCTCAGGAGTACTCCTACAGCATGACAACGCCCGACCGCATACTGCCCGTTTGACCGTTGAGACTATCGATGACATAAAATTTGAGTGTCTCATTCATCCACCCTATTCACCAGACCTTGCCCCCAGTGACTTTTATTTGTTTGGACCACTCAAAGAAGCTATGGGCAGCAAACATTTCAATAGTGATGAAGAGGTGAAAAATGCGGTGCATGAGTGGCTACAATCTCGATCAAAAGAATTCTTCCACCGAGGTATCCATGCACTTCCGAAACGGTGGAATACTTGCATTGAACGTCAAGGGGACTACGTTGAAAAATAAGAAGTGAGATTTCCTTTTCATTCTTACATTCTAACATTTATTGCACAACATTTATTGCACTTTTAAGGTTTTCATTTGATCCTCCCTCGTATTACAGCAAACCGTGGTAGAATTCTTGGATAATCCGGACACTTTATGAATTATTATATACTATTCCGCATGGTATAAGGTAAAGTTACTCAACAGTTTTCCTTCCTTTGATTTTATAACTTCTTTGGAAATGATATATTTTCATTCCATGATACCATACAGCGTTACAGGACATCTTTACACTAAGAATGACTTATTTACTTAAGAAAGACGAAATTTACATGCAGAACTTCAATACAGAAATATTCAACAGATATGAGATACAAACGCTTAAGGTTTTAGTGTTTATTCTGTCCCCTAGCGACTAAATATATATATAGAGACAGACTTCATAATATCCGTTTGCTTGTTTTGTATTTTTCACAGGATTTAATGCACGAGAACTAACTCTCCGTTTTCTAAGTCAAGACGTTCGCACGACGAAAATCCCTAATTAGATACACTTCTGTGTTGACTCTTGAAAGATACAAACAAGAGATGAAATTGAAATGCCTTCTGCACTAAATATGGATGTTGGTTTGACGTTTGACATTTCGCAATAGTGTTTAATTTTGTACCGTCAAAGACGCAACAGAAGCGACAAACCAAACTACGAACAGAAACAGAAATGCTGAATAACAAGCAACTATAAGAATCAACCAACACGACTTCAAATATTGTGGTGCAGCAACGCTTGTGAAGTGGGATACTTTATCGCGTACATACAAAATGGTATCTTCCCTCCTCCCCTCTCAATAGATTGCATTTAACGTTGTAAAGCTAAAACATACCGGGTGTATCAAAAGTCTGGGAGTCATTACCAACCCCTATTAGTATACAACAAAGTGGGAAAAGAGCAAGATGTTGAAAATGATTTTCAATTTTAAATGGTGGAATTTTTACCATCTCATCAACCATTGGCCTTCACACTTCTAAGGTTCCCTCTATGTTAAATGGAAAAGCAGCAATACAAGATCAGTAAGCTGTTTCCTTGAACACTTACAATTCCAACAATACTGCATTGTTGGGAAAGGGATAGAGGTGTTCTAGATTCACTCACATAATAATGTGCACGTTTCCATACTCTAGGTTCACTCAGAGAACAATGTATACGTTCCTGTATTTTAGGTTCGCTCACAGAACATTGTGTACGTTCCTGTATTTTAGGTTCCCTCACAGAACACTGTGTACGTTCCTGTACACTAGGTTCCCTCACAGAACAGTATCTACGTTCCCATACTCTAGGTTCCCTTACAGAACAATATGTACGTTCCCGTTCTCTACATTTCCTCATATAGCAGTAAGTGCTTTTCCGTACACTAAGTTCCCTCACAGAACAGTGTACGTTCTCGTACTTTAGATTCGCTTACAGAACAGAGTGTACGTTCCCGTGCTATAGAATCCCTCACAGGACAGTGTGTATGCGCGCTCTAGGTTTCCTCAGTGTGCACGCTTCCAGCATCACTTTTGGATGCTCTTACGTTCCGCTCAAACAGCTTGTTGAATTGGAAACTTAAAAAAAAAAAAAAAAAAGAAATAGGACCTTACCAGTGTGCAACCCAAACGACTGCTGTAATAAAAAAAAATCAACCATTTTAAATTGCGTTCTACAACTTTCCTTTCTTTCCATTTTTCATACCTTTATTCCCCACTACGAAGTCTGCTTATGGCCCCGGGACTTCTGATAAACCCTGTATGTTTTCAAACTATACGGATAAAATACTGACGCTGGATCGAATATATACATAAGAAGTTCTGAGTGACTGATCAACGCCCAGGCCAAAGTGTTTAACCTAAAAACATGAAATTTTGAAAGTGCGTAAGATTTAAAGTATCTATTGAACATAGAATTTGTGACATAAGGTACCACTACGGAAGGAATTTTAGAAATCCAACGATGAAGGAGAAATGGGGGTGACTATTATATTGTAAAATATCCATATCTCTGAAAGGAAGAGACATGAAATTTCATATATGGACTTCCACTTAAAATAATTAGACACGGGTTTCACCGTTATATATATATATATATATATATATATATATATATATATATATATATATATATATATATAGAGAGAGAGAGAGAGAGAGAGAGCATGTATCAAAAGTCCCCTGACATAGGGTAACTCTATTATTAACAAAGTTACAATAAAGTGTACGAGGGGAAACCGTCTTTAAATATAATGTTTTCAATCTAAAGTGAAGGCATTCTTTCAATTGGACGAGTCGTTTGGACTGTATACTCTTTAATGTTAAATTAAAATGCAACGTTGCCATTTACCTGGGACTGGGGGGAGGGAAGGACGGGACGGAAGGTAGACAAATTTTGTAGGAGTATGGTGAATGTAGGCATGTTTGAAATGGGAGCTGGCCATCGACACGTTAGCATAACAGATAGTAACTTCATTCACTTATGTTGTGGATCCAGGTAAATTGCAACCTTTCATTTTCATTTAACGTTGGACACATACCAAACGGCTCGTCCGATTTAAAAAAAAAAAAAATCCTTCACTTTAGATTGAAAACCTCATATTTGGAGAAGGTTTCCCCTCTTACATTTTGTTGTAACTCTGATAACAGTTGCCCTATGTCAGGGGACTTTTGAGACACCCTAGAAAATCCGCTGGAAATAAATTCAAATCTCGGAAGAAAAAAGAGGGCGTCTAGAATTGCTATAACAGGATGACCATATTTCGAACTTATTTAACACTTAGACTGCCCTTTTGTCCACACCGTGGCTACCTCTGCATTGTAACAGGGCGCCGGGCAGCCCATTATGTGAGCACATATAGATGTTACTGCTAAGCCGAGCTGCCCACCGATATGGATGGGCACGAGTCGAGACATGTCTCGAATCTCGCCTCGCCTCGACTCGAGACACACTTTGTAAAATTCAAGATGAGTCGAAACAAACTTTTTTCTCGACTCGAATTTTCGAGTCGAGTCGAGACTGCTCATAAAAAGCTCGACTCGACTCGAATGTCTCGAAAATCTTTCTATAATTTTTAATATTATTTTGAAGAAAGTAATCACTCAGAAACAGCCTTGAAATCAATTCTAGCATTTATTACTTTAGAAAGGTACACAACGCATAAACTTAATAATTAATCTTTTTCGAGATCAAAATTTAATTTTCAGCTCAATTCTGTTAATTAAAACTAATAATTAATGTCGTGATATTTGATTTACTTCAAATATAATAATAATAATATTTGATCATCTAGTTTGTATAAAACTATTATCCGTAGCCTATATCTAGTTTGTATAAAACTATTGCGATAAAGTGAACTTCATAAATTCTCTGAATGAGCAATTGGCAGTCTATAGTAATTTAGCATAGTTATAATTATTGTATTTTCGTTCTCATGAACTCAATAGAGCTACATAACTTCTGGATGATTCGTTTCTCCAACTATTTTGAGGCTTAAATGTGTTGCAGCATATCACGAGTTACGAATAATATATAATGTAACATTTGTTGTATATACCGGTACCTCACATATTATGGTACGAGACTATTCTACATAGTATATTACAATAAATGGACTGCTTGGATGCCAGGAACTAGTACAGATAGGTATTTTTAAAAGGATTTTTTGTAAACACTAAATTATAAAACAATAAAATACATATAGTATTTATGGTTTTGGATCCCAACATAAAAGAAATGTGGGTTGTTCATGAGATATTGAATTCCAACTTTCACTCCTGGCTGATTTGTGCGTATATTCTAACTTGTATATTTTGTCTCGACTCGAATTTCGAGACGTCTCGTCTCGAATCCCGAGTTGAGTCGAGACAGAAACTGTCGAGTTGAGACACGAGTAGAGACCAAAACATTTTCGAGCCGAGACACGAGTCGAGACAACATTTTCTCGAGACGAGTCGAGACATGCTTAAATCTCGACTCGTGCGCATCTCTACACACCGATCATTAGTTTCTTGTGGGAGCTTCATATAGTCGGCCTGCAGGTATAATAAATTTGTTTATAAGGAAGATATATACATAATTTTTTGGTCACGAGAGTAATACATATTGATCATGCAACTTATGATATATATACCACATTGCCCATGGCCTGGGAGGATCAAAAAAATTATGGCGGAATTCTAAGTGTTAAAGATTAGAGACATGAAATTCGGTATTTAAACTTTTAATTTAAAACAATTAAAGACGGGTTTCAGCGTTTTTATGATATTTCCCTTAGAATCCTCAGAAATTTTGATAGATTTAAAAATATATTAGTATGTTATATCTTTTTGTAAAATTATTCTGTTATTGTATTTTAATAGAAATGTATGAAACTTATTTATTCTTGTTGTTGGAATTTTTAAATTTACTTTGTTATTTTAGTCAGTTCTCCTGTAGTAGTCTATGTCTTTGTTATTTTGTGGACGCAAGGATGATTATACAGTTGATTGTTTACAAATATATAAGCCCATAAAAGAATTAAGAAACTAAATATTCACAAAAACATAATACGCGTGGAGGTTTTTTTAAAAGAATTTTCTTAAATTTTATAGTAAGAGTTATACTTATTTAAATTTAACTTTATTCACATTTATCGTTGTATCAGAGACGTAATGAAATTGCTAACAAAGTGGTAGCTACTGCCTGAGATATTTTTTTTTTTTTTTTTTGTATGCAATGGGATAATTATATCCATAAAATATCCTTTTAGACATACATGTATTACAAAACACTATTGTACTTTTATACTTGTCATGATATAATGTGTATTAGGATACTTGTTATGATATAATGTGTATTAGGATACTTGTAATGATATATTGTGTATTAGGATACTTGTAATGATATATTGTGTATTAGGATACTTGTAATGATATATTGTGTATTAGGATACTTGTAATGATATATTGTGTATTAGGATACTTGTAATGATATATTGTGTATTAGGATACTTGTAATGTTATATTGTGTATTAGAATACTTGTAATGTGTATTAGTGAGTGTGTGCATTGGTTTTTAAAACTTTTAAATGTAAGAGCTTATTAGAACCATCAAGGCGAATCCTCAGATTATTAAATGTTTATACTAATTACTAGCTGAACCTGTGCTCTCTACACAGCGCATCATTCACGTATAAGCATGAATTTCTTTGTCATTCTTCAAAACATCTGTACATGTCTCTTTACAGACACAAGTGAAGGATGTCTTGATAAAAATCGGCAAGGGGTCATCATAAAGGGAAGATTTTTTTGATTAGTTTTTTCAATATCTTGCATCGTTTGCAAGATTTGAGCCTACTTCCGATAGGAGTTTCTAATTCATGTATGAACAGTGTTTTCTTTCTTCCTACATGCAGTATGTAATAAGCAAATACATTACACACACAATTAATTATGTCAGTGATATATGGTGTTCATTGGCAAGAGCGCCAATTTTTCTGTAAATTTGGGGGGGGGGGGCATTCAGATGCAGAAAAAAATGAAATGAAATCTTTGAGTTTTACGTCCCACGCCTATGTCGGTTAAGCTAAAGGAGACGGTGATGATGAGTAATGAATGAAATGGTGGAATGAAGAAAGTGGGAGGAAACGGGATAACCTCGATGAAACCCAGTCACACGGTGTTCACTCAGATGCAGAAGGTATATATATGAGGATTTTAAAACAAATTGCACTCAACTTATGCTAAATATTCATAAATACATATATATTCATAAATACAATAGGGGCCTACATGGACTTTGGGGGGAGGCCCCCCGGCCCCCCAGGATCGGCGCCCTTGTTCATTGGGCAAAACACTCCAAACAATCAAGATTCATCTTACAAGGTACATTCGCGAAGTGTCCCCTCCTGATTCGTGTAAAAATGTTTCAAATGCATAGTTTCCCGCTGCCCAATGTGTATTGTACTAATTTTAGCGGCCCAAACCGGTAATTTGCATATTTATGGGCCTTCGTGTATCCGGAATACAATCATACACTACTATAATGCTTGGACGCAGAATTGCTTTTAGTTTTTTTTAGATGTAGTTGGACATGAATATGGGCATATGCAAAACAAGTTGGATCAAGTACTGCTTCCCTGCCACATGTTACCTACCCTGGCCGTCATCTTAGATCCACCATATTGGAATCAACTTTCAGTTTTTTAAATGGAAATAGGTGCAAGTGATACACTACATTCATGTACAATTTCCTCGGGAATTCACTAGTGTAGTGAATTTGATCGTAGCTTCTACGTTTGTAAGATATTGCATATTAAATCCCTTCAGGCACTTTGCAAATAGACATTGCAGAGTAATATCAGTTACACTTACGTTTTGTTTAATAAAAATGTAATAAAGATATAACGGCCACGTTTTCTAAAAAAAGAAATATGCAATTAGAACTGGATAATCTACACAAAATTTGGAATCGACCAGCGAAAACGGCACGTTTCTAGCACTTGTGGTTTCGAGATCTCATTGTCGAAAGGATTGGAGACAAACATATAAACTTTTCTTTGGAGACAAATACATAAACCTAGCATTTTAATATATTGATTGGGAAAACCCGTTTGGGCCTTAATAAACTAGAGACATGAAATTTGGTATTTAGACTGGTGTAAAAACGTAGGCCGAGCAATATGGGAATCTCGGAACAAAGTCTCTAGCTAGCCGAAGGCTAGTATATACATACATAGAATACATACTGCATAATACGCGTACCACTTCTACAGACGTGTGCAAATTATTAGACTAAATGTCGATCCTTCAGGATTTTCAATGAATTTTTGTTTTTTCTCCATTTGTATTGTCTATCCATTTATATTTTTAATACCTAAAGTATGTTATGGACTTTATATATATCTTGTCAATAGAAAGTAATGAGCCTTTTTATTCCTTACTGTCAATAGTGGTAACAAACTGGCAACAATGGTAAACAACTGCATCCTTGTATATTTATATTAGCACATGTTGGCCCTTTATTTATACGTCATATTAAATTTGCTTTCAATGTTATTATGTTTTAAATATTCCAAATGATAGTTTAATGTGTATTAGGTGCAAAACACATGCATTTTTGCTTTCTTAAGTGTTATTTTTAGCTGAAGATATGTGGGAGAAAAGTATTGGAATTTCTTTAGTTCTGTATTTTGAGCTTTAGTGAAAGTGACAATTATGGGCAAAACTAAAGACGTATCACCACCTAAAATTGCATTAAATGAACGTCTTGTGCAAGAAAAACGTTACACAAGTAAGAAATAACTAGAAAACTCTATTTCTCAAAACACAATCAGTCGAGTAAGTCCGGCATTGAAGCTCGGTGCATCATCTACACAAAACCGTTCAGGTAAATGTCGACATAAACCGAAAATCAGTCCTCGTATTCAAATGAAACTACTACAGATAGCCAAATCGAATAGAAGAGCTACTATCAAGGATTTTTCAAATAAGAAAAAGGCATACGGATGAGACATATCTTCATCTACAGTGAGAAGACAATTATGTGCAGAGGGCTTACCAGCGCTAAGGTCCTGCACAAAGGCAAAGTTAACCCCAGCAATGGAAAAGAAGAGGTTGGAATGGGCAAAGGAAATGAAAAATAGATTCAAAGATGACTGTAGCAAGGTAAAGTACCGAACTTTACATATTTATCCTGTATATTTTGTCATTGGGGCACGTTTGGGAGGTTGTAGTACACTTGAATATTTTTTTAACTTTATTGTACAAGGATTTGCGGAAGGAGTTGCTAGTCCGAATATGATGTTTGGTTTATGATATTGTGATAAAATTTTAAATCAATATATTGATATACATTATACTATTTCCAGGCATGTTTCTCTAATGAATAAATATTTTCCATAAGTGAGGAAAGTACCAATATGTTCGCAGGACGTCAGATGAAACATTTTCACCAAACTGTGTTTCCCAAACAGCAAAGCACCCAATGTCAGTCATGGTCTGGAGCTGTGTGTCAGTGTATGGTGCTGGTAGACTGTATCTCGTGAAAGGAATGATGAATCAAAAACAATATATAAAGGTGCTAGAACCACAAATGAAGGAATGTTTCCGGATTTGAACTTTATTTATATGCATAATGGAGCCCCATACCATAAAGCAATGAATGTAACTAATATTCTAAGGGAAAATGGTGCTCACGTTCTGCCATGGCCAGGAAATTGTCCCGACTTAAACTCTATTGAAAACTTGTGAGCTATTATTAAGAAAAAAGTGAAGAGAGAAAGGATAACTACCAAGATTGATCTCATCGCAGCACTTATCAGAATATGGCATCGCGATGAAGAAGTGAAACATAATTGTGTAAATTAATGAAAAGTATGCCAAAGTGTATAGAAATGGTAATAAAATCGAAAGGAATGGGAACAAAATACCAACAGGTTGTAAGAAGATGAAAGAACGTAGCAATTCAGGATTTATTTAAAATTATGTTTAATATTCTTCATTTTTCCAACTTTAGTCTAATAATTTGCACACGTCTGTAGTTTCAATATTCGGATAAGGATTGAAAAAAAAAAACTATTCTTGAGACGGTGATTCGACACAAAATAATCTTAGTCTCTCTTACCGTTTTAGCTCCATCGAGGCGGAAAATGACAAATCTCTACCTCTGCCAGCATCAATAGTACAGTAATAAGAGCGGAGATACTGATTAGAGGCTGAATCTATACTAAGAATCAACACACATTATCTCTCACTGATAAGCTCTATGAGAGACATCTTCACGATATGGCCCATAGGCCAGAAGTAGCCCGCAAAGCTCTTGGTTGCGGCCCACGCCCTTAAGATGAAAACTCGACTAAATGAAAATAGATGGCAGCACCTTACATTTTTAAGTACCGTTAGGGTTACCTATGAGACAAGAGTTGAAGCTGTCTCGTCTCGAAAAGGTATTGCGCACGTATTATATCTCGTCCCGAAAAGTTTATCTATTTCTGTTAGAAGAGCTCTGACTCGTCACGGGAATTCTCTCACATCCAGGAAAGTGTATCTGTTCAATTGCAAGAGCTCTCTGTCTTGTTTCGTATTCTGCTTCGTCTGAAAGAGGCGTGGCCAAAGCGATGTCTCGTCTCGGAAAATTGAAAATGAAATGAAATGAAATCTTTGAGTTTTACGTCCCGCGGTTATGCCGGTTAGGCTAAAGGAGACGGTGATGATGAGGAATGAATGAAATGGTGGAATGAAGAAAGTGGGAGGAAACGGGAGAACCCCGAGAAAACCCACGCACACGGTGTTTGTCCACCACAAAGTTCACTTGGCGGGGGCTGGGATCGAACCCGGGCCCCCAAGCACCAGAGGTGAACGCTCTACCACTGAGCCACCGCGGCCCCCTCGGAAAATTGAATTTGTTTCTACTGGAAGAGTTACATCTCGTCTCGTATTTCGTTAAGAAAAGTCTGTCTCATCTCGTCTTGCGGGTAACTATAAAATAGCGTAGTATATCTCAGAGGACTGTGGGCATCACTGAAATTGTTAATATGGACAGCAGTGACTCAGAGATTGAAGGCTTATGCTCAATATATATATATATATATATATATATATATATATATATATATATATATATATATATATATATATATATATATATATATTCGGTTACAGTGAACGGAGATGGATAGCAAAGTTCATATTTTATTGAAAACAAATTCTGGATGTTCTCTTACCACAGAACAACAAAGGTGGTGATAAATTAATATTGTTCTGTAGGTACAGATGGTGATCAGAAAAATGGAAACATCTATAGTTGGCAACACGTCAGATGTATGAGCTGGCAGTGGTGTAGTGGCGCCCGCAGCGCCGGACCGCTGGTGGTGGTGTGTTAGGTCGGTCTCCATACTACGTCAGGCGCAGTGGAACAGCAGTGTCCAGTGGCTGCAGCAGACAGAGGTAGTGTAAAATGGGAGACCTCTCAGATTTTCAAAGAGGGCAAATTGTTGGTGCGCGGTTATGTGGAGTGAGTGTGCGGCAGTGTCTACTGTGTTAGGTGTGTCGCGTGGGACAGTGTTGAAGGTGAGGACGGCCTACACAACACACGGGAAAACCACATCGGGGAAGCGGAACAGTGAGCGGAAGAAAATCATGAGTGACAGGTCACGCCAGGTATTAAAGCGCATTGTCACACAGAACCGTAGGGCCACTGCTGAGCAAGTGACGGAGGAACTCAATCAGCACCTCCCCCACCCTATTTCGACAATCACAGTCCGCCGCGAATTACATGACATGAACTTACGGGGTCGTGTTGCACCGGGCCAAACCGCTCATCAGGGACCATAACGCTTTCGCACGCCGCAAATGGTGCCGAGACCATGCAACTTGGACCGTTGAGGACTGGAAACGTGTGATATGGTCGGATGAGTCATCCTTCACCCTATTCCCAACCACAGGCCGTGTTTATGTGTGGAGAACGCCCAAAGAAGCTTATGATCTGCAGTGTCTCCGCCCAACTGTGAAACATGGCGGCGGCTAGGTGATGCTGTGGCCTGCCATATCATGGTTTTCATTGGGTCCTGTGATCACACTTAGGGACGAATCACTGCCAACGATTATGTCGCAATCTTAGGAGACCACTTGCATCCTATGGTCCGGATGTTGTTCCCGGACAATGACACCATCTTCCAGGATGATAATGCACCCATTCACACATTGGCGTTGTTGCAGCTTGGTTTGAAGAACATCGGGATGAAGTTCAACACCTTCCCTGGCCCGCCCAATCCCCAGATCTCAACATAATTGAACATCTGTGGTCCGTCTTGGAAACACGACTCCGGCGACGATTTCCACCTCCATCCTCTCTCACAGAACTGGCCGATGCCCTGCACGAGGAATGGTGTAAAATTCCACTTGCTACCATTCACGACCTCTATGCCTCCATCCCAGGTCGCAGCAAGGCTGTTCTGAAGGCGAAAGGTGGCCCGACACCATATTAATCTGGTAGGTTGCAATTTCGTTTAGATGTTTCCATTTTTCTGATCACCATCTGTATGTGGATGATTGTTTTGGAGTATGGAAAGGAACCAGTAGTTAATTGGAGAAATTTATTGGAGAATTGAATGATGAAAGAAAAGGTATCATGTTAGAGAAGGAAATAGAAAAAGAAGGTGTAATAAATTTCTTAGATATCAAAGTAAAGAGAACAAAGGAAGGAAATTTTATAACATCGTGGTTTCAAAAAGAATGTGCATCAGAAGTTTACTGCAATAAAAGAAGTGATGTCGATGAAGGAACAAAAATTAATTTCATTAGGAATATGGAAGAGAAGATCAAAATGATAAATACGAAGGAAGATCGAAAGGAGAAAGATATAGAAAGACTATGGGAACAATTGAAAGACAATGGTTACAGTGATAAGGACAAGAAAAAGAGCAGGAATGGAAGGAAGAAAAGTGAGAAAGAAGAAGAGAAAGAAGAGGACAAGAAGAAAAGATGGCATGGTATTGAAAGTGCAGGGGTGATATCAGAGAAGATAAGAAGAATTCTTAAGAGAGAAGGTATTAAGACGTACAGGCAAGGAGGAATGAAGATAATAGATATCATCAAGAAAAAGAAGATGAAAACGTCAGCGGAATTATGTAAGAAAGGAGTGATATATGAAGTACCGTGTGGGATGTGTGATAAGGTGTATATAGGAGAAACCAAGAAGAGAATGCAAGAACGTTTAAAACAGCATAAAGATGATGTAAGATTGACGAGAGACACGAATGCCATTTACAAGCACGTAGATGAAACAGGCCACGAAGTAAACTGGGAAGGAGCGAAAATATTGGAATATGAAGGGAGACAACTGGTTAGGAAGTGGAAAGAAGCGAAGAGGAAAAAGAAGTGTACGTTAAAGCTATGAACTTGAATAGTGGTTTGAGTATTAATGAAGAATGGGAGGACATTTTGAAAAGGGAAGAAAGAAGAAAGAAGAAAAGTAGAATATAAGGACAATATAGGGTTAAATTTTATTTATATGTTTTTCAATATTCACGTAGTTAATTAGTAATCAATATTCAGGTAGAAAATTTAGTATTCAATATTAGGTAGAAAATTTCAATATTTAGATAGTTAATTAGTATTTAATTTAGTTAATATATGTTAAAAGAAATATAAAGATTAATTAACAATGTATTATTTCTGTTAAGAGTTTAAAATTGTCACAACAATTTAGTGTTAAAAAATAATACTAAAACGAACAACTTTTGTAGGAAAAAGTTTTATCACGTGAGGCACCATTTAAAATGATCGTCGCTTAGTGTGGACTTCCTCTTTTATATGTAGAGATATAAATTATGTACATACAGGGTGTCTCAAAAGTCCCCTGACATAGGGTAACTGTTATTATCAGAATTACAACAAAATGTAAGACGGGGAAACCGTCCCCAAATATAATGTTTTCAATCTCTAGTGATTTTTTTTTTAAATCGGACGACCCGTTTGGGCTGTACACTCTTTATGCGCCCAATGTTAAATGAAAACGCGACGTTGCTATTTACCGGGAGGTAGGTAAATTTGTAAGAGTATGATGAATGGGGGCATGTTTGATATGGGAGCTGGCCATCGATACGTTAGCGTAAAAGACAGTAACTTCATTCACTTATATTGTGGGTCACGGTAGTTGGTAACGTTGCATTTTCATTTAACATTGGACTCTTAAAGAGTGTACAGCCCAAATGGCTCGTTCGATTTAAAAAATTCTTTCACTTTAGACTGAAAACATCATATTTGGAGACAGTTTCCCTTGTTAAATTTTGTTGTAACTCTGATAGTAACAGGGCCGCGGTGGCTCAGTGGTAAAGCGTTCACCTCTGTTGCATGGGGTCCTGGGTTCAAACCCTGCTCCCGCCAAGTGAACTTTGTGGTGGACAAACACTGTGTGTGTGGATTTCCTAGGGGTTCTCCCGTTTCCTCCCACTTTCTTCATTCCACCATTTCATTCATTACTCATCAGCACCGTCTCCTTTAGCCTAGCCGGCATAATCATGGAATGTAAAACTTAAAAATTTCATTTCATTTTCTGACAACAACAGAGTTATTTTATGTCAGGGAATATTTGAGACACCCTGTATGTATAGAAAAGAATCACAACATAGGTTTAAAACGCACATTATACTAAATACTTATTAATTATAGTAAATTATTTTCTTTCTAGTATTCAAGTCAAAAAGGAAATCCCTTCGGATCATCTATGGTTAGTATCGCAATAAAATATAGTTGTGAATATCTGATAACAAAGAATTCACTGAAATGTACTATGTTCAATTAACATTTTAATAAAAAGCAATATGACCAATGCTAAGAAGGGAATGGTAGGATCACCAAGACTTCGAGTAGAGGATGTCCTATAGCCTTACCACTGAAAATATCATAATCAACTCAAAATATCCCTTCCTAGAAAGACAGCGTAACTTTTTAAATGCGTAAGATGGTACTAAGAACTCCAATTTGTAGAGAATAACAAATCAGAAACCCACTGCCAGAAAAGATGAAATTAATAAACTCTTTTGTTGTCGTTGAAAGCTGGTTGGAATAGTGTTGCCAGAGAAGGGAAGATGCAAATTTTGTAATTAATAATACGAAGTTATTCAGTTTCAAACAAAAGAAGATAAAGCTAACTTTGTTTGGAAAAGTATTCCAGCTTAGTAACTAGAAGTAATTGCAATGTCGCTGAGAAGAAGACTTAAGACAATGCCCAAATTAAATTGTTCCGAAACGCTGAGGGTTGAGTGTTTTCCGTTGCTTGGAATGCAATTTGATTCTTACAATGCGTCAAATGGTGTTTTCCTTTCTTACGTTATTATTACTGGTACTTGGAATTTTTCTTTGTTCGAATTAAAAGACCAGTCTATACTGCAATATGACTGTTCATCCACACAAATTACAGTGGATCCACGAGTTACGAATTTAATCCGTACCGTAGCGCTATTCATAAACTGAAATTATTATTTTTTTCCCATTGAAATTAATGTAAGTACAATTAATCCGTTCCAGGCCCGTATCCAAGGGGGATCTAGGGGGACGGGCCGCCGTAAATTTTTCATAGTAGGCTTGCAAATGAATAATAATATGATGATGAACTACAGTATGGTTGGATCGGGCACCCCTAACTTCTACCGCCCCTCCCCTACATTTTTGGGCTGTCTACCGACCTGAACCGTTCTAGCTGCAGAAACATGGTATTTATTATTATATGAAAATAACACTATCCTTTTTAAAAGAAAAATAAGTAACACAAAATTAAACAAAATAATTTGAGAGCTTTAAAAATATAAAAGAAAGTGCAAAAAAGTAATTTATATCACAGCACTAACAAACAGGACGTAACTAGAGTGGGGCAAATGGGGCTTGTGCCCCGGACGCCGGATTGGGAGGGAACAAAATTTGGCAAATATTTGAGGGAACGTTTTGGTTTGATTGGTCAGAGGGGCGCTAAGGCGAGTTGTCGCCCCGGGTCACAACTAGCCCAGTAACGTCACTGCTAATAAATAATGTTTTTGGCAAAGAAGCAACAGCACAACAGAACGTACGAACCTGTGGGAGCACACGTGACGGGTGCGCACGTATCACGAAATGTTGTTCAAACCCTAACAAAAAAAAAAAAAATGTTCACAAAACTTGTTCAAAAATTGATTTGTTCCTAAACTGAGAGAGTTCTTAACCCGTGGATTCACTATTGTAAAATTCTGTCTTTTAGGATAGAGTTAAAAATGGCTCACGGGGATTTTTGTACATTCTCACTCACCTTTTATGTACATAAGAGGATTATAAAATTCCTCTTATGTACAGGAATAACTAATTACAGTTCAATCTTGGATATATGATGATTTGTTGGTGAGTTTATAGGAACCCAGAGACCAAGCGTCCTAGGGTGACAGAATCCAAGGCTCTTGCTGCCAAGAAGTGTGTGCAGGTTTCTCTCAGAGACCAGGCGTCCTACAGAGTTGTAAAGATAAAGCAGCTCTCAAAGACCAAGCGTCCTAGAGAGTTGTAAGGATAAGGCAGTTCTCAGAGATCATGTGTCCTACAGAGTTGTAAGGATAAAGAAGCTCTCAAAAATCACGCGTCCTACAAAGTGGTAAGAATAAAACAACTCTCAAATACCAGGCGTCCTAGAGAGTGGTATGGGTAAAGCATCTCTCAAAGACTAGGCGTCCTAGAGACTGTGTTAAGGATAAAATAGTTCCCAAAGACCAGGCGTCCTAGAGAGTGGTAAGGATAAAGCAGCTCTCAAAGACCAGCCGTTCTAGAGAGTGGTAAGGGTAAAGCATCTCTCAAAGACTAGGCGTCCTAGAGGCTGTGGTAAGGATAAAAGAGTTCTCAAAGACCAGGCGTCCTAGAGAGTGGTAAAGATAAAGCATCTCTCAAAGACCAGCCGTTCTAGAGAGTGGTAAGGATAAAGCATCTCTCAAAGACCAGGTGTCCTAGAGACTGTGGTAAGGATAAAAGAGTTCTCAAAGACCAGGCGTCCTAGAGAGTGGTAAGGATAAAGCATCTGTCAAAGACCAGCCGTTCTAGAGAGTGGTAAGGATAAAGCATCTCTCAAAGACCAGGTGTCCTAGAGACTGTGGTAAGGGTAAAGCATCTCTCAAAGACCAGGCGTCCTAGAGAGTGGTAAGGATAAAGCATCTGTCAAAGACCAGCCGTTCTAGAGAGTGGTAAGAATAAAGCATCTCTCAGAGACCAGGCGTTCTAGAGAGCTGTAAGGATAAAGCAGCTTTCAGAGACAAAGCGTCCTAGAGAGTTGTAAGGATAAAGCTGCTCTCAGAGACCAGGAGTTCTAGAGAGTGGTAAGAATAAAGGAGGTCTCAACGATCAGGCGTCCTAGAGAGTGGTAAGGATAAAGCATTTCTCAAAGGCCAGGCGTTCTAGAGAATTGTAAGGATAAAACAGCTCTCAGAGACCAGGCTTCCTAGAGAATGGTAAGGATAAAGCATCTCTCAAATATCAGGCGTCCTAGAGAGTGGTAAGAATAAAGCAGCTCTCAGAGACCAAGTGTCCTAGATAGTTGCAAAGTTAAAGCAGCTCTCAGAGACCAGGAGTCCTAGAGAGTTATAAGGATAAAGCATCTCTCAGAGACCAAGCGTCCTAGAGAGTTGTAACGATAAAGCAGCTCTCAGAGACCAAGCGTCCTAGAGAGTGGAGGTGATGATCAATCGGTGAGATTGATGCCTTCTGCGGTGCGTTGGCTCCTTTTATCCAGGAATGTTGCTGCTTAATTTTCGTTACTTGACGATCGTTAACGACAGTTGAAGGTGTCTTCTTTGTTGTTGTCGTTTGATGTTGTTTATAAGCCAGCACGTGATGTTGGGAGCACGTATGAAGATTATATTCTATATTGATTTATTTCAAGTAATCGCAAAGGAGGGTGTGAATAATATAGTATTGTATTTCGATAGGAACTAAGAGGGCTAAGGGTATTCGCATTGTGAACAGTATGACTTGTCCTAGGATCTGAGTCTATACTTTCAAATTATTGAATCCAATATTGAAAACATTATCACTTCTCGTATCACATTTTGGAATAACTGATTTCCTTTATTTAAAAAAAATGGCCCATATTTCTCATTCTCTCTTACTGTTTTGGCTCTTAAGTAATCCAATATTGAAACCAAGTAGTTGATTTTTGCACTTCCGGTTTCAACAGAGTGAGGGGAACAGAAATAGAATAAATTCCAGGAGCTTTGAATTCAGACCAGAAATCAATTACTTGTTATATCTTACAGTTTGCTATATGAAGATACATATAACATTAAACTTTCGGTTTCAATACAGGGATAATGACAAAGACAGAACCAGGGGTGTCCATTTCCCTAAGGTTCATCATGCCATGAAGCACTTTCCACCTCTCCTCTGCTCCCTTCGGAAGTTCTCCTTAAATGTATCTTAACAAGACTAGTAATTACGTACATTCAAATTTTTTCAAGAGTTCTGGCTTTCAATCTCCACCTTCCCTTCGAAATCTTAATTAGAAGTATCGTTCTTGCACAAATTTTATGCGGTTTTAAATATAAACTTTCATTCTACATTTGTTGATTTATCCTTGAAAAATCAATGGGAAGGACACTATACACAGTAGCAGTTCAACCGAATCGATTCGTCCTGGTGGTAGACTGTAATGAAACTTGGCATGGTGGTATACTTTGACCTGCCATAGAAGCTTGCGAAATATTATGGTATGTAGATCTTTGGCTCTGAAATTATATGTTAAATAACAAATAAAAGCGTCACCTGCACAACACATAAAGGAATTTTATTTGTATATTGTGATATATTTTTTTCAATTGATACTAATATCGGAAGTTTCTGCAACTTCCGGTTTCAGTTGAGACATTAATGTGGCAATGGAATATTAGTTGAGAGATTAATGTGGAAATGGAATATTAGTTGAGAGATTAGTGTGGAGATTGAATATTAGTTGAGAGATTAGTGTGGAGATGGAATATTAGTTGAGACATTAATGTGGAAATGGAATATTAGTTGAGAGATTAATGTGAAAATGGAATATTAGCTGAGAGATTTATGTGGAAATGGTATATTAGTTGAGAGATTAATGTGGAAATGGAATATTAGCTGAGAGATTAATGTGGAAATGGAATATTAGTTAAGAGATTAGTGTGAAAATGGAATATTAATTGAGAGATTAATGTGGAAATGGAATATTAGTTGAGAGATTAGTGTGGAAATGGAATATTAATTGAGAGATTAATGTGGAAATGGAATATTAATTGAGAGATTAATGTGGAAATGGAATATTAGTTGAGAGATTAGTGTGGAGATGGAATGTTAGTTGAGAGATTAGTGTGGAGATGGAATATAGTCTTGGGATGCTTAATTTATTACAGAAAACTGCTTCTCTCTGTCTAATTGCCGTTTTGCTATATAGCAATTAACATAAAAACCGGAAATTGTTGATTTTCACCATTTCCGGTTGGAATACCATCTCCACCAAGAACTTGGTTCCTAACTTTTCACCTTCTACATCCTCGCCAAAATTGATGGTGATAAACCAAATAGTTCTTAAGATTTTTTGACGTAAGGACAGACAGACAAGGTATTCTAAAGGACCTTGGTTAAACTAAGCTTCTTAAAACTCATTATACGGATATACAACACGTACATACGAGCATACCCATAAAGTCCTCTTAAATTTATTGTAATGCTAGTTACTATGTACAGAAGAAAACCCAGATCAGAATCTCTTATTTAAAAATCTACATATTTTATTCATCCCGATTTTTCATTAACCGAAATGAACTTTTAAATTGCACATACAGTAAAACTCCGATTATCCGCGGAATTGGGTGGCAGGGGCACCGCGGATTCCCTGAAAAAGGACTAAAATGAGGTACAAACACGAAAATATATTTCAGCATAAAAACTGTTTTATTGTACAGAAAACATAATAAAACTTATAAAATATGTACAGTACAGCAGAAACATTTGCTCTACGTATAAATCATTAAAATAAAAAACAGTAAACAAAAGACAATACTGGACTATACATTCTGTAAAGCCATGACCAAAACAAAAGAGCAATAGCCTGTCACTCATCCACAAATTCTTACAAGACCTATAGCAATAAATCTGTCAGTAATTTTCGACCTTCATTCCTTCGTATTCTAAGGCTTTTTGTGTTTTCCCGGTTGATGGCTTACTTTTTTTTTTTTTTAAGGTTCAGTGTTCGTTCCCGGACTCACTCCACAATAAATAATGAATGTAACTTACTACCACGCAAACCACTCTTCCCAATTCCCGTTTTCATACCTTATAACAATATAGAGTTGCACTTCGAAACTAGGGATGATCACAAAGTTCCGGTTCCGGCGGAACCGGTTCTCGAAGATCCGGTTTTCAGAACCGGTTCCAGACCTGGATCCGAAAACCCGGTTCCAGAGCCGGGCCTTAGGAACCGGTTCCAGACCCTGGATCCGAAAAACCGATTTCGGAACCGGATCTTCTAGAACCGGATCCGTTCAGACCCGAAAACCGGTTCCACCAGGAACCGGTTCTGGCCATCCCTATTCGAAATGTGCACTATTGTTGGAAATATTGATTTTTACAATACAATTTATTTTTATTCTTTAGAACATACAGTACTTCTTTGCGTACGGAGTGTCAGTCTGCAGCTACTACTTATGACAAATAATAGAGCGGCACTGCAGCAAGGTTATTTTTTTTTTTCGCAGCACTCACGGATCATCCGTTCGCGGATAATCGGGGCTTTACTGTATGACGTGAGCCAAAACAATTAAGTACACACTTGCTACTAGAAATTCAGTATAGCTAACAACACTGCTGTGCTCAATGATATTGGCGGAAGCTAAAGAGCGATTTCGTATATGTGTTTGTTGTGTTGGTGAGAAAATCATTTTTGAGTTCATAAGATCTCTGTTGTAATAGAACCAAGCTTCTGCTTACTGTTTTACTATGCTAATGTTTCCTACAGAATATTGGTGTATACATTGAAACAAGGCGGGGAGATAGACCCAATAATCTCATATTACATTTCCCCATTAAGCCAATGGAATCACAGCCCATAGCCAAGTTGCTCATATAACTCCCGGGAAATAATAGAGGCTGGTCGTCTCCTAAACTGTTATCGATAAATGAGTATAGAGTATAGAGAGAAGGAAAAAGATTGGGGGGGGGAGGAGGGGGTTACTGAAATCAAGGGCAGACGACTGTGTCACTCTTTGCTCTTCCGTTCTACGTCTCTTCTCCCCCTCCGTACCCATCGATTAGACATTAACCTCGTACATTGTGGTATGGTCGTTAAAAAGTTCGATACACCTTACATTTCTCTAACCATCACATGGCACGCAATGTTATTTGTCTCTGAGGGATGGGGTAAAAGTGTATTATTATATGTATACGGGTTGTGTATATATATATAATGGTAACTACATGTACACATGTGTGTGTATTTAACGGTAATATATCCGTCCTTACCGAAGGATATAGAGAATGTTGCTAATGGCAGATTTTATTACGGTTTGACATACAATACAAAACCAACAACAGATTTTTATCTGAAGAATGGAAACCAATTTGTATTATTGTAATTATAAATGAATGAATGAAGCCTTTTACACATACAAAGAATGCCATCGAGAGATTTGCACCGGTATGTGTGTGTGTGTGTGTGTGTGTGTGTGTGTTTCTAAGTTATACAGAGTGTATATGAAACAATTGTCTCAAATAATAATGATTTATAAAACACTTGAATGCATGTTGCACATTGGATGTATTTACTGTTATTCACTTTTGTAAACAACTGCATTGAAGACAGGACTGAGATATCTTGTATAGGGACAGCGCTACAAGCGACTGACACTGCTAAATCTAGCTAAAACTGTTTTCATCCTCCTTAAAATCTAGAGTGACAGCTTCTCAGTAAATATTGATCTTATTGATATTTTCACAGCACGAAATAATAATATTTCAAATGTTCTTTCCTTAATATTTTTTTACACTTACATTTATTTCCAATAAATTATTTTAAAACAGCTTTACATATGTTATACAAGAAATTCGCTATAACTAATATTCTATGGAGAAATTGGAGAATATGATAAAATGATTTCGATTATTGATTTTGTATTTGATATACGATGAATGTTAAGATTCTAAACAAAATATTTGAATAAATTTTTGAATTTATATTGTACAGCATAAATTTCTACTTGAAACCAAATTATGCTTTTCAAAAGAATCAATTTTAAATTTTTACAAAAGTATCTAAAATGTACTTGAAGGGCAGATTGTAACCATATATATGTATCTAGGTTGCATAAAGTACTGAATACCTGTATCTACATACATTACGTCGTAAATCAAAGTACTAAATACCTGTACCTAGATATGCTATGTCGCAAGACATCATGCACCTGTATACAAGGTGTTTCAAAACAACATCGACAACGTTTGAGAGGTGATTTCTCATATCAAGATACGACAAAAAGTATAGACAAACCTAGTATAGAAATCCGTCATTTCGAAGTTATAGGCTGCAGAAAACATGAAAGCTCCATAGCTCCTATACTATGGATCCTACCGACCTCAGGTCAAGATTTCCCTTTGGAACTAATATGTGCACAATGCAAAAAATACATGTTTCAGAATCATGTGGTACTAACGCAACAATTTTTATAGAGGGAATTTGGGCACGGGCATATAATTTGAACTACTCACCAACTACGTCTATAAAAATTGTTGCGAAAGTACCACAGGATTCTGAAACATAGATAAGATATTTGGATAGGATACATACTAGTTCCTAAGTGAAGTCTTGACCCGGCTACGGTAGGTCCCACAGTGTTGGAGCCATGGACCTTAAGTTCATTTTTTCATGTTTCCGGCAGACTATAACTCAGAAATGACGGATGTCTGCACCCAAGTTGGTCTATAGCTTTTGTCTTATCTTGGTGTTAGGAATCACCTCTAAAAGGTTTTCGGTGTTGTTTTAAAACACCCTGTATAGGTTCAAAATAGATCGTTCATGGATGTTCCCAAAGTAATTGTATCGTTAATCAGTAGCGTAATTTCACCACACAATGCTTCCAATCTTCTTATGAGTTAAATTGAGGGTCAGTTGTACAACATTCATGTCTGCAGCTCAGGTTAGCGTGTTCGAATCCTGATCATGTCATGTAGAAACCATATTGATCATTTACATAGAACTCAAGACAAACGAGCTCTTCGTGTCATTCTTGTAGTGAAGACTTCTCTAAAATAAAGTACATGCATTGGTTCTGGTGGTTGTTAGCAAAACAACAACTTCTGTTTTCATTCACATAAGCAATAATAAATTATTCTTGCAATGCCCAGATTGCTTTTATGGCAACTTCAGAACTCACATTTTCCATAATTCTATTGTTTCTGCACGGAAAGTTGTAAATCATATTGTATTAATTTGTTCATAGCATGCCTCTACATACACTATTGCCTACCTTCTATGTTTTATTACGAGATGATGGAGAAGGTGCTTGGATGGTAACAACCGGTACGGATGAGAACTGTTTTTTTCTACCCTACCGTTATTAGGGAGATGTGTTATATATATCTCTTGAGGGTTTCTTAGGGCGTGGTAATGTTCAAGAACCATAATCATCTGCGGTGCTGGCCACCCACCTTACTCTCACACACATGAGTACGACGCATACATCCTTCTGTCTTGCTCTCACATGCACCACACACACACAAATACACTTTTTCCCACCAATCGATTTCTTTGAGATAACAATGTTGAGGAATAGGCCCTTATGGAAGTCCTTAGAGTCTTATAGGGAAGTTCTAAATGGGATTCCAATTATTCATAACACACTATATATCATTCAAACAAAACCGGAAGGCTCTGGAAGGGATTAACAGCGGATATTTCTTCTTCTACTAATGGTCTTTTATATGCGTTAGGAACACTCCCTGTTTTAAGGCAATATTTGCAGCAGATTAAAAGCTAATAGCATATTTCTGATGATAAATTTTAATGGGAAATATCCACGGTATGGATTATGTATGCGAAATATGGGCGTGTATATGCACGTGCATATTTCGGTATTACAATTCTTTTAAGGTATAGTCAGCAATATATACGTATTTTTCAATATTCTATAAAATTTTCAAAATATTTTATGACAATCCGTCCAATCAGTAGTATATGTAGATTTTACACAACATGGTACCAATTTATGTGTGACTGGTGTAATCATGTAAACTTCATACAAATTACTGACAATGTTTTTATATGCCTAGGTATAATAGAATGAATCAATAGATTTTTTTTCTATAAACATTTCCCAATGCTTTGTGTGACTGATCGAGTTAATAACTAAATTTTATATATAGATATGTTTTATGTGATTGGTGAAACCAGATAAAGTTTATATATAGTAGGAAGTCGAAAATCCGAACTAATTAGGACCACAGGTAGTTCGGATTTTCGAAAATGACCAAGAAAATGCAACTTAGACTTAAATATACTGTACGGTATACTCTTTTATCGATACAGGGATTATACAGTACATACAGTAATTACAATACCGTACGTAAGGCTACTTACATTTAAGGTTCTTGAATAACCTGCTCGTAAACTAAATTACCCTGTTATTGTAACTCACACTTAAAACTTAACTTGTATAGAGCTAAGGGAAAATAAAAATAAAAATATGTATGACAAACAGTCACATATGAACGAGCTTTTGTAAATACACTGACTTTACACAACGCCGACGGATAACCCTATTGTTTGTTTATCGCTAGTGCTAAGGCAAAATATAAAAAGCTTCTAGGGATCGCGTTCGGATTATCGACGTCCTACTGTATCAATATTGACAAGAATTTATGTAAACTTTATCAATTGAATCATCAGAATTTATATACAAACTTTTCCTTCACTATTTTATGTGATTCAGTTAGTAACTAAAATTTACATAAACATGTATGATTATTGTAATCAGATAAATTTTAGATAGATTCTTCATAACAATTTATATTTTATGTATTCGATCAGTAATATTCATTTGAGATCTTTGGATATCATATATTGTTAAATGATTGGTTCAGTTAATAAATATCTACGTACTTCAACAATTTATGATACTTGGAACATTTTTGTATGTGATTGGCATAATTAACAATACTTTCTTTAAACTATTTAGAATATTAAAGAAAACTACGTAATTAATTTAATCAGCATAATTTCTACAAACTTTTACAATGTTTTACATGATTAAATCAGTTAGTAAAAATTATATAACCTCTTCACAATACATTATATTTTCGTTCACTCAGTCAGTAAAATCTGTTTATAATCGGTAGGATATTTTTATGTGATTGATTCAATTAGTAATATTTTCATCAACTATTCACAATCATTTATAGAATTATGTAATTTGTTCAACCAGTGTAATTTATACAAGCGATTCACATATTATATAATTGATTTACTTAGTAAAATTTATATCACGTCACTATATTTAAAGGTACAGTAGATTTATTCAAATAAGTCAAATTTGTTTCAAGATTATTTCTAATTTTTTAATCATTAATATTTATTTTTACTAATTACCACTATATTAGAATTTGTATCCGAGGAGACTAGCCGGGAATCGAATCCGAAACTACGCCCGTTAGCCACTTAGAAGCACAATATTTACTTCAACTATTCACAATATATTTCTTATAGATTATGGTTTAATAAGTAAAATTTAAATTTTACCAGATGATTAGCGAATACCAAAAATATTTCAGGAAAAAAAGATGACATTTATTTTGTAATATTCTATAAAATTTTCAGAAACATCTAATCAGCACACTTTATACTATAATCCTATACGTATAACCGGTGTATGATTGGTGTAATGAAGTAAAGTTTATAGTGCTGTATAACTCTTGATAATATTTTCTACATGGTAGGTTGAATCAGTAGAATGTACATATATGTAAACTTTTCCCCCAATATTTTATGTGATTGATTCAGTCAGTAACTAAAAATTTATATTTGTAAATCTTTTATATTATTTTGTGTTTATTTGAGAGATCTCATAGGACTGAACAAAATGACATTGTTGAGGGATAAATTCTAATGCGCAGTTTTCGAGAAAATTGAAGAAAATACGAATTTTTTCGGTACTAGAACACGTGCTTTTCATATTTAATAATATGGTTAGCTTTAATCTTGCTGGAACAAAAATGAAATGAAATCTTTTAGTTTTATGTCCCACGGTTATGCCGACTAATCTAAAGGAGACGGTGATGATGAGAAATGAATGAAATGGTGGAATGAAGAAAGTGGGAGAACTTCGATGAAAACTTACGCACACGGTGTTTGTCCACCACAAAGTACAAGCTAGGATCGAACCACGGACTCCACTCACCAGAGGTGAATGCTTCCACTGAACCACCGAGGCAGTCCTGCTAGAACAATTATTTATTTATTTATCGTATATGTAAGTGCTCTTCACCATATTTGGTAGAATAAATGATTCAATCAAATATTAAGATTTGCATCAACTCTCCACAATGTTTAATATGATTAATGTCATTGCTAAAAAGGTGCTTACCAGTTAAACGCATGTTTTACCGATAACAACAATCCAAGTGCAAACCCCACATGAGCAATTAGTGTCTTTACACATGAGTTCGCCACTGTAATCGATATACAAGCTTTGGTATTGTTTGTCGACGTCATAATTCTCATAGGAAAAAGAAGCATACCATTGAAATGATCTTACCCGTTAGAACGAGAAAGTAACTAAATGCTTATTAACTAACTACAGAGAAAAAAGGGGCTAGTTACAAATTTTCCTTCGTAATACGATACAAATTTCATTAATACAATGTACCTACTCGTAATGCCATTTTTTTAAAGAGAGAGAGCCCATCACGGCGAAATTAAAATGCTGCTAATTTTACAGTAATTATGTGATATCTTCAAATAAATAAAAGATAATCAAAATGTGGAACAAGAGCGCTCTAGACAATATTATTTAGCATGAGACGTCGTTATCGGGAATCACCTAGTAATTCTCCGTTTGCAGCCATTTAGAAACGCGAAAATAAATGCCGATTTTCTAAATGATTGGAAATCAAAAGCAGATAAGTGAGTCGTGATAACGGTATCTCATGTAAAATGATATTGGTAAAATGATATTGATGAATGATGTGGGCGGTCTTGTTCCACATTTCGATTATCTTTTATCTATTACAAGATATCACATAATCACTGTAAAATTAGCGGTATTTTAATTTCGTCATAATGGGGTCTCTTAATGTAATTTTTTTTTTTTTTTTGTATACAACAACACATAACTGCAAACAACGTTTTCTATTGTTATAACATCAGTCGAACGCAAAACATCTGATGGTTTTTATGTGACCACACTCCCGGCCATAATCTGGTGCTTTGCGGTCGTCTTTCTCCTCCATATCTCCCGTCTACAATTTCATCTCTCTCACACACACATTAAGTAAACAATGCAAGAGATTTAGGTTTCATCCCTTACGGGTATGGTACATTGTGTTTGTAATGTTTGTTTAAACTGAAGGAGAGTAACCAAGAGATGGAACAAGAATTTGCATAAATGAGTAAAACACTTCTCCTTCCTTTTTTTAGCTCCCTAAAGCCTGCTGAATATATTCTGTTAACATAGCTAAATTGTTTTCTTCATTTGTATGCAGAAGAAGAGATTCTGTGGCAGACGAAACTATTACTTCAACTTTTATTTAATAAAAAGGATAATCATCACAGGATTTAAACCTCGTTTTAGTTTGTAATCTTGTTCAGCAGAAGAACAAAATGGATACATCTCTAAAGTGTGTCTCCTGATTAGTGCTCAAAATTTCACACGAAATAGTATATTTACCTTTTGTTTTGTTTTATATAGAAATACTCAACTTGGAAACGAGATACTTAAGTATGTAATGAAATCTGAAGGTTCTCCGTCTTCAGGTAAGTTAAATTGCGGAGAAGTGATAACGTTATTATTATGAGTCTCTAGATATATTTTCTATTTCAAATGTGCCCTTGCTGGCGCTGCTGTCGATGTGTTTCCTGTAGCCTCTTCGAAAAAGGAAGGACAAGTTACTGTGGCCGATATCCTTTAATGGTTGAGTAAGGACAGGATTGCCAAATTGAATTATTTCATGGACTTCCCTGCACTGTCTTGTTATCCATCCTAAGTAGCCTACGATCTTCACTAGCCAGGACTGAATGACAAATTGGCAACACAACCGATGTCATTCACTTCTTTCCTATGTAAGAGAGTGGCGGGAATGGAGCGAAGTATGTTTCACATATTTTCCGAGAGCACATTTGAAATAGAAAGGTTGTAGTGCACTTGTCTGCTAAAGTGTGGGAAAAACTTGATGGTGTGTGTCTAAGCGAACTTTGTCATGTAGCTAAGCAAAAGTTACAGTGCAAACAGATGAATAACTGTTAGACAGATCTCGTTCTCTGCTTTCACAAGGTAGAACAACATGTGGCAACACCGCATTTGATAACAACGTTTAAAGGGAAATCGAAGCTCCGCCTTTAAACGCTATTAACTTTGTCTCACTCTTTAGTTTGTTTAATGTTTAAACTGGATGTTGGAATGGTACAAATATATTTGGTTTGAACCAAAAGCAGCGAAACCGGCTTTGTCCTCTTCCCCCTGAAGAACCAAATATACAAGGTCTATGCGAATTAAGTTTCATAACTTGAGTGAGCTTCCTGAACTGCGGGGTCTCCGAGGCCATTATTGCCGCCATTGTTTACAATGTTCACTATATACTTTAATTTTAAAACGGAAACGAACGTAACAATTGCACTTTGCTGCAGCAAAAAGCACCCACCTGGTCGAGCTAAGATTTAGAACAGAAGGATACTAAGAAATGCCAGTTCTGAAAGGACGTCACTAAGTATAGGCTAAGGGTTAAGGGGTGCTTAGTATTTCCCGAACTTACAATCTGGAAACCATTACATTGGGGGGTCAGACACCTTAGTAACATTTTGGGTGTGTGAAGTGAGTGATATCTAAAAATAATCCACAACAACCTATATTAATGTAGAATTCATAGTTTTTGGGGTCACTGATAAGAATAGTGACACTATTAGTTTCGTTTAAGTCCAAATTTAGCCCTATCAGCACGAGGTGAGAAGGGAGTGGAAAATGGAATGTCCAAAATGACCGATATTAGTGTCGAATCCATAGCTTTCGGAGTCGCTAAGCTGATTAGTGCCATCCAGATGATATTTAAGCTCAATGGGCATGCCAGCTTGCCCAGGTTGACTTGCCGAACCACATCGGGCAATTACTCTTTACTATTCCATAGCGATACCTCCAATAGGTAGAACGTGGAACAAAGAGAGTACAGCTTTCTCTTGACGACATACACCAATCACTGTTACAGTATGATTATTCACTCATTCCAAGGCAAGATCTTGCCGAAAGTTGTCATTGATCTTAGTGAGAAAGAGATGCTCCTAGGAATACTATACGTTGCTTTGTTTTTAATCCTAAGGCTTGGAGGCATCTGAAAGGATATTTACATACTCCAAAATGTTTAAAAGATACGAGAGATACTACGGTGCATTCATAAATACATTTGGTGACTTGAGCGGCTTCGTGTCCAGACTCAAGGTATCAGAAAGTGACTCTTCTAATTCTAGCATAATAGCAAGAAACACAAAACCAATTTCAAGCCAACTGACAGAGGAAAGAGTATTTGTTGAGTAGAGTTGATTTTGAGTTTAACATCTCTTTATGTTATATGAGACGGGACCTACTGATTAACATGGAATCTAAACCACATGAGCCCCCGCCGGGAACAGAATCCGGGTCTCCCACGCCGAAGATGCGTACGCTAACCGCTTAGTCCCAAAGGAGCTCGAAAGAGTATTTGTAATTCAGACTTTCTAGTCAAATATCCACCTTCAAAAACTGCTCACACAACTATTAAATACAATTACATTATATCAATTCCATGGTGAGTTCAAGTTCGTGAATAAAGAGATGAAGACAATGTTATGTGACTGGATTCTACAACAGCAGTCTATTCTGTTCAAAAATTCTCCTGGACACATTGACATTGTGACTTCTTTTCATTTGCACAAATCACGGGGGCGCGGTGGCTCAGTGGTAGAGCATTCACTTCTGGTGCTTGGGGTCCCGGGTTCGATCCCAGCCCCCGCCAAGTGAACTTTGTGGTGGACAAACATCGTGGTCGTGGGTTTTCTCGTGGTTCTCCCGTTTCCTCCCACTTTCTTCATTCCACCATTTCACTCATCTCTCATAATCACCGTCTCCTTTAGCCTAACCGGCATAACCGTGGGACGTAAAACTTAAAGATTTTTCATTTGCACAAATCGATGATTGTTGACACGTTCACTTAGAACTCAGTCGTTGATTATGTTGACATGTTACAAGCGACAGTCTCAGTCAACCTTCATGCTTTACATTCGTGTTCATCCACTTCCCAGGGTTACCCGGTAAACAAAGAATGGAGTTATCAAAACTTTGACGGAATACTTAATTGCATTGGCTTACGCACACGTTCGTCAAGGGGGATTGTTTTTGTATATCTTAATATGATATACATGCTTATTTTTGCACGTATTACTCAACAGGGGAAGGGGGGTTAAAACCCCGTAACCTCCCTTGCGTACATCAATTCTGCGACTGTGCTTATGTCCGTCTTCTTCCCCCCACCCTCTTGAAATTGGTCTTTTGTTCATCTCCTTTATTGGAAAAATTTCTGCGGGCGTCCGTGTCGAGCAGAATAGTGACCTGTTTAAGACTAAATTCTAATGAGCAGTTTATAAGAAAAATTAGGAAGATTCTTTGAGGTCATCGAAAAATATATTGTTTTTTACTAGTTGATATCTTTCGTTCTGCTGGAATTAGATCATTTGTTTATTTATGTACTGTGTGTATATGAAAAATATACACTATTAAGAAGCATATTGTATCTTTTGTTGTTTGATTTCTCTTACATACTTCTAACATTGACACACAATTCCCATAACCGTGACACATACATACCCCTAAAAGTGACACACAGACTTCTAACAGTGGCACACATACTTCTAACAGTGACACACATACTCCTAAGAGTGACACATAGACTCCTAACAGTGACACGCAGATTCCTAACAGTCACACACAATCTCCTAAAAGTGACACGCACACTCTTAATAGTGACACACATACTTCTAACAGTGACACACATACTCCTAAAAGTGACACATAGACTCCTAAAAGTGACACACAGACTCCTAACAGTAGCACACATACTTCTAACAGTGACACACATACTTCTAAAAGTGACACATAGACTCCTAACAGTGACACGCAGATTCCTAACAGTCACACACAATCTCCTAAAAGTGACATGCAGACTCCTAATAGTGACACACATACTTCTAACAGTAATACACATACTTCTAACAGTAACACACAGACTCCAAACCGTGATAGACAGACTCCTAATAGTGACACACATACCCCTAAAAGTGACATATAGACTCCTAACAGTGGCACACATACTTCTAACAATGACCCTAAAAGTGACACGCAGACTCCTAACAGTGACACACATACTTCTAGCAGTGATACACATACTTCTAACAGTGACACACAGACTCCTAACTATGATAGACAGACTCCTAATAGTGACACACAGACTCCTAAAAAGTGACACACAGATTACTTATGTTTTGATATCCCTATCAGCAAAGGGGCTCTATGAGATGTGGACCTACAGCTTAACGTGTAATCCGAACCACATGAGCTCCCGCCGGGAATCGAACCCGGGTCACCCATGGCGCGTATGTTAACCGCTTAGCCACAAGTGAGCTCATAGACAGACTACTTGTAAACAGACATTGTAACATAAAGACAACTTCTTTTACAGTACAAGCATCTTAAGTAATTAAAATTTCTAAAACAGGATACGAAAGATTCGAATCAAGAAAAAGATGTAAATGTGAACTATATAGTCGTAACGATGCTATAGATCTTCTAAGTGAGATGCGACCACTCAAGAACATGAAAAATCACACTGATGTGAACTCCCTTTAAAAGAAAAAGCAAGAAAAAATTCCTCCGAAAGTCACGTACAGTTATAAGTATTTTTAAAATGCTATGAAGAATGGATCCTCTCTCTAAGGAATGCTCTTATTCTGACAGATTTAAGAAATAAGTTGTCCAAACTTGTTAACGAAAGATGTTCACTAAACCCTTAATATATATTTTAAGTACTTCATTCAATCCTTATTAAGCTAATAATTTATAATGTTGTTGAGCAAAAACTGGTAGAATCTCGAAGATATGTTACACTATCGGAATGTACGTGTAACAAAGTGAGCAGTTTCAGTAAGGTGAAGTATTTTGTAGGTCGTTCTTTAAATGTTTTGTACTGTACGGGACAGAAAAGTGGACATTACGCAAAAGTGATACATATAAAGAGATATTTGAACTGCTGATACGGAGAAGCAAAGAGGAAGATAAGAAAATGTTGGGAACAGAAGGGAAGAGAAGAAACAATTATGGATTATAATGGAAACAGAAACAAAATTCTCATTGCTGATATAAAGATTAGCGTGCGTGCCTTTTCTACACAAGATCCCGGGTTTGATTTTCAATGGGAGAGCATCAAATGCCCTACAGTATTCCAGATCCTGCTTTAAACTGTAAGTCCTGTCCTTACCTAAAAGAGGTAAATATAAATGAAGCAACAATATTTAAGAAGAAATTGTTTTCTGTGGGACATGGCAAATGGTATGGTGGAAGGAAAATGAGGGAGATGTAGAGTACAATCAATGGATGGTATTAACAGGCTCCATCACGGCGAAATTAAGTACCGCTAATTTTACAGTAATTATGTAATACCTTCAAATAGATAAAAATATAATTGAAAAGTGGAACAAGAGCGTCCTAGACAATATTATTTTACATAAGATACTCTTATCACGACTCACTTATCTGCTTTCGATTTCGAGTCATTTAGAAAATCAACATTTATCATCGCGTTTTTAAATGGCTGCAAACTGATAGCTACTAGCTGACTCATGATAACGGTACCTCATGCAAAATAATATTGTCTGGTGCGCTCTTGTTCCACATTTTGATTACCTTTCATCTATTTGAAGATATCACATAATTACTGTAAAATAAGCGGTATTTTAATTTCGCAGTAATTAAGCCTCTTAAAGTGTATAATTGCTTATTTACTCAGCCTCATTGTGCAAGGTTTACTCAGAATATTGTTGCACGGAAACTTCTCAGTTTTCAGCACATAGTCTGCCTGTAGTTGGATACTAATATGATGATATTATGACGAGCAACAAGTAAAATTTATATATAAAAATGAGTGTACAGATACATTTTTTTTAAAATACAGCTACAAAAAAAGTACTTAAAAATGAGTGTACAGATATGAAAACAGTAACACGAACAACTGTATCGTATCGCCTGTAGGATACGGAAAACGTATGATAAACACAGTGTATTATTACGAAGTAATTAGCGTAATGAAGAATAATGAATATGGGAGGAAAACCGTATTTTAAGCCCACATTAAACACCCAGGATGCAATCTTCCCCTTTCAAGCGATTCTTCTTAATCCGTTTGTGTCTACTATGCTCCATCAACTACTTTCGTTTCTTATAGTTCATGTAAAAACGAATAATGTATTTCATTGTCGCGTTCCTCACTCGATAAACTATCAAGTTTACAATTTCCGCTAATATAGGTCTTTAAATTCCATAAAGAACTTGTAACTATCGCTCTTTAGCTACGTTTATTTGTGGGTGCAGAAAAAAAAACTATTCATGCAATATAGGGTTAAACTATATTATTTTTCTTTTCCTGCAGCAACAGGTGAATATAAATATAGATTTTACTTTTGATTCAAGATGAAAAGAACTCAATGTGCCGATTCAAGGTGACATACAGGAAATTTGCTATGCCGGAAGTCTTCCGCAAGATGTGTTCTCACCACCACAGGTGCGGAAGTTTGCACCTACACTAGTACGTTTGACATTCCCCTATTTTTTTTAAAAAAAAAAGTTTCCCCCATCCCACTCTTTAATATTCTTTTAGATGAACTATGACCTTCAAGAATCGAGAAAGATCCCCCGAACTAAAATACAAATGTAACATAGCTGAAAATAAAAGACGTGTCGATTTATTTTTGGGGATTAAGAAAGGAATTTCATTCTTTGTGTGAAACATATGTAGGCTCACGAGTAATACTTGATACTGGATTGGCTAAAGGCAGAAAAATCTCCAGTGTGGTCAACGACGAACTAAAAATTTTGCAAATATATATCGGGAGTTCTACAAAAAAAAAAAAAAAAAAAAAAAAATGGCACCTATGGATCATAAGAAACTATTCAAAACAGGTCACAATAAAGCGAAAATGCTGTATAACGGTATACAAAGGTTGCCAACCCTGAAAAACAAAATTACCAGTCCTGTTCATAATCATCAAAATGGATGGAGAATGATGGAATTTGAACGTTGAAATATAGTATAGTTGAGCCTGACAAAAAAATAACGACCACTTGGCAACCTTACACGATATACACTCTGAGGCCTTCTTCTGACACTACGGTTAATCAAAAATTTGACGCACAAAAACTTTATACCTAAGCATGTGAAAATTCTGCAAGTTGTTTCATTTACTTTAAAACAATAAATAACATTTTGGGGGGCTTAAGTCTAGAAGCACCCCTTACATACGCCACTGGATTCAACAGCAGTGCAGGGAAAATATATTGAAGCATCGGGCATAATCTTCTATTTACGAGAATATACCTAGTCCATTACTATCTTTTTGGAAAAAAAAATGAAGCTTATATACTATTGTGATCTATCTTTAATGTTTTATGTAGTTCGACTTGTGTAAGTTTTGTGATTATTTTATACATATTTTTATATATACTACGTTTTGATATATTTTTGAGAGAATAACAGTTATATATTGAAACAAGTGTTTGGAGATTTCTAGAAGAAAGTTAATAAACATAGTTTCATAAATATACAGTAAACTCTCTACTACTTGTGGGAAGGCTGTCCGCTTTGCGGATTATCCGTGGTTTTACTTTCCTCTTTTCTCTTCCCTTTTGCGTCGATGCACAAATTTGTAACAAATGTTTTTTTAAAAAAAAAAAAAACAGTCAAAAAATAATAGGTGTTTTAACACGAAAAAACAAAACCAGTTGTATCCAATTTTTATGTGAGGAAAGAAACCAGCAAGCTTGTAAACTGAAGTGAAATAATTTAAGTTTTACGTCCCACGCTTATGCCAGTTAGGCCAAAGGAGACAGTGATTATGAGAAATGAATGCAATGGTGGAATGAATAAAGAGGGAGGAAAAGGGAGAACCCGAGAAAAACCCACAAACATGGTGTTTGTCTACCACAAAGTCCATTTGGCGCGAGCTGGGATCGAACCAGGGGCTTCACTTATCAGGGGTAAACGCTGTACCACTCATATACCGTGCCCTCCTCACCAAGCTTGTAAGTAGCATACAGAGAACTATTGTATGTGTGGAACTTTACTGGAAATAAAAAAAAAAGTTCCAAAAGCATTTTCATACTGATTTTTGTTCTTTCTCGACCAACTTGTGTATTATCCTCATATAATTCGGTTATCTGCGGTTGGCGGGCCAAGTAGTGGACAATCGATAGTTTACTGTATTTGGACACGACTTTGTTTTTTAAATGTCAGTTAAGTACAACATGGTATACTAATAACCACCATTTAAATTATCGCCACCGATAAATGTTCTAGCTGTCTGTTGAAAAAAAAAAAAAAACTCAAAAATTTGCTTTCGCTTAAAAGTTATCGTGTAAAATAATGGACGTATTACATACGCACGGACAGACGCACTGACCCTACGGCCTTAAGTTCACTAGCATGATCCTAATGATCCTAATGTAAAAAGTCACGTACCTCGTTGGGCATTGGTGCATGCAATATGAGCATTGGTGTTTGCACCCCTATTCCCCTAATAACATTCTATGTACGCCACTAAAACTACACGTACTGTTACAGAGTTTCCGCACTAAAGGTAAAGACGATAACCGTTTATCTACGATGTATCTTTATTAAATATTATAGGTTATGTTTAAAGTTACAATCCACCAGTGTATGCAGAACGGTCCTCTGCAGAGAAAGGCAATCGGTAGAGTTAAAGGAGAAAAAAGTAACGGGCACGACACGGTAAACACAGGATCGCACAAACACAAGGACCATTTTATGCATATGTTCTTCCCCACCACGTCGTCGCGCGCAAATTGAAGTGCGGTACACCTCTAACATACAACGTCCATTTGCGTCAAGTTTGTTGTTATTGGAAATCGAAGAACTGCCTCTTTTCTCTCTCTTCGTCTCTCTCTCTCTCTCTCTCTCTCTCTCTCTCTCTACCTTGTTAATTGTTTCCGTATTTGTAACAAGAAACAAAAGAAGAGCATACTAAACAGATGAGAGAATTGGGACAATGTTTCATCCCGAACAAATTTTGTGTCCCTTAATGTTAAATTGATTGTTCCACTCTTTGTGTTCTTGTTGGTACGTTAAGTATAGTGCAGCGCTTTTCCCAACCTGTAGTTTGCGGACCAATAGCAGTTCACGATAAGCATCAACGTAAGAGCTTGAGCCCTGCCTTTGCTTGAGCACACTATATTTCGGTTTATTTATTCTTGTAAGTATAATGGTGTAGAAAACGGAGTAGTGCGTATCCTTCAATGTGCATGGTTCCGGATTCGAGTTCCAAGAGGGTTAATGAATTTTCATTGTTTCACAACTTTGTCAAGGAAAGGAGAGAGGTGTTTAAACTAAGAAGTAGCGAACTTTTGTCTACAAAGCAGGAAACAATATGAATTAAAGTCAATGTACTCACCACAGACAGGGGCGCCCAAAGAAAATTTTCTAGGGGGGGCATCTCCATGATTGCTATATTAGTCTAGTATTTCTGGTATTTAATATACACGTATATATTTTTGTGAGCCAGCAGGGGCTCGGGCGCCACTCTGGCCCTATCTTCGGGCGTTCATGAACACAGATCACTTAACTAAAAGCCGTAGGCCGGCAATAGTCCTTCGTGTAAATTAAAGAACGTCTCCCGATTTCATAAAGCAGTTCCTGCTGTCGTGTATATAGTCTATTTTTACACACAAATGAACTATTTTGTGACCACTGGAACGGCGAACACGTAATATCACTGAAGGCATCGGTCAAAAGTTCTCGAAATGTAACTTCAGGAAGCATTAGAGTTCAAAAGGAGAAGACGTCACCTTTGATGCACCGGGCAATAGGTTGAACTTTCGCTCATGCAGATCGACAGTCACTAATTGTAAGTACGTATAATTCAAGAGTATTCTACATCATAATGTCACCATTTCACTTATTTGTATTTATCCTTGTCCAGGTCAGCATAGTGAACACACAAGTGTGTGACAATAAATTATGGATTTCAACCTATTATTATTATTATTATTATTATTATTATTATTATTATTATTATTATTATTATTATTATTATTATTATTAATTGTTCCTCACAAGTCTTCGGCTCGTCTGCAATTACCTGCACACGGGCGACATCTTTTGGCGTGGACTAGAAGACGCGCAGCTAGTGGCAAGTATTTACCCTAAATGTGAACTATTGAGAATGAGCGTGACTGACAGACAGTGGCATCTTGCGTGTTTTATCATAATAAAGAATATCTAATATCTTCGCCTAGAGAATTATGCAACCCAAACTTTCAAATGTTTTGAAGTTTGGATACTCACGGACTGATATGTTTTTGCTTTATAATTAGTTTTAATAATAATAATATCTGGTCGATTGATTAATTGTAGTTTTCCATTTACAGTATTTTCAGTAAAGAGATTTACGTGAAATGAGCGCCTTCATTTTAGCGTGGATCCGAAAATATGTACCCTCACCAAGAACCGGAATAAAATAATTAAGTCAATAATCCCACGGTTATATACCTCGTGCTATGGTAAAATGAAATTAAATGATAAAGAAGAAAGTGGTGGAATGCAGTGAGGAAAGGGCACAGCCAGTGGCGGATCTAACCCAGGATTGGGGGGAGGCCTAGGCCCCCAGTTTTTTGAGTGACAAAAATAATTTAATCTATTATTTATATATTTTTGGAAGTTTATAATAAACTCATGATATACCTATCATGTTCTGAGTTCTGGCTGGCCCTCCCCCCAGGTTTTTACTTTATTGATCCGCCTCTGGGCACAGGGAAGAATCCTTTGGAAAAACCATGGAAACAACAATATATGCAACAAATTTAGATGACTTGGGATCGATTCTACAACTGTTTGGATCAAAAGTAAGCCTGCTACTTCCGGGAATCGAACTCAGTCCTTTCGCTTTAAAAAAAAATGTTATCTCGTCAAGCACTCGTCCGGAAAATATTTCATTTGTTTAACTTCATGGTCTTAATTCGATTCCTTGTGCGATGCATATATGAGACCGTCTCACCGTCTCGGATAACAATCACCATCTTCTGCAAGGCCATTATAATACAAAATAAGGAAAGAAACAACATGCAGTTGTGTGAAGGAATTACAGTTATGCTCAAATTAACTTTCCTCTAAAAAGAAATAGATCTAAATAAATAAATAAATAAGGTTGTGTGTCCCGGTTTCTCAATTTCACGCAAGAAAAAACAAACAGCGTCTCATACAAAACAAATTCTACATGTAGAACTCACTGTATTAATTTAACTGACAATGGAAATTTGATGTGCGTTTTTTTTTTCCACATAAGTTACTTGGTGTCAATAGAATACGCACTTAAATGTATCTAAATAAAGTATATATAATTGTATCACTGAAATAAATAACACAAATACGATGCTTAAATGGAGATATACTAAAATGTATCACTAGATACATTTCGAGAGAAGCAAAAGAATTAATGTGAAAAATGCTCATTTTAGTTTTACATTCCAAGGTTATGTCCCCTTTAGGGTAAAGGAGATGCCCTTTAGGCTAATGACAGAGAATTATTATAAAATAATTCACAGAATGAGAATGGGAGAGGAAACGGAAGAATCTCCAGAAATTCCACGAACATGATGTTGTCCATCACAAATTCGTGTGACCGGGAAAAAATGAAATCCTCTATCACAAATTCGTGTGACCGGGAAAAAATGAAATCCTCTAAGTTTTACGTCCCATGGTTATGCGGTTAGGCTAAAAGAGATGATAAATGAATGAAGTGGGGGAATGAAGAAAGTAGAAGGGAACGGGAGAACACCGAGAAAATTCACGTACACGTTGTGTTTGTCCACCACCACAAAGCTCACTTGGCGCGAGCTGGGATCGAACCAAGGACCCCATGCACTCTCTACCATCGTGTGCCCGGGGATCAAAATCAGGGATTCCCTCATACCAGCTACAAGAACTCTACCACTAAGCCACCATGCCTTCCCCCTAATCAGAATGATCGATTTATCGTAGTTAGGGATAATTTTGTTGGCTATTATATAGTCAAAATTACCGTGTTTACGGTCATTGAAAGAATGAAATTTCGTTACTGTTCACGAATACCGGATTCGTGTTATTTACTCAGTGGTGCAAAATAACCGGAGAATTTGGAAAGAACAAGGACAATCACCCTTTCATTCTGTAGAACCAATCATATTAGCTCCAAAAAGAAAAAAAAATCCGATTTCATTCAAGAATATTGAGTGAATGTCTATGCGTAAATATTTATATTATATAGCCAGTGACATGTATAGATACCTTAGTAACAATAACTGTGTAAAAAAAATCGTAAAAACAAAGTAGTACAATATGATAAAAAGAAAAAGATGCAAGCGAGATTTGTTACTCACGTGAGTCGATACGAAGTCAACGCGGTGTCCTGAGGACCATCTATTCTCACAAGCGCTGTTCACCCGACTGCGGGAGAGAAGTTGGCCTGGCCCGCGCAACTTGGCTTGGACCCCACAGCTGTCGGGGAATCAATGGCACACGCGAACAGGCTGCCCGACAACAATGTACTGAAAAGCGTCCGCGAAACGCACACACACACAGACAGACACATACAACACTCTGCCTCTTCTACGTCATTGTGTGTATATATGAGCATGTATCTAACGTGGTGTGAGTGTGTCTGGCCCTTCGTCCCCTCCCCCTTAATTTCTCTCCGTGCGTGTAATCTTTTTTTATGAGTGCAAGCATCTCTTTCTATATATATATATTTTCTCATTTCTTCCTCAATGATGTAGACTTTTCTCCCCCCCTTCACCATTACATATGTGACCGCGCGTGTCAGTGTGTATGTCATAGATGTTCCATAGAAGCCAACAGTACGTAAAATACATTAAAGATAACATTGACTGTTATGCGATATAATTTGATTTTCCAAATATGAAAATACCTCATTTTTTTCAGACATGCCCAAAATTACGTTTCTTGTGGCTTGAACGGTAAATATCCTTTCAAATACCTTTACTGCTCAGAGTATGTAATGGACCATAATCAAAGGAATGTGGTGAGACCATTGGGCAATTATATATATAAAATCAATAGTATGATAGTACACTAATGAAACTATTTATGTCGGAGTCTTGCCCCAGATCCTCCAAGTCCTAACCTGAAATGACGCTATTGACCATAAAACACATGAAATAAAAATGAGCTTTCTAATTAAATGAAATCTTTAAGTTTTACGTCCTACAGTTATTTCGGCTAGAGTAGTAGTTCTCAAAGTGGGGTCCGTGGGACCTAGCCAGGGGGTCCGTGATGCTTAAAAATTGAAATGTGTTGTATAAATGGAACTCACAACTGTTATGCAAGAAGTATTTTTTTCAGTTACAAAAATGAAAGCAATTCGAAATTATACCTACATTTGTAAATTTAAAGTTTTCCTACTTTACTAAATTTCTGCCCTAAAGTTGGTCAACCGTTTTATAGGACTATGTCAAATGAGAGAAATTTCTCCTTTGTTAGGGCACTTTTCTAAAAGCAGTTGTACATTAACTGTATAACGCCTCGAAATTTCATGGATTCCATCTTCAAGTGGTGGAAAGCTTCCACCATTACTACCAATTCCAGATTTAAAAAAAAAAAAAAAAAAGTAAATGTTAGTCATTCCTATGCTTATAAACATCAACCTCCTCCGCCCAATTCTAGGATTTCTAGAAAAAAAATCAGTGAAAAACTCTTCCCAAAATATGTTCTTAGATCTGCCACTGCGAGTAACTATCGAGTCGTGTTGGTTTGCGTGTGTGCTGTGAGTACGAAGAGTTGTCTACAAAGGCATTGCAACATTTGATGCCATTCTCTACCATTTACTTATGTGAGCAAACTTTTTATGCTCTTTGCAGTATTACAATTTTAAAGCGAAATCGTCGTAATGTGGAATCGGACCTAAAATTGATGGTGACAAAACTTTTTTTTTTCAGATTTCAATGCAATTGTGGAAAAACATGAAGAATTTTATCCCTCACATTAATGACCCCTCATTTGAGATTTTTATTAAGTGAATTTCCTTTTTTTAAAAATGATTTTTAGTCTTGAAAGTTACTGTATTTTCAATTGAAATTTCGTTCACTACGTAACAATCATGTATCTTTAGAATAAATTACTTATTTTTCTTGATCTTTTTCTTGTCAGTAGTAATTCTAATTAGTATATTTTTAATACCATGTGAAATTTTAGATAGCATTCCAAGAGGATCTGCAGATCACTTCCCGAATGAACAGGGGATCCGCGTTATCTGAAAGTTTGAGTTGAGTTGAGTTGATTTTAGTTTAGCGTCCCTTTCAGCAGCGAGGCTATATGAGACGTGGACCTACTGATTAACGTGGAATCCGAACCACATGAGCTCCCGTCGGGAATCGAACCCGGGTCTCCCGCGCCAAAGGCGCGTACGCTAACCGCTTAGCCACGAGGGAGCTCTCTGAAAGTTTGAGAACCACTGGCCTAGAGTAAAGCAGATGGTAATGATAAACAATGAATGAAAATGGTGGAATGAAGAAAGTGAGAGGAAATGGGAGAACAGCGAGAAAACCCACACACACGGTGTTTGTCTACCACAAAGTTCACTTAGCGCGAGCTGTGATCAAACCAAGGGCCCCAGGCACCAGAGGTGAACGCTCTACCACTGAATCACCGTGGCCACAATGATATCTCTAGTTTAACGTCCTACGATTATGGTCTGTAGGCTAAGGATAACTGGTAATGGTGAAGGAACGGATGGAATAAGGACGTAGGTGGAAACAGGAGAACCTCGGGAAAACCTATGGACAAAATGTTATCAATCACAAACTCACATAGTCTGGGATCGAATCAGGATTTCCTAGCACAAGAGGTGAGAACTCCACCACTGAACCACTGTGGTCCCTCCTCTCATAAAAGTAACGCATAAAATTTAATGAATTACTGAGCAAAATTAACAAGGAAAATTTGATGAAAAATCTATTGGAGAAAGTTCAGGACATTGACTAAAATTAACTGTTAATAATAACCCATGGACGATCGGAGTGTTAACATTATACATATAAAAAAAGGTGCGTTACACTGTTAATCTGTGCATGAAATGCCATACCATTAAGATAATATTGTATACAATCTAAAGTTAACGTGCTCACTCCTTTGATGCACGTGGCGTCGTATTCGATTCCCGTTGAGAACACAATATAGACCACAGCAGTAGCGTACCCAGGAATTTATTTCGGGGGGGTCCAAACTAAATATGAAGGTATTTTACATTAAAATTCCTAAAATTGCCCCTAAAATTAGGCTAAATTTACACAAAAGTCACAATTTCGGGGAGGGGTCCGAACCCCCAGGACCCATCCCCTGCGTACGTCCCTGGACCACAGCCAATCTAAAAGTATAATCTCAGCTGCGCATAAAACATCTGGAAATTAGAATCTGTTCCTACTCTTGTACAGTACTTTATTTTAGCAGTAAAGGTATCCTTCTTTAAAGGTACAACACTCACTAGCTACTCGCATTTAAAAGCAGGCAAAATTGATCGAACAACAACAAAGATAACACATGCTTCAATTACACATCTAGCAAGTGAACACTGGTGTGTTGCTGGACGAACCACTCTATTAATGAGACATCACTTTTATATCTTTTCGAGATAAGAAAGTCTCAATTCTCATCTCGTGGGCAACCCTAAAACTAATCATGTTGATTGAAGGAATTGATTTTATAACGTTCGAATTATTTTCACAAAAGTTAGTTAAATTCTAAACGTAAAATATGTATAATTCATAGAAGTTATTTAACATCTAAGTAAGTGTAAAAAAAAAAAAAAAAAAAAAAAGGAGTATAATCCATGAAAGTTACAATGCACAACCCACAAAAGTTAGTTAAATTCTAATCGTTAGAAAAATATAATACGGTACACAAAAATTAATTAAATTCTAAGCGTAAGAATTGTATTATCTACAAAAGTTATTTTAAATTCTAAGCGTAAAATACGTACAATCCACAAAATGTTTGTTTAATTATAATGATAAGAAGTGTACGCCATTTGGTTAACTTCAAGTTGTAGTAGATAAATTAATTATCTTCTAAGATTTTGTGTGTGTGTGTGCTTTGTGCTCTTCGTTCAGAATTGGCGGGTAAACAGACTTACAAACAGAAAAGAAATGAGGTTATCAAAATCTCGACCCTTATATAGCAATTTGTGCAATATTTGCTGTTAATTATAATTCCATATTGATTATATAAGAAACATTTGCTCTTGTAAATAGATAGTTATTCATCCTTAACAAATAATAACAATATGAATATATTCATTACAGCAGCTGAAGATTTGAATAATCTGTCTTAGTTCAGGATAAAGAAAAGAAATTTCTTTATAAACTGACCGCAACTTTCTAACTCTCATCTTCTTCATCACCTCAGCCATAGGTTGGTGAGCAAAATGGAAATTTTAAAACTTTTCACTCGCTTGGGAGAGCTGTTTTAAACTATTATAAAGTATCTTCTTCATAACAGTATCTAGATATTCTATCCTTGGTCTTTCTCTTCCTAGTTTTCCTTATGCCTTTCCTTCTGTCAACACGGTGATCCAATCGGTGTGCCGAATAAGATGGCCAAGCATGCTGTTTCTTCTTTTTCCTATTATCTTCATGATCTGTCGTCCTTCATTAGCTTCCTTTAGTACGTCTTCATTCCTTTTCCTTTCGGTTCATGATATGCGCAGTATTCTGCGCCAACACCATTTCAAATGCTTCCAGCTTGGATATTTCAGCCTCTTCTCAATGTCCACGTCTCTGATCCGTAAAGAGCCACGCTCCATACCAGTGTCTTAATAAATCGTTTACGAAAGTTCAGCGACACATGACATTTCTTAATGTTAGTAGTCCTCTTTTCCTATTGAATGCTTGCTTTGCCTGCGCTATTCTGGAACTTACATCTTTTCCACTTCTTCCGTCCGAAGATGTTAGACTTCCTAAATACGGGAACGTCTTAACGTCTTCGATTTTCTCTTCATCTAGCCATACGTTTGCCTCATTCACTTAATTTATTCAATGACATTTCCTATTATAAGGGATTATGGGACTAATTCTATTCGTTTGAGGTTGTTAACAGTGTTCAGTAACTATGCAATCTTTGTTTTTCTTTCCTTCTTCTTTTTTTAGCCCTCTGTTTTGGAATTTTAGTGACGAAATTTTACTGATTTCGTCTTCAAATGTAGTTCATTGTCCCTTGCTTTTTCAAATCAAATTTGTGGTGTTTTTAAATAAAGTTTTATTATCTATACAAACAAAAATGAATGTAACGATGTTTGATATTATTCTCCCCTTTAATTATCTATAAAAACAAAAATGAATGTAATGATGTGTGATATTTGACTCCTCTTTGATTATCTATACAAACAAAAATGAATGTAACGATGTTTGATATTATTCTCCCCTTTAATTATCTATAAAAACAAAAATGAATGTAATGATGTGTGATATTTGACTCCTCTTTGATTATCTATACAAACAATAATGAATGTAACGATGTTTGATATTTAACTCCTCCTTGATTATCTATACAAACAAAAATGAACGTAACGATGTTTGATATTTAACTCCTCCTTGATTATCTATACAAATTAAAATGAATGTAACGATGTTTGATATTTTACTATTCTTTGATTATCTATACAAAAAATGAATGTAACGATGTTTGATATTTGACTCTTCTTTGAATATCTATACACACAAGAATGAATGTAATGATGTTTGATATTTAATTCTGTTTGATTATCTACACAAACAAAAATGAATGTTACGATGTTTGATGTTTAGGTCCTCTTTTATTATCTATACAAAAAAAATGTAACGATGTTTGATATTTAACTCCTCCTTGATTATCTACACAAACAAAAATGAATGTAACGCTGTTTGATATTTAACTTCTCTTTGATTATTTATACAAACAATAATGAATGTAACGATGTTTGATATTTAACTTCTCTTTGATTATTTATACAAACAATAATGAATGTAACGATGTTTGATATTTAACTTCTCTTTGATTATTTATACAAACAATAATGAATGTAACGATGTTTGATATTTAACTTCTCTTTGATTATTTATACAAACAATAATGAATGTAACGATGTTTGATATTTAACTCTTCTTTGATTATTTATGAAAAGAAAAAAGAATGTAACGATGTTTGGTATTTAACTCCTCTTTGATTATCTATACAAATAAAAATGAAAGTAACGATGTTTGATATTTAACTATTCTTTGATTATCCATACAAACAAAAATGAATGTAACGATGTTTGATATTTAACTCTTCCTTGATTATCTAAACAAACAAAAATGAATGTAACGATGTTTGATGTTTAACTTCTCTTTTATTATCTATACAAAAAATAAATGTAACGATGTTTAATATTATACTCCTCTTTGATTATCTACACAAACAAAAATGAATGTAACGATGTTTGATATTTAACTCGTCTTTGATTATCTATACACGCAAAAATGAATGTAACGATGTTTGATATTTAACTCATCTTTGATTATCTACACAAACAAAAATGAATGCAACGAGTTTGATATTTAACTCCTCTTTGATTACCTATACAAACAAAAATGAATGTAACGATGTTTGATATTTGACTCCTCTTTGATTATCTGTACAAATAAAAATTAACTAACGATGTTTGATATTTAACTCCTCCTTGATTATCTAAACAAACAAAAATGAACGTAATGATGTTTGATATTTAACTCCTCCTTGATTATCTATACAAACAAAAATGAATATAATGATGTTTAACTCCTCCTAGACCGATTCACCAATTTTGATGATTTCTGATCAATGAATGGACTCTGGTCTAACTTAAGAATTTCAGCACATTTTCGGCAAGGAGGAGTACGAATAACTAAAAATAATATAAAACGACCGATATTAGTGTCCAATCCTTAGTTTTTCGAAGCTGCTTAAGCCCAAATTCCCCCCACCCGCGTCATTCCCAAAGGGATCCAGAGTGGTGTGGGAGGGGAGTGTAATATGTAAAAATAATTGAAAACGTGTTGATATTAGTGTTCAATCCATAGTTTTTTCGAAGTTGTTGGGATGAACAGTGACACTCACGATGCTATTTAGATCCAAGTTCATCCTTCATGCGTATCCCTAAGGGGGAAAGGGATTCAAATTCTTTCCAATAAACCTACTCTTCCCATGGGAAGAACAGGCATTCTATCTAGTTAAATATTTAAATTTTATGGTAACAAAATCTAATTTTCAAGCAATAAGGAACATTTAAGTATATTTTAATAATAAATCAATAAAAATCAAACAATTAAAAATTCCAATTTCTTTCAAAGGAAACAGACGAATAGCTTCTCATATAAATAAAACCAATGGACTGAGAAAGATGGCGCCCGTATTCAATAACGGTTAGATTATTCTTTCAGAAACGTTAAATTAAAAATAAATGTTTTTGTAAATAAATAAATAATCAAGAATAATAGAAGTCATACAATGCTGTTCCTAAAAGCCATAAGAATCAATAATTTTCGTGAGAGATTAAAAATATACTGTACATACGACTATGTTACACATTAGTGCCTACTATTTCTTAATTTATTTCGATGTTCTTTTATTAACAGTGTACTGTAACTATCTCGTTTATGTACAATATTCACATTGTTTTGACAACTTTTGCGTGCACGCATTAAAACAGAAAGATAACTTTACAGATGTCCTCTATATACTCAATACGCATAAATTAATGTTTTAGTTTATTTTTAAGCTACAAGATATTTGTATATATATCGTATAGTAGTACCATAAAGAAGGAAAGTACTATATATGATAGCATAAACTCATTAACGAGCAACCAGAGATAAGAAAATGACAGGCGCATATATTCAGGGATAATGAAGGATCAGTAATGTAAATACGAAGTGATTTCTGTATGTGATGAGATGCTTACGTAAGCATGGCATATTCGTACTGATTATTTTTTTGTTTTGATGTTAGTCGTTCCACTAAAGAAACAAAAAAAGAACGTTTAAAAAAATGAAAATAAGATCTAATAATGGGTGATATCAATAAAAATAAGTAACTACTCCTGAGAAGTTCTGCTCGAGAATCGGAGTAACTACAGCTGGAGTAATCTCCTCCCTCAATTTCGTATCAATAAAACAAGCCACTACTCAGGTCTAGTCTGCTCCAGATTTATGAACGTTTACACGCGCTTCCTCTGCACGTAGCACTGAGTCGTATCAATAAAAGAAGTGATTACTCATTTCTCCCATTCATCGCGCAGTCATTTCCTTGTTTTTAACCTATGGCGTAGTATCTTAAAAGCTATGAAACGGGCAAGTAGCAACGATAGCTTCAATCAAAGTGCATTTGTGGATATTGTAAAAGAGTTTCCAGTGGTACTTTCAAAGTCACAGCTATCAGAAAGTAAGCGAAGGAAAGCCGAAACTTTGAAGGTAATTACAGTGAAATGCAACGAAATATCAAATACATCTACGACTGAGACACAAATTCAAGAGAATCTTTAATATTCGAGCGAGAATAAAACCAAAATAAAAAAGAAGAAAAAAATAAAAAATAAAAAAAAACGGGAAAGAAGAAAGTAATACTGAAACCATGGGAATGAACCTATTTGAGCTGATGGATGTTGATTGGAATCCAGCAATATCAAGATTAACACGACAAGCGCATATCACGTGTTGTCCAAGGTCTTTGTAGATTGTTTGGCTTTAAGAACGAAATCAGACACTTGGCTCCTTTGTTTTCTTTTTAAAAAAGTCCAGCCACCCACGTCATAAATCACGTCCATTTGATTGCGTTTTCAACACCATACGTGTCCCCTTTCGCCTTGACATAAACAAAATACATTCTCATGTATACACCCTTTCTATCAACGTTGAGTTGAGTTGATTATTAGTTTAACGTCCTTTTCAGTAGCGTGCCTATATGAGACAGAACCCACTGATTAACGTGGAATCCAAACCACATGAGCTCCTGCCGGGAATCGAACGCGGGTCTCCTATGCCAAAGGCATGTACGCTAACCGCTTAGCCACGAAATAGCTCTTCCTATTAACGTATTACTCTCCAAAATACTAGGTTTCTTTAATGCCACTTGTGTATAGTCAAGTGCTCCGATAGAACCCGGAGATGTATATTGTTCTTGCCACACTGCCTTTGCTGTTTGTATATTACGCACACTTCCGGAAACAATCCATTTTCAGGTAGTCATAGACAGTACTTTGAGCCACACCAGAATCCCCTGACATTCCGACCTGGAATCCCAGATCACTCACGTAACGCAAGAAAACCAAGGGCACCGATTTCTCTGTAAATTTGGGGGGGAGGGCATTCAGATGCAGAAGGTATATATATCAGGATTTTAAGACAAATTGCACTCTAATTATGCCAAATATTGTATATTCATAAATACAATAGGGGGCCCACATGAGGGGCCCCTTGAAGAAAACCCGCATCTTTTCATCATTACGTAGTCCACCACCCCGAATCTCGGTTGATTCTCCTTAAAAAATGTTGTGCTAATCACTACATTTTCTTTCATAAACTTATAATGCTTTTTGTAATCTCCATTTCCAACATTTCTATGCAGTTTATAAGTTTTTCTACGTAGTAAAACAATCATATACTCTGTCATATTTCGCACGGAGTCACCTATTTAGCTTGCTCCACAAATTTGGAGAAGTTACTAGCATCACAGAGGAGTCTTTGATTTTTATTGATACCAAACGCGTAGTAGTTACTCGGCTCGAGAATAGAGGTGTGGTTACTTCAAAAGGGCGGGGCTTCTCCGAGGTCAGCCGAGACGACTAGTGCTCAGTTCTCTTTTTATTGATACCAATGCGAGTAACTACTTCAAAATTGGGCGTAATGAGTAACTTCTCCGTTTTATTGATATCACCCAATGTAACGCATAGTTTTCATTAATTTGCTCATTTTAGCGCATGTGAATTGTTGGCGGTACATTAGACATACAAAATGGAAGAAGATTTTTAAAAAATATATAAAAAGTTTATCGAAAATCTTGACCCTTAACAGCGATTTGAGCAATACTTGTTGTTATTAATAATTTCAATATTGATTATACAAGAAGCATTTAATTACAAATAAGTATATTTTTTAACAATAAGAAGAATAAATTAACTGTATATCATTTCCCAGATTATGCATTAAATTTTACTCATTAAAAATTGTAAATAAATTTTACAGTGTACAAACACTGGCATTTGGTTTGCCAGTATATTATTGTGAGAAAACAATTAAGTAGTCACATATGTGCCTGTATTTCCCGTAGCGTCTTTCTCATGAGACGAGAAAACTTCTGGGTTATGTTTATTAGAAGGGGTCCAGAAGCACGTTAAAAATACATGCATAGAAGCACGTAAAATTTACAGGAGAAATGTACTATGATGCAAGTACCTAGATCTAATATAACGTAACCAAATCTAACCAAAACTAACCTAATATTAGTAGAAATAAGTGAAATTCTATCATTTTTTTTGGAAAATTATGCTGGACCTCTACACTAACATAATCTAACCTAACCTAACCTAAACTAAACTAAACTAACCTAATCTGAAGGGAAATTACCGAAATTGTAACTTTTTTTTTTTTTTTTTTTTTTTAGAAAACATTGGTGGACCCCTTCTGCTAAGCATAGGCCAAACTTCCTGTCTCGTATCCACAGCGAATCGAGAGTCGAGATGAGACTACATTATTAAATTTGAGACGAGACGATACATTTTACAAAGCTCCTGAGTATCACTAGTTCACCCAAGTCCTTCACCACAAAAACACTGTTCTAGTGTAACATCATTCATAGCATAGCAAGCGGAACGTGCCACTATGAAGGAGCGAATTGTATATCATTCACAGAATCGTTGATAATTATAATTATAATTATCAATTCTTTGTTGCCATGGTAAAGATAGAAACAATGCATCTAAAGGGCGCAATATAGTGAATGTTACCAACAATGGAAATTATCAGAAACTCCTATTAACATATTGTGCTATGCACAGAATAATAGAATACTCAGCGGTGAGCCTACAGCATTTCCGCCACACTCGGATTTGGTATCATGACGAACAGTGTAAGGAGCTCCTTTTTTAGTATATTAGTACATAATAAATTAATAATATGCATTTCTCAAACTCACAGGAGCAAGGGAGCCCATCAGGAAGGGCAAGGGGGCGCTTGCCCCCCTAAGACGAAATTGTACTTGTGGATATCGAAAACCCAATAGAATTTTTACATTAGTTAGAGCAAAATTTGAAACTATATTTGAAACGATGTTTTTACTTGCCCCCCCCTTAGAAACCACAACATGGGCGCCCTTGCACAGGAGACAATTTCCCCCATCCTTCCTGAAATGACTCTTCAGGATCGAAGTCTGAATCTTTCGTAGCAAAGATGAACGTTCTACCACTGAACTAATCTCCCAGAACAGATTTTTGAATCATTTCAATAATTCTTATTAACACTTAAGGCGAAACCGAGACTTGTAAGCCTGGGCATCTTGTAGTGTGTCATCACGAATTGCAAGTGTCTGTCTCAATCTCGTCTTCAATTGTAAATCTCTATCTCGATGTCTGTTATATAATTACTTACAGTACACACCTCGTTGCAGAAGCAGAATTACTTCACATTTAATGACGACCCCTGCCTGAAGTTAATGTAAGCAAACCGAATAGTATTTATAATGATAATTTCCAGAAAACAAAATAATATATATTAAACTATTTTAACTGTAAGCTGGCAGTTCAGTTTTATGACGCTTCGTACAACAAGAAACATAAAACATTGTTAATAAATTGCTTTCTTTGTTATGAAGATCCTGTGAATCTCAATAGAGGTCTACCACTACATAGTAATAATAATAAAAAAATACTTGTCAACTGCAAAATACTATCTAATATTTTATTTAATGCCTCTTCGACACTTTATTCTCACTGAGTCCATAAAGATTACCAAACATTTTTTTTCACTTTTAAAATCTTTTTATTATATTTCCTTCCTGTCACATATTTTGTGAACATACTATAAATTTTATGACAAGTGAGAAACAAAACACGAAAAGCGCTACATGAAAAACAAACCCAGGATAGAACAATAGGTGTTTAGAACTGGCATCTGAGGGTTCAACGAAACAAATTTATAGATGGCGCTGTATTGACTGAAATATACATTTGAGATTGTATAGAAGCTGGGGACTACAATTTATGATTGGATCTTTTAACCTTTATTTAGATTTTGTTTGTGAACGACGATGATTCTTTACTTCTAAGCAAAAGGTTGGTATAAATCTACGTTAAGACAAGATAATTAACTTTCACGTTGGTCAGTAGTTAAGTGGAAAATAAATACACTACCAAGAAGCATTATTTCCATTGGGTACAATTTCTTTTGTGAAAGAATGACTTTTATCATTATACATATTTACGATTTGGCAACACTCAGCGCTCACATCTGGTGCGTAGGATCCCTAGTTTGAACCCAGCTCGAATCAAGGGTGCTTTTCGTGGTGGACAAACACCGTGTCCGTGGGTTTTCTCGAGGTTCTCCTGTTACCTCCTACTATCTTCATTTCACTATTACGTTAATTACCATCGTCTCACTTAGTCTCGGAGCATCAATGTGGCATGTTAAACTAGAAAAAACAAACGAACTACGCATAGGTTTTCCAATTCAATATATATATTCAAAAAATAATCAAGCAAGAGCAGTAAATAAAACATTTACGTATATGTTTACGTCGTAAGTCAAGTATTGGATTGTGATATGATGATATTAGTTACAATTGAAGAATTGGGCAACGGCAGCTCAGTGGTATGCCGATGTGGTTTACTCGACCAAGCAGTGATAGGTTGGTCATTCGTGATGGATGACTAGGTGCGCATTCACGAAGGGAGTCCATAGGGTCCGGACCCCCCTCCAAAACTTCCTAACTCAACATACTTTTGTACACTTTCCCAATAAAATTATATTTGTTTATCAGGGAAATTATTATTGTAGCATAAAAATTCGATCTTACACTTTATCTGTACATTTTATCCTTTATAAAAAAAGCAATAAGCCTATAGTTCTATCGTTTTTTCCTCAAAATATAGCTGGAAGTATTTTTAAATTACCGTCTTTTCAGATGCAGAACAATACTCGTTCCTAGGGATAGGCACAAGTCGAGTTACTCGAATTCGACTAGTTTCGAGTCGAGTCAGAGGTAATTTTCTCGAGTCGAATTCCGAATGAATCGCTCATTTACCTCGTTTTAACTCGTTTTGAAATCATGGTCTGATTAGACAGGAAAGCGAAAGACAGTAAGCATTGTAAGCAGTAATGTAGAATACTTTTAGTATTGCTCACGACCAGAGTGCATCTCGTCTCGTACTTTTAGTGCATCTTGTGGGGTACTTTTAATGTCTCGTCTCGTCTCGTCTCGAAAACGAAACGACAATAGATTTTTATAATAAGACAACTTGAAATGTCGTGAGCACCAACATAAGTATATACTGTAGTTTTTACCATCCAGGCTGAGATCTGCACGTTCAAATTTTTTAGCCCAAGCAGAAGCCCAACCTGGGTAGTGATGTCAGTCGGCTCGGCTCGGTTCAACTGAACGAGCTGCTCGAGCCTACTCGGTTAGGACAAGCCATCGACTTGAGCCAGCTCCGTTGAAACGAGCCCATCGGCTCGGTTTGACTCAGCTCAACTAAACCGATGGTTCTAACTGGCTCGGTTGGTGTGAGCAATCAGCTCGGTTCGGTTCGACTCGGGTGAGCCATCAGTTCGAGCCAGTTCGGTTGGGTGAACTGTTGGCTCGGCTCACTTCTCGGTTCGGTTCGATAGTGAATGAGCTGTGAGCCGAGCCGATAACATCCCTAAATCCGGGCCGAGCAGTTTTGAACATGTTTCGCCATCGCCCTATAATTTTTTAACAATTTTTGCCTCGAGCCTGAATACTTGCTCCTCCTGAACTCAAACCCAGAACCTCGTGACCGATGTCCTTTCCTCTTGAAGAGTTCTCGACGACCGAAATCGACAGTCAATTAGTTATTAGTATTCAGATAACACCTCCTTTCATGGTTATAAACGGTGTTGTTATAATAATAATAATAATAATAATAATAATAATAATAATAATAATAATAATAATAATAATAATAATAATAATAATAATAATAATAATAATAATAAGTAGTAGTAGTAGTAGTAGTAGTATCATTGATGATTATATTGTCTATTCAGGATACTTGAAGAAAGTACTTGGAACTGCACACAGGGTTTAGCTCGAATTGTCTCGCTTTGGCTTGGCTCGACTGGAAACTACCTAAATTCGAGTCGAGTTGCAGGAAATTTTTCGAGCCGAGTTCTCGAGTCGAGCTGAAACATGTCTGTTTCGAGTCGAGTTGAGTTTCAAAGAAAACACGATCGAACTCGATCATGCCAATTACTACTCGTTTAACATTACATGGACGTAATAGCTTGTAGTACTGAACTTTTCCTCAAAGCTAGGACCCCTTCAAACAAACATTTCTGGGTGCGCACCTGCCTGTGACGCGGAAGACCAGAAGCAGTCAGATCCATGACTAACCAGACCTGGTAACAAGGACAGATCCGCAACCCGAACAGACCAGATTGATCCAATGGCACTCGGACAGGTCCGATGACCTTAAAACCAGTATTAATGCCGAATTGCATAGTGAATTAATGATGAGACATTACTCGAGCTGGAATATTGATGGATTTGATTACCGATGTGACATTTTAAAGTCTGAAAGGCCTTGTAGTTATATTTCAGTGTAGTGCTTTGACACACACAGACGCACACAAAGAGACAGAACATTTTAGATTTAATGAGAAGAGAACAGAGAATTGTGTTAGAATTACATTGGCACCTCATAATACTCTCTCCGCATATGACGATTCTTCGTCGTCTCCGTTCCCGGGTGATGCCGGATCTGTCACAGGTACAGGTCACAAGTCTGATAGCAGATCCAACATGGTCACTCCGGGTTACGAATCTGACTGCTTCCGAGTCACAGGACACGAATGAGGTTCACAGACCAAAATGCAAAATCAATTCTCATAGTTTGGACTTTTCCCCACCACACTATCTCGGCTACAAGGAGCAGAAACAGAGGACCACACCACCAGATCCGGCTTAAGAAAACAATAGTTTAAAGAGAAAATATATATGCGTATAAATAAGGAAAAACGAATAATATTTAACGAAAGATAAGAGGTTTTTGTCACGTTTGTTCAAAGTTCTGCAGATTTATTTGTTATTTATGCTAAGTTTATCGTCTGCTGCAGTTTGTATGTATATGTGTTCTATTTACGCTTATGTCGTATTTATTATGCCGTAAAGCCGAAACTATCTCCATTTTTTAGTTTCATTTATTTATTTTTGAAGAAATGTAGCAGGGGAAGCAGAGGGGGGGAGGACCAAGACCATCAAAGGTCATGTCACACAGTCTGTTTCTATATCCATTGGCGAAGATAAATGCCTGGCATTATCAAAATAAGTTTGCTGTCGGAAGATCTGAAGAAGTTTGAGAGAATAGTGAATGAAGCCACAAAAAAAAAAAAAAAAAAAAAAAAAAAAAAAAAAAAATCCCAGAATTAGGGCAATAAATCAGTCATTTTCCTAGAGCCTGTTTGTTAATTGTTTGGGTCAACCTTTTAGAAAGAAGATAAAACATCAGACTTTCCTTTCGTAGAAATACTGTGTAAATGCAGGGGAAGAAGTTTCTCGATATGGAGTCAGCTTCTTTTGTTTGCTTACATCCTATGGAAAAACTCGCGTCAGAGTAATACAAAGATGTTCCTTCTAACCAGTGGCGTGCTCAGAAATTCATCAAGAGAAGGTTCAACCATTAAGAGTCCCTATCACTGCGAAATTAAATTACCGCTAATTTTACAGTAATTATGTGATATCTTCAAATAGATAAAAGATAATCGAAAAGTGGATCAAGACCTCCCTAGACGATGTTATTTTGCATGACGTACCGTTATCACGAGTCACCTAGTAGCTTTACGTTTGCAGTTATTTAGAAACGCGAAAATAAATGCCGATTTTCTAAATGTCTGGAAATCGAAAGCAGATAAATGAGTCATGATAACGGTATCTCAAGCGGAATAATATTGTCTAGGGAGGTCTTGTTCCACTTTTCGATTATCTTTGATCTATTTGAGGATATCACATAATTACTGTAAAATTAGCGGTATTTTAATTTCGCAGTGATAGGGACTCTTAAACCTCATATCCTTTTCGGACATGCGAGATTTTAGTATGTATCTTAATATAGTAAATTGTTATTTTTATGTATCTTGCTCAGATGGGGTTAAAATTCCGAACCCCCCTGAATACCATACTAGTTCTACCCAGTAAGCAAGCACGTCTACGGCAAGTCTAAGTTTGCCCTTAATTTTCCCTGACAGACTTAACCTTAGAAATTTTCTCTGTGTATGGCTTTGCCAACTGTAAATTTTGTCAAGGTTCAAGTCCAGATAACCTTTACGAACAAACCTATACCACGCCAGGCAAATGCCGGGGTGGTACCCAACTTATACGTCCTAGGCCGCTTCCTTCCTTCCCCAATCCTTTCTGGCTTCCCTTTCCCTATACTAAACGCGACCTTATCCTGATAGCCGAGATACGCAGCTTCAATTCGAGCCACTCCGCGCACGTTACATAATCCTTCACGTTACACACGAAAAATATTACTTAGGAGATCAATTCAAACAGCTAATTGAGTGTAAATATATAAAAATGCCAATACAGAAACAATATTTAAAATAAAAGATACTAGATTAATGAGTAACGGGTTATGAAAATGACGTCGCTATTCAGAACTGGAAAGAGAGAAGGAAAGAAAGAAGTGAAAAGGCGACATCTACGATGCGAGTCTCTTGCAAGTGTTGTAAAATTATAAACTTGAAAAATGTCATATCAAAAACAGAAGACCACTAAAATTAGTTGCTTGATCCATGTTGAAAATCGTCCACAGTGGATAGGAAATGGTTTAATATTTTTATATATAAATTAAGTAGAGTAGCTACCCCGTAAGAAACTTCTTTGCGTGCTACATGAAACGAAACAAAGAACGAGAGTCACGTGTAACGTCTGCAATTGTTATGCAAATGGTAACACTATTCTGCTAAATATCGTCTGCGTGCGTTCGTTAGTGTAAGTACGTGGGTGTGGTGAAACAAACAATGGAGAGTGTTGAGCGCGAAATTGAAAATATGAATGAATCCGAATCACCTTCTCGGTATTATAGCAAACGCGAGAAAGGGAAACCTCTTCAAAGTCAAGCAAAGCAAATTGTCATCAATGTGTACTCTCGACTAAGAGAAAAATATGCAGACAAAAATGTCGAGGAAATTGTTGATATGACAACGTACTTCACTGGTGTTAGTGCCGCAGCAATATTTCGCGAGAGACGTGAATTCAACAGCGCAGGAGAATTTACAACTCCAGGGAAAAAGCGGCCAAATCGAAGTGATCGTGGGGAAAGTAAGTGCAGAAAATTAGATAATTTTGGGAGGGGTAGTGTGCGGAAGAAAATTCATGATTTTTTATAGAAGAAATGAAGTACCAACGGTAAAAAAAAAATGCTTGTGCTATTGCTGAAGATGAAGAGTTGCCTATTGTAAGTAATACTACAACCCAAAAGGTAAAGAAGGAAATTGGTTTTAAATATGGTCGTATAAAACACTCATCATCCGTGATCGACAGGGAAGACATAATTAATTGGCGACATAGATATCTTCGCGATATTATGCGGTACAAGGAGGAGGGTATACATATTTATTATTTGGATGAAACTTGGATCAACGAGGGGCATACAGTATCTTATGTTTGGACAGACACCACTATAAAAAGTAGTAAACAGGCGTTTCTAGAAGGATTAACAACTGGATTTAAACCACCGTCGGGAAGAGAAAGAAGGTTGATTGTTGTGCACATTGGAAGTGAAGAGGGATTTGTGACTGGTGCAGAATTAATATTTAGAGCGAAAAAGGGACATGGGGTTTATCATCAAGAGATGGGCAGTAGTAGTTTCGAGGCTTGGTTTGCATCTAGTCTTCCAAAAATACGCCCAATAGTGTAATTGTAATAGACAACGCACCATGTCACACTGTTTTCGTTGAAAAGATTATTCCAAATTCAAAATAGATGAAATTACACAATGGTTGGACGCCAAGGAGCAGAGACGAATTCTGAAGAAGAAAGGCAACTCCTAGCATATACTCCGCAAATGCTGGACATTGTGAAAAAAGTTAACCATAAATATATACAATATAAAGTGGATAAAATGGCTTGTGAGGCGGGACACAAAATTCTACGATTGCAACCAAGACATTGCGAGTTAAACCCTAGCGAGAGTGTTTGGAGTGAAGTGAAAAGATATGTAGCCGTTAAAGATAGCTCGCTCAAAATACCGGATGTTGAAAATATACTGACAGAGGGTCTTCGTAAAGTAACAGCAGGCAGGTGGAAATCCTATGTGTCGCATGTCATCGCAGAAGAGGAAAAATTGTGGAGAATGGATGGACTGACGCATGATATAGAACCTGTGATCATCCAAACTAAAAGTGACTCCGATTCCGATGATATGGATGGAATTGAAGAACTCCAGTAAATCGTAAGTTATCTGACATTCTCTCTGTAATTAATAGGGAGGGGACCGGGATAGTGACTCTGCCAGACCCCGCGCCCCTTGTAGAGTGTGTCATCCCAAATTTCTCAAAAAAACAATTGTCCTAACTTAAACTTTGTGTGTTCAGAAATACATAGAAATCGTGCAAAACTCTATTTACACCCGCAAACTGAAAATTCTGGCTGACTCCCTCACTCGGGAGAAGTTTTAACAACGTAACGTAACGTTCGTTTTGCCGGGTCGCTGCTGGTTTACTCATTGCGAAGGTAGGAGTTGTGGTGCTTTGTAAAAAAAAAATGGAGTGCTTTTAATTTATTGCGTGGGATGGTAGCTGCTCGTATGTTTCTGTTTAGGATTGACCTTTTGCAGGTAGACATATGAACATAACTTCATTTCTTATCCTTCCTTACCTTAATCAAACGAAAACGAATAAGCAAAATAGTGTTCATGCTCTCGGGTTTTGATTGTGACGATTCCAAATAAATCACGTCCGAATTTCCAATACATTTATACCTCTTGTCGTGTCTTCAGGAATTATTAAAAGCAAATAGGCGAAGGAACATTTTTGTTTGCGGCAGGAAATGGACAAGAAATCACTGCTCCCTGCATATCAGCTGAGACCCAGAGCAGCGCCAGTCGAAACAATTGGCGATTGAGAACCAACCAACCAACTAAGCAGACGATGCAAACCAAAACACACACACAAAGGCTTCCCCATATAAAGGTTCGCGCGCCAACAATGTAGTAATGCGCTTGTGATCCGGCTCTCAAGTTAACATTGCGTTTAGTATAGACAGTGTGCTCGCCGAGGGACGTCATCCCTCTAACGTGATGGGCTAAATGGCCATAGATGCCGAAAGCGCAGAAATCTTAATCCTAAATCCTAAGAATGAAGGCTGCGCAAAACTCATGCCTTTAGACTTACAGGATTCTATGTGTATATCTTCGCCAAGTGTAAATTTTAAGTCATTCTTGACAGGCGTGTCAATTTAAAGGACCTTTTAGGCTAGCCTTATATTACGTATTATTGGCAGCTCTGAAGCAAGCTTGGAAACGGGGGACTAGCAAGCTTGCTATTGTCTTGGTTAAAACTATAGGCGTGTAATAAATCCAAGCTTGGGCAAGCCTACAGATTTAGCGTTGAAGTCTTGACTAAGTCTATTAAAAGTTTGGAATGCTGTTAGAGTAACATTTTTGAAGTCTTTTTGGTCGCGAATACAGAAATACTATGAGAAATGGGTCTGGTGTTGTTCTTAAGTGAAGAAAGTGTTGAGAGAGTAGATGTGTGTAATTTTCTGTATTACTTTACAGGGGTTGCTAGAATACAAGGCCAGTAGAAAGTCAGTAGCCATAGTCCATTTCTCGTTTGGCTTTGTTTAATATTTTATATAATTGTTGTGATTCGAAGAGAGTGTTGGCCATGAGAAGAGAAGAGAGGAGAAATAAGGTTTTTATCGTTTCATTTTGTAAATTTATGTCCTGATGTTTTTCTTAATTTCATCTGGAATTGATCAAAATCCTTCAGTCCCAAAGTAAGTCCACGAAGGGTGTGAAATAATAACGTTTAAACCATGTTTATTATGGGAATATATTGTGTACTCACTTGCATATCTTTAAATGTTGATAAATGCGTTTCAGTTTGCTTATATAAGTACAATCACTGTCAATTTATAGTTTTTATATTTTTCTATATATTGAAATGACTTTATACGTAGAGACAAAATAACGGTCCGGGCGAGTCTTTTCCCCTTCACCAATTTATTATAAACATTCCTATACATTGTTGAGCGTAAGCTCTAAACTCCGATAAACAAAATATTTGTATCCTTCCGCTTGTCACAAATACGATTGGCTAGTGATGTATCACTCCCACTCCCCACGGGGAGGAGCAAATTATACACGTGCATTTTGACAATACTCTCTCGTGTTGTCCAGATACTTACAGCAGCAGCAGAAAAAAAAGGAGCTCGAAAGATTTTTTTTAAAAAAAAAAGTATTTGAATTTCGCTCGTAAATAATTGTTGCTTAGTGAGTAAAGGTTTGACTTGTTTGTGTTTCACCACAACACTCGCGGAACCGGGATTCATGCCAGTCTTCTTTCAGACTTTAAAAGCAGAACACCCGTCCACAGTTGAGTTGGCGCCATAATTATTGCGCATGCTTAGTGTTTATTTCTATTGTTTCATTAGCCACACTCGATTGCAGTATTATTAGATAATCCGTATTATATTTTTGTCATTTATAATAATATAGCAGTTTTATATGAAACTTCATAGTAAAAGTAATAATGCAATCACATGAACTATTTTGCGGAGGAGTACAAGCGTCGGTAGGACAACAGCAAATCTGCGAGATTTAGTTTCACGTGGCTTTGTTTATCGCAGTTTAGAGCTTACGCCGAATAATGTATAAGTACAAGTCTTATTGACCAAATGAAGGAGATCGGTGTTTTGCACGGTGCCCCTTCTCTCAAGGCAATCTCCAAGGCATCTGCAAGATTTTGGTGAGTCTTGAAGGAAAACCCCTTCAACCCAAGACAGCTTCGCGAGGTTTTAGTTGTGGTGAAGATCCCCTAGTCCAATGCGACCTCCTATTGCAGGTGTTGGTTACTTGATCAGTGGTGAGACTGATACCAGGTCCTCCTCAGACTGCGCTTTTATAGAAGGCCTCTTGGTAGTTCGTTCCTCCTCGGGTTCCGTCGTCTTGGTTTCGTGTCGACTTCTCGTCTGCCTCATTGTTTGTAATCAAATAACACGTGTTGTATTGACATGTGCTTCTGTTATGATGTGGGGATCCTTACAACATGAATCATTTAACAGTAAAACTGTTATTGAGATCTATAAATCTTGAGTGAACTAGTGTTGTTCACGAATCTCGTGAAGTTTATCGTATCGTCTCGAATCTGCAAATATATTTCTCGTCTCGTTTTTGAGACGAGATGAGAAATTTTCCATCTCATGAACAATATTATTTGATGAGTGAAATTTAAACGAAAAAAAAAAAAAAAAATTATACTCGAAGTCATTCAGTCCTGTACTGCTTGAAATTCTGCACAAAAGAAATATCCTACCATTTAGATATATGAATGTTAATATATTTTTAAAAAGGTAAAAATTTTTCTTTTTCATATAGAACAATTTATCTATTGAAAGTATATAGTCGCGTGAAATATTTAACGCTTTAATCCTATATCGATATGAACTAGCAGTGTGGCCGGTCAACGCTTTAATCCTATATCGATCTGAACTAACAGTGTGGCCAGCCAAATGACAAACTCAGAAAAAAATTAAAATTAAAATATTTGTTACCGTTTTCGTTTAATTAAATGAATTTTTGAAAGTGTTCATGCACTGAAGACTTTCACCTAGAACATGTAAATCTGTTTTGCATGCTTACAGCAGGGTATTTAAATATGAGTCCAATGGTTTAGTTAGCAGCCCTTTGGATGATATAATGTCTTGCCTATGTTAACGTACTGTTGGATATTCAGCGCAAAACGATTTAGAAGTATTTACACGATTGCTCTTGATTATGTTCACTTTACCCTTTTCGTTCTCTCAATTGTCCTCAAAGTATATTGCCACCCTCATCCTCATTTGCTCACTCCCTCAAAATGTATTCTCATCTGAGCTCTCATTGGACCTCACTCTCAAAATATATTCTCATATTCTCATACTTTCGCCTTCAACATGTATTCTTGCCCTCATTTAGTAAAATGAGGAAGAGTGAGTGTGAGAGGACCCTCATGAGGTAAAAACAAATGAGAGTGCGTATCTCTGTTTATAAACTGGCTATTTTTATATATATATATATATATATTGCATGACTTTGGTGGCATGAAAGACAGGGAGAGGACGAAGGAGACTACAATTGATGGACGATGTCAAAACATAAAAATGGTACGTGAAGGCGAAGAGGTTAGTTGAAGACCGTTGAGTATGGAAGCTTCTCAGTTGCGGCAAATGACCTGCCAATAATGGCAGAATATCTACGACTTCAATGAACGAATACAAACTTCAAGCAACACGGTAATTTCTAAAAATGCATTCACTTAACGGGATTTGCGTTGCAAAACGTATATATATATATATATATATATATATATATATATATATATATATATATATATATATATATATATATATATATATATATATATATATATATATATAACTTTATAGCGAAAAAATAAGATGAAGTATGCACAAGATTCTGCAGGAATGATTAATGACGGACATTCATATGGGGCTATGTTTAATAGAGTTTACATAACAAAGCTTTTAACAGCTTTCAGAGATGTGAAAATGATGTATCGCAATGCTGAAAGCGGCACTTTGCCAATGTCTGAAAATGTTGCTATACTGAGTGATAAAAAAAAAAAGAGGAAAAAACCGGATGTAGAACGTGGGTTACTGTTCTTTATACACACTAACAATCATCAGCTCTATCTTGGTATATGTTTCTCACTTCCGTACGCCATACGGTTTTGCACGTATAAAAATAAAACCCTAAATCATTAAACAGGAGTTTATGTACGTATAGGATCTGGCATTATTTTTATAGTGCGAGAGTGGATTCACTCTCATCTCCAAAAATCTCCAACCAGAACACGAGTTGCAGAGAAAATTATCACATCTTGCAAATTTAGAAATACGTAGTTAATGAAACCATATGCATGGAGTGTAGCACTGTCCAGGGGTGGACTGTTAAACAGCGAATTCTAAATTTGCTGCTACCAAATATTGTTGAAAAACACGTTGAGCACCGCGGTAAATTGTGTGTTTTTTTCTTTTTTTTTTATGCATGCTAATAATTTTGTATATGAAAAAAATGCAATGACCTTTAGCACAAAACCCTTCGAAGGAGCCGCGTCGGCCCCTTCTTATGGAGAAGTCTCACCGAGATCGGACTAATGACCTCCTAAGAAAGTAACGAAACGGAGTAGTGATGTCGGTCCCATAGGACAAACGCGGTCCGTTGAACGAACCACCTGTCGGTCCCATGGGGCGTACATGGTGCTTAACGTTTTAAGATACACTTTGAATGTGAAATAAGGGCATCGAATGAAAGATTATTAGAGACGTTAGAAGGGATAAAGATCATTTTGAAGAGTACCGGGTATGTCGAAAATAGAGTCGTCTCCCGTGACGAAACGAGAAGAAAATAAGATCTGGTCTGGTCTCGTATATTTTGTAGAAGTATCTTTTTTGCTCGATTTTGGAAGAAGTCTTTCTTGTTTCAAATTTTTATGTCTTCGTTTCGACAAATTTTATGCTCAGTTTTTTTTTTTTTTTTCTTAATTTCATGTTGAAGTTATTAGAATCCTTTCGCGTTACAAGTCCATGAATTGCGTGATATATAACATTTAAATCATATTTGTTATTGGAGTACATTGTGATATGAATTGCAAATCTTTACACCTTGATAAATGCTCTTTATTGTGTTCGTACAGTCATTTATCAATGTATACGTACATTTTATATCAGTGATTGCCAAACCGTCAATTACGAGCTACTAGTAGCTCGCGGGGACATTTTCGCTAGATCGCGTCAATGCTCCGGTTGGCTAACCTTAATCAATGTTGCCAATTTGGGGTAAAAATCGCTAAATCTAGGGGATTTGACTTCCAGAATAGCGACAAAAAATAATATTTCTGATTAGTGACTTTTCTCGGTGCTTCTTAAATGACGATTTGGCGACTTATTTACAAAAATCTAGCGACTTTTGTATTGTGAACAAATCAAGCACTATTAGTTAAAAGCACTTTTTATATGTTCGTTTTTCTTTTACTTATTTGAATCAGCCCAAACGTCAATGAGTATGGCAAATATACAGCCTGTATTGTGTGTGAAATCTCCAGAATTCCGCTTTGTTTTCTGATAGGCTATATATATACTCATATATATATATATATATATATATATATATATATATAAAAGTCCCATCTTTCTCATTAAAGTTAATAAGAAGTCTGATAAAAAATCTGTTATTACATTTGTTATTTATTACTAACTACTAGGAATGGTCACAAAGTTCCGGTTCTCGGAGATCCGGTTTTCAGAACCGGTTCTGGAACCGGTTCTGGACCTGGATCCGAAAACCCGTTCCCAGAACCGGATCTTAGGAACTGGTTCCAGATCTGGATCCGAAAACCCGGTTCCAGAACCGGATCCGAAAACCCGGTTTCATAACCGGATTTTAGGAACCGGTTCCAGATCTGGATCTGAAAACCCGGTTCTAGAACCGGATCTTAGGAATCGGTTCCAGACCTGGATCCGAAAGCCCCCAAAGACCCGTAAAGGAGGCACAAATTTCACCTTCAAAACACTGCAAAGAGGACCATGCGCTTGTGCCCTCCCCGCCCAGACTCGCTTGTGCCCCCCCAAAAATTTGGGCCACCAGTGTTTTTTTTTGTTTTTATTTTGGTCCACCAGAGGGTTGTTGTTGTTTTTGTTTCTTGTTTTAAGGCCTCCAACAGAGGGTGTTTAGCCAAATGAGTTGGCCAGTTTGCCTGTTTAACCATTGAGTTTGCCAGTTACCCAGTTTATTTAGCTAAATGAGACAAGCGGCCGCCGCCTGGGCGCCTGCCTGTCGCTTCCACCATTTCATCTAGCACACTGTTCACAGCCTTCCAGCAGCTCGGGTTTAGCGTAGGGATTGTCACAAAGTTTCGGTTCCAGACCTGGAACCGAAATCCCGGTTCCAGAACCGGATCTTGAGAACCGGTTCCAGACCTGGATCCGAAGAACCGGTTCTAGACCTGGATCCTAAGAACCGGTTCCAGACCTGGATCTGAAGAACCGGTTTCAGACCTGGATTCGAAAAACTGGTTCTAGACATAGATCCGAAAAACCTAAACATAGACCTGGATCTTCTAGAACCGGATCCGTTCAGACACGAAAACCGGTTCCAACAGGAACCGGTTCTGGCCATCCCTACTAACTACACTTCAACTTCTTTCTTATGTACAATTCAATTTTAGTTTCTTTTTGTTATATACAGTTTAATTAAAATTGATTTAATATTTGCTAGAAATGTAAGTTTACAGGCAATAAACAAATCTAAGAGTTTTTAAAAATAAAGCTGGTAGTTCTTTTGGTTGGTAGCTCACAATAAGATTAAAAAACAGCATGGTAGCTCAGAAGCTTCATAAATTTGGCGACCACTATTTTATACTATGAATTTTGTAATATGAAAATAGAACCTGACACGTTAAGACTTGGGTGAACTAGTGTTCCCCACGAGACTTGCCAGATGTCTCGTCTTGTCTCGATTCTCGTCTCGCATGCGAAACAATAACTGTATTCTTTCTCTCTTTAGTCTCGTCTTTGAGACGAGAATCGAGACGGGACAAGAAATGTTATATCAAGTTTCGTCGGCAACACTAGTCGGAAAGAAGAAAGAGTGATTGAACATATTATATGGGACACGAAGGAATCGATCCATTGGCTACTGAGGAATGGTATAAAGGAAAATAGTCAGAAGACTGCGATTGAAATAATACGATATAGTGAAAAGAACTAGAGAGAGAGAGAAAAAAAGAACTGATTCCGGATAGGGAAATATGGAAGGCAAATACAATGATAGTTGTCTATGTTGACCCCATAAGTTCCATCGAAAAATGGAGGGCACGGTGGCTCAGTGGTAGAGTGCTAATCGACTGGTTCGATTCCCGGCCAAGTAAGTTTGCGGTGGACAACATAGTGCTAGTGGGTTTTCTCGGGGTATTCCCGTTTCCTCCCACTTCCTCATTCCACCAATTCTTCCATTATCATTCCCTTGCTTTAATCATCGTCTCCCTTAGCGTAAAGGGCATAAGCGTGGGACGTTAAACTCAAAGATTTCGTTTCATCTCACTTTTCCATCGAAAAATGGCTGACTTAGACAGTGGCTAACTTACAAAGAATAATATCCTTTTCAAATAAAACTTATAATACTTCGTAATACAACCACTTCGTACACTGTAAAAAATGAGATGTTGAAACAACACAAAATGACTACCACTTTAGCGTGTTACTTGGGTGTTAATTCAGCACCAAGCATTTTTTTTTTGTCCGTCGTCCCGTTTAAAGGGTTTTGCCCTTTCTTCGGGTAAGTGCTGCATATATAGAAGAGTTGATTGCACTTTAATGTGGATGGTCTAAGAGGTGTACATATTTAATATTTATTCATTTATTGAGTACACATACACACAGAGAGGTTATTGAAAGGTGAAAAATAACATATAATGAGGATCAAACATAATATGATGGGAGGCCAAGGGTTCCACAATAATATTTAAAAAAAATACAGTATTAGCATGCCGTGATGAATGATGGTGAATGCGAAACTGAATAATTGTAGTGCAGGGTGCAGTGGGCAGAGAAGTAGATGAAGATGGAATGCAGTGCTCTGGACGCCACATCACAGGGTTTTGTTAGTACTGACGAATGCAAGTTATCTTCTGTTCCTGGGGCGATTCAGGAACTGATGAAGACAGAGGAAGCCCATGTTAATAGGTAGTTACGGTGCATATGGTGGGTAGATGAATGATGAAAGTTCACGTGGTTCATAGATGTGAAAGATTTCGGGATCCACTACAGCATCATCTAGTTGTAAATGATAGAAGGTCATGAAGTGCTGGAGAGGAGTATCGACGTAAGTTGAAGGTGCGTCGTGATCCCGATCGTACCGTAGGATATCAAGTAACATGGGATGCTGCTGGGCAATTCGCTTGCAAACGTACCGAGTACGAAGCTGTTCGAGATGATGCAATAAAGGTGGAAAATCAATCAGCTCGTAAAGTAACCGTGTCGGATGCGGTAAGCTGATTCGATGTGCTAGACGTAGAGCATGACGCTCTAGGATAGCCAATTTCTGATAGAATTTTGGCGGTGCGGATGTCCAGGCAGTGTGTCCATATGTTAATGTACTGCGCATAAAGGCTTTGTAGGTATTAAGTACTGTTAATGGTTTTAGCCCCCAGGTTGTACCGACTAAGCGCTTGAGTAGGTTGAGCCGATTTTGTGCTTGGCGTACGATCTTGGTGAGGTGTGGATTCCAGGTAAGTTTGAAGTCAAATATGACACTAAGATAAGTCAGTGTATTTGACGCCACGACAGGTGTATGATCTACTTGAATGTTTAATCGACTTTGATTTCGGTATATTCGTGAACGGCGTCTACGTGGCAGGAAAACAATAGCCTGAGTTTTCGTAGAATTAATACTTAATCGCCATATATTACACCAGTGAACGAATGCGTCAATTGCCGTCTGCAGGTTTTTACTGATTGATTGCACTGTGCGGGCCGTCGTGAAAAAGGCGGTGTCATCAGCAAACTGGAATATGCTTATGTTCTGTGGGACAACAAGGTCGGCCACATACAGTAAGTATAAGAGAGGAGACAGTGACGAACCTTGAGGAACGCCAGATTGTAGGAAAATCGGATGAGAAAGTGTTCCGTTAATAGAGATATATGCTAGCCTCCCTAATAAGAAGGAATGTATGAACCTGATATATGAAGATGGTAGTAGATAGTTATGGAGTTTGTAAAGTAAACCAGGATGCCAAACTTTGTCGAAAGCTTTCTCTAGATCAAAGGCTACCAGACAAGAAGGAAAACCTGTGTTGTATTGATTATAAATAGCCGTGGATAGTCTTAATAATTGATCCAGGGTACTAAAATGAAGTCGAAAACCGGCTTGGTGAATAGGAAGTAGGTTATGAGTTGCAAGGTGAGCGTGCATGCGGCGGACTAGAATTCGTTCCAAAATTTTACAGAGGCAACTGGTGAGGTGAATAGGGCGATAAGACTGGACGTCTGACGGAGGTTTCGTAGGTTTCGGAAACAGAAGAACTTTTGAGTATTTCCAGTCGATTGGAAAAAATCCAGTTCGGAGGATGAAGGTATATATGGTGCTGAGAAACAGAAGAAAAGAAGGTGAAGCTTGCCTGATGAGAACATACGTAACAGAATCAAATCCTGGGGCGGTGTTGCGTTTACGGAATAATGTTTGGCGAATATCGTCTGGTTGAATCGGAGTGGTAAGTGGATTATTGGGTTCCAAAGAGTGGTTGATAGATGGGAGCAGAAAAGCAGAAGATGGATCTGTAAGTCGGTTTATTGACTTTTGTAGGCGTTGCGATGTATGCCAACCTGGGAGAGGTGTAAAAATATCTTGAAAGAATGAAGCAAACGTATTGGCTTTATCCATATCAGTGGTGATTGCCTGATTATTTTGAACAATGGGGTATGGTGTGCGGGAAACTGTTCCTGTGAGTTGATGGAATTTGCGCCAATATTTACTAGGGTGTGATTCACTTGCAAGTGTGTTACAAGTTTGAATCCAATGGCGCTTCTTATATGCAACAATATAGTTATGTGTAATCCGAAGATATTGGCGATGAAGCCGAAGCGCTTCAAGATTTCCTGTAGTGAGATACTCGCGATGTGCTCTACGAGAAGCGGATATGAAAGGTAAATAATGAGGAGGCAATTTTGGTTTATGCAATTGTATTTCTGTTGTAGGAATAGAACGTTGTGCTGCTTCTTGAATAGATTCAGTAAGATTAACAATTGTGTGATCAAGATCGTGTTGTGTTGTAGGCATGAGCAATTTATTAACAGCAGTGTCCAGATCGGAGCGATATTGTTCCCAATTAGCGCGTTTGTAGCAGAATACCTTCTGAGGAGGTAGTTGAGATTGAGAGCGAGGAGAGCAGTGAAGTGTAAGTTTGATAGGCACATGATCACTACCAATTGAATCAAGCACATCGATATGAATACTCTGTGAGAGAGATGTTGATGTGATGACAACATCAGGAGTAGTATTGCTGACGGGGCGTGTAGGCTTCGGTAGAACATGGAACTCAGCAACTGTTTCAGTTTCAGAAAGTCGAGAAAGTTATTTTTGTCACGCTGTGACCGGCTATGAAAGTTTAGATCTGCCATGATAAGATAGTGCCTAAAGGTAGAATCGATATATCGAAAGAAGTCGTAGTTGAGTGCTTTACCTGGACGAAAATATGTGGTAACAAAGGTGACAGTGCGGCCTCGAAAATAAATAGTCGTGACATTATGCTCAGGTAGGTGTAGTGTGAGCGTTAATGGAACCGTGACTTCCCGATAAGGAAGGCGTTGGCTAACACCTATAGCTGTTTCTCCATAGACTCGTGGACCAGATGGAGCATCATGTCGGAGTAAGTGATATTTCGGAAAGTAACAGTTGAGATCTGATGCGAGGTACGTTTCGTTAAGTGCAAAGGCTGCAATTTGTTCTTCTTGAAGAAGCTGCGTAAAGAGCACGTGGTGTGTTAAGACTGATAGAATGTTAAGAAAAAGTAAGCTATAAGCCATAATTATATGTAGTATATAAGTGTTGGTAGCAGTACCCATGTTAAACGTAGACTTCTATTGGTTGAATTTGAAAGTGAACTGTAGGTCTGGAATAGGTAGCATGAAGTTGTAAGTTAAACAGTCATTTGGCTGCGTATATTATCTGGTTCAGGATGTGGTTGCGATCAAAAGGATGAATATTTTGTAAAGAAATAGTAAGGAAGCGTAATAAGTCTTCAACGGTTATTGGATGGCGTAAAGAATTTGCTGGCGGGGTTGGTGTATCAACGGAACGTATCGGTACAACAAGCTCTGGCTTAGCGGGGTCGGGTTTAGGCTTAGCTTTACACTTGTAACTATAAGTAGGATGTCTTTCAGAACATCGGTCACAATGTGGTGGTTCCTTAAGATTTGGACAAGTTTTTGTAGAATGTTCAAGTGAACAGTAGCCACATTTGATGGTATTTGGACACTCAGATGTCGGATGAGAATTGTATTGTTGACATTTCTCGCATCTAACAGGTAAAGGTGCTGGTGTGCGAGATGGTTCAACCTTGTAACGACGCCGGTATAGATATGCACCGTTGAGAAGAAGTTGGTCGATCAACTGTTGTTGATCAGTAAGAACACGGACTAAGTATGTTGGACCCTGGTTGTTCTTAATACGTATACAACGTTTGACAGGTAATCCTTCTTGATGCAATTCTGAGTAAATTTCTTCATCGGTGAAGTCGGGTTCTACGCCACGAATGACAACAGATAACATTGGAGGACGCCGTGGTGGAGGTGGTGTTTTCCGTCCGCTGGAACTTAAAGTTGCTATTTTTGCTTGCAATCCAAAAATTTCGTAAGTGGCTTTGTTCCGGACGTGTGTGGCGAAGTTTGGATTGGTCGATTTGAGAATGATGCCTCGACATGTCTTAATGATTTCTCGTAGTTCTGGACGAGGAACGTACTTTACTAGTTGTTGAAATATAGCACGTACTGAGTCGTATTTTGTATCATAATCGGTTAACAAGAAGTTATAAATTGTTTCTTGGTGTGGCATTGATTGATGTTCAGAAGAAGTGGACGCCCAATCCATATTAGTACTGACACTATTAGCAGCAATGGGATCTGCGATGGGTGTAAGTCGTTGTTTCTTTGGGTCTAATGTTTGCTCACCATCGGAAAGAGATCGCGAACGAATGCGTTGTCCATTAGTTACACATGATGCATAACTTGTAGAAACAGCTGTGGTAGATTGTACTAGACGTGGAGTAGCAGTAACAATTCGCGGTTGCGTTTTTTGCCGACCATGTGGGCCAATATTTAACGGAGATGTCTGAACCAGATTTGATTGTCCGAGAGCATTGCCTGAGTCCGCCATAATGATGAAGAATACTAGGGCCGAAGCCCAAACAGAGATGAAAGAAGATGAAAAGATGATTAGATGAAGTTCAAAAATCAAGTAACCCTTCGAAAGCGAGAACTTTCGTCAATCCCCTAAGTGTAGTATTTGTGTTATGCTCACAGGTACGTTTTGCAATACCTGGTCCTCGCTGACACAATAACAGACACAAGAGATTCTAGGTTTCTTGGTAAGGTATCACCAAGCACATCGGCTTCTGAGCATATCAGAAATAACTCGTTACTACCTGAGAGAATTTACATTGGTATTTATCGTTTAATACGAGCAAAGCTTTGCAAAATATATTTGGCACTTTTGACAAGGGAGGAATAATGTTCTATGTTTCCTGTAATCGGTCACAATAGCTAATATTGTTGTAAACCTGTGAATCGTCCAACAACAGTTACATAGGCAACAGTTCTGCCATCTTCTGTTCATACGTGCTAAGACACAAGAATAACAGATAAAGAAAACAGATTGAAGCACTGCTATCTGTGTAACTGTTGTTAAATGATTCACAGGTTTGCAACAATATTATTGTGACCGATTACAGAAAACATAGAATGTTATGAGCTACTTGCCATAATGCGAAATATATTTCGCAAAGCTTTGTTCATACCAAGCAACAAAAAACAATGCAAATACTCACAGCCAGTTGCTCTGAAGGCGATGTGCTTTGAGTTGAATTGACACACAAGCAACACGCTAAAGTGGTAGTCATTTTGTGATATTTCAACACCTCATTTTTTACTGTGTAGGGACTAATTATTAACCATGTTCTCTATTAGTTTGTTTACATAAACAACATAGAATAAACATTATTTCCGTTATTTAAAAACACCACATGTAATAACTGTCTATCTTAGTTTATTTACGTACTACGTTTTAATTATTGGAAGTTCAACACGCTACTAATTACATGCGGAGAGCTAAGGTACATTCTTTAGTCTTTCTTCCACCTTTGACAACAGATTAGATAATATTCCAAGAAATGTTTAAAAAGTTCATACTGTCTCATCCTTATATATCTGGGTATGACCGGTGTTTATGGCCTTAAGCCTGTCACATATGAGAGATGAAGTCCCTCGCCGAGCACACTATCCGAGAAAGGGTAAGAAAGAAAATAGAAAAGAAAGGAAGCGGCCTGGGACATATATGTTAGGTATACCGTCCCTTCATTTGCGTGGTATGAATGAGAAAATCCCAAAAAAAATCCTATCTCAGAATGATTGATCTGAAAGAGCTGTTTCACCTTTTCGACCGAGTGTCCCCACCTGGAATCTAATCCGGGACCACCATCGTTGTAGCTAGTGAAACTGCAAATGCACTGCTATTCTGGATTTAGAAACACCAACATTCATCCTGCTAATGGATGTTGACTAGTGCTGTTAACATTCGAATAATTATTCGAAATGACCAGCAAGCGGAGGGACAAAACACAATTGTACTGTTACCTGTAGTACTCAAATATATGGGAATAGAGATTTCTCGGATACTCTGTAAATTTGCATATCCACGCCGATAATACACAACAACAATAAACAGTACCACCTTCTCCCAAACTTTTGAAATACTTACTTTGAAAGGGCAAGTTTTCTCCTTTTCTCTCTGGGTTTATTGACCTTTAAAAGTATTTTAGCAGTAGGGTTGTTAGATTTCAAAAATAAATGAAAAGAAAAGAAAAAGAAAAAAGAAAACGAAAATTTTATAATTTTTAGAGCATTATCACAGGTATTCTACAATTATTGGCAGGTCACTTGCCGCAACTGAGAAGCTTACTCTACGGTTTTCCGCTACTCTTTCGTCTTCACGTATGATTTTTCTGTTTTAATGTCGTACATCAATAGTCTCTTTCGTCCCCACCGTCTCTTTTCTGCCACCATATACCATCTAGCACGTCCCTCATGATACAGTTTCTTCTCAGCCAATATCCTAACCAGTTTTACTTCCTTCTCTCAACAATATCTAAAAATTTTTCTTTTCTCCCTCACTATTTGTAATACCCTCTCATTTGTTTTCCACTCGATCCAGTTAATTCTCTGCACCCACATTTCGAAAACTTCCAGTCATTGCATCTTTTCCTTCCAGAACTCTGGTAAATAGATTCTCGCGAGCGCTAAAAGTCGGAAACTAACGTATCCTGGCCACTGAATGCTCTTTAGAAAACCAAGCTGCATAAGAGATATGGGAAATAGCTAGATCTTTTACCCAGGACCGGACCTGTAAGACTTGCAGGGCAGTGCCCAGTATAGCTTTTCTGATACTGTTCATAAATTTTTTATATTGACAAAATAACAAACATCATGAACGTCTCTTGCCCAGGTATTCAAACACATTGACTCGTACTTATCAAAATGAAAACTTTATTTAAAGTTCAAAAATAATTTGAAGTGTTTCAATCTGTTAGATCTGAAATATATTTAAGAATCTTTATACTTCAAAGAACTATGATGTATTTCTAAAAGAACGAAATTACTTTTTAAAAAAATTATGATTCATGTTAATATTATTGTAAGAGTAAAAATATTTTGTACAAGACGATGACGATGCTTTAACTGTACAATCTGTTAACAAACAGAATTACCAGGTAAAAATGTTTGTTGCAAAATCTGTGTGTGTTAACGCGTAGTGTATTAGGTAAATCTTCTAACTTGAATTGTTTATATTAAAGGTAACTTGTATCAAATTACTTGTTATTTAGCGGATATGTTTCTATATTATCTACATATATTAATAATTCACTTAATAGTATATTATAGATTGCCCATATTTCAAAGTGCATAAAAAATTAAAATTGTAAAAGTGAGTTCAAAACTCTGATACTTATCCAGTCGCCCTATTTTCTCGGTTCCTAACGGTCACAGAACACTGTTGCAGTATCGCCCTTATTTAAAGAGCGCACTGCTCATGCTTCCCTTGTCTTGACGAGATTCTTATTGTTCTGTCTACTTAGTTTAGTGTTATTGAGGACACACACGATGGACAGACAAAACAAACAGGTTGGCAGTTGATAGTTGATCTTTAGTATTTCACATTTTGCATAATTCCAATATGAATCGTGCGGCTTTTATCATTACCTGTGATATGTTCACGAAGGTAAGAAGTTAAGAAAAATATTCTTTGGCTCTTAGCATCATCAACTTGTGCTTCATCAGCATCATCAACTATTTACATTAAGTGGGGATGTTCTGTAAGTAAGTGGGTTCATGTTCTTTTTTTAGTAGCAAATACAGGTAAAATTTACTTATTATTTCCGAATGCGTTGAGAACAGCGTGGCCCCACGTAGCGTAGTTGTTAATGCTCTCGCCTTTGGTGCGAGCGGTTCCGGGTTCAATTCCCGATGGGGGACATTCGGTCAAAAAAGTGTAAAAGCTTTTACAGGACAGGCATTTTGAGTGAAGTTTTCCGCATTCACATTAGGCAAATGCCGGGATGGTATCTAGCTATATATTTGGTCCCAGGCCACTTCCTTCCTTCCCTTTCTTCGGATAGTGTGGTACCAAGGGACCTCATGCGTCACAGGCTAACATGGCCATAGATGTCGCAAACCCACAAAATCTAATTCCTAATTCTAATTCAGAACTGCGAACATCATTTGAGAATTTTGTCTCGGAAAATATATGCTTATATACAGGGCCGGATTCAGGATTTTCTGACAGGGGGTGCACCAATGACTACCAGTACATCTTAACTAAATTTGATTTTTAATGCCTTTAGGCATCAATGCTGTGAATGAGGAATCACCTTGAAAATGCTCAGTGTCTGGATTTAAGAATCGAACCCACGACTTTCCCACTGAGCCACGGCCACTTTGTACCAATATAATTTTCAGTATATAGTGAGCTTGCTGCATTAGATCGGGAATTTCTTTAATCATAGACACTTGGAATATGACGGATACTTACATCGTACAGAATCCTTAAGAAAATGTTTTCACTGTTAGCTTCTCATTTAGATAGTACTAGCAGCGTTCACCCCGCTTCGCTGCGGTCACCCCGGAACGCAATAAACTTTGTTACTTAGATAATTTTTACTTTTTCGCTTTCAAATTGCAGTAAATGTTAACATTATAGCGCCTGTCATTTATGTTAACCCGCCGAGTGACACGGTCATGCGGGTTGCATATAAATACGTTTATTTTTATACCTATGATGAACTAACAAAGGATTTGTACGTTATGGACACTTGAATGGTCAATTATCTCAAGACACTGGTAATTAAAAATTAAAGTGATATGATAAAAACCATCTAGGGTCCAAATCCTAATAACCCCCCAAAAATGAAAGAAATTGGTTCAGCCGTATTAGCGTGATGAGCTAACAAAGGATTTGTGCGTTCTCTTTTATATAATAGATATTTCAAACGAAGGGGGGGATGCATGTGCACCCCTTAAATTTGACCCTGTTTATATATATCAGATGTATTTTAATGAAATTCTTTACTTTGTTTAATGGATTAGAATTTTTAAGCAATAAGTTTCCTAACCTTTTTTTTTAAATAGTAAAATAGTAATACAGTCGCAGCATTGAAAGACACCATTTATAGATTCATGACAAACACGTAAATGGCATTTACTGATATTTATTTATTTTTATAACATTAAAACTACATATACTTTTTCAATTTGCGTTTTGCTTGGTTGCAACGGAAACAATTGATATGAAGTGACTAATTAAATTACGTTACATACAATATTTTGTTTGTATTTACGTTTTCTTTTATCACAAGCGCGGCTATGTAGGGCAAGACTTTTAGTTAAAAGAAGAATCTGAGTCACTGTGTTGCGTTTGAAGCATTCCCATTGGTGATCGAAACCGAGGTCCAAGGCAGAGCCAGATGAACTAGTCACTAGAACGAGGAAGGCTCAACAGCGTTAGGTAACGTTATGTGTATACTAATTCTTTGTACAAAAGAAACAATACTGTACATTGTAAGTTATATAGCGTGTTGTGTTTTCCAATTAATTAGGAAATTAATATTAGATTGTATATAAATTCACTGAACAGTAGAAACAGTTCCATACAGCACCTCTGTGATATATACTATATGCTACAGCACGTTTGTTTTATCTTGGCACAGTTCCCGCCAGTGGATTTCATTGGCTCGTGAAGTATTTTCTGCGAGCACTCATGTGAACGTTTTAATCCAATAGGCGTCTTATTGGTTTTGTCCTGTAGGTGACGTTAGCCTACAGCCAGCCAGCCATCAAATGTGGTCATTGCTGTTTGGCGGGTAGTTCAAGTGCTTAGTTGCCACACGCGAACAACTGTATTACAGTGATTTGTGAATGGTGTCGCGTTTTGCTGTGATTCCTAGTGTATCGCAACTGTCAAGTTAACCGTGGCGTGGCAACAATGCTTTGCAGACAGATCCATCCTTTAGGCGGGAATGGTGCCAAGATAAAACAAACGTAATCTAACATGGATCAATCGAAGAAGAGGAATACAATGACTCACTGACAGAGCGCTTACCTATGATGCGCGAGTTCCTGGTTCAATCTCAGACCATATAAATTTACGTTGGATAATATTGTGCCCGTTGATTTGCTCGACGTAGTCCTGTTTATCTTACATTCTTATTCCGTTGAGTCTTCCATAATTATTTATTTTCAACAATCATCCATCTCATTTAGCCTAAATTGCAGGCTATAATAGTGTTACATTATTATTATTATTATTATTATTATTATTATTATTATTATTATTATTATTATTATTATTAATAATAATATTATTATTATTATTTTAATATAGGAACAATCCATTTAAGGACTAATGCTCTCTCTCTTCTTTCGTAAGTAAAGAAAAAAGTAAATAGAATATTTAGCTCCCTCGTTTTTACATGGTTAGCAAACGCGCATTCAATGTGAGAAATCCGGGTTCAATTTCCTGTAAGAGCTCATGTGGTTCAAAGCTCACGTTTAGGCTATACCTCGGTGCTGTAAAAGTAGACTAGTTAAACTCCGGATCATTCAATCAACCAAAGCTAACTTAAATCTGTTCTTATAACTATTTGATAGTAGAAAGAACTAAAGACAAACAAGTACCCATGTCATGTGTACACCACGTGAGGGTATTTAGTTTCTGCAGCGTGATATTTTCGAAATTAACGTTGGGAACAGAGGTCGTAATAGATTTCTACCGTTTCCGTTTTTAGTAGAGAGTTAAGGTATCCTTGGGAAATTGAGTCAACTGTAGGAAACAGCTTCTCGCTGTCTATTACCGTTTTTGGCTTTATAGCTATTCACGTTAAAACCAGAAATTATTTTCTATCACTTTTGGTTTGAATATCACCTCCCCGTTTCGTCAACTGTTAAATGTGTATTTACTAGTTATAACATTCCCTTAAGTACTTGGTAACTAACCTAAATCAACAGGCTTGCGTTTTTAGCTATTTGTTTACTTCACAATCCATAATACATCATTGCTTAGTGACAAACTTTCTTTCAACAATCATAGCCGTTTCCATCTCCTTTTTCATCTCTTTCTTTCTCTCTCTCTCTCTCTCTCTTTTTTTTTTTTTTTTTTTTTTTTTAAGATGAGTGCATGTGCACAAAACTATAACTATTTCTGCCCTCAACATAAACGAACCAAATTCCTTACTTGTGACCCTCTATATCCTGGACAAAATTGATGGCCATCCATCAAATAATTATTGAGACTTTTTTGTCTCCCGGATAGACGGACATGGACAGATAGAGTACACATACAGGGTGTTTGAAAACAACACCGAAAACGTTAGAGAGGTGATTCCTGACACCAAGATAAGACAAAAAGTATAGACCAATTTGGGTGCACAAATACTTCCTTTGGGAGTTACAGGCTGCCGAAAACATGAAAAAATGAACTTTAAAGGTCCGTAGTTCCAAAACTATGGGACTTACCGTAGTCGGGGGGGGGGGCGGTGGCTCAGTGGTAGAGCGTTCACCTCCGGTGCTTGGGGTCCCTGGTTCGATCCCAGCTCGCGCCGTGTGGACTTTGTGGTGGACAAACACCGTGCTCGTGGGTTTTCTCGGGATTCTCCCGTTTCCTCCCACTTTCTTCATTCCGCCATTTCACTCATTTCCCATAATCACCTTCTCCTTTAGCCTAACCGGCATAACCGTGGGACGTAAAACTTAAAATTTCATTTCATTTTATTTTACCGTAGTCGGGTCAAGACTTCACTTAAGAACTAGTATGTGCCGTATCCAAATATCCATATTTAAAAGTCCTGCGGTACTTCCGCAATAATTTTTATAGAGGTAGTTGGTGAGTACTTCAAATTATATGTCCATAGCCAAATTCTCTATAAAAATTGTTGCATGAGTACCTCAAAATTCTGAAACATATATTTTTGGATTGCGCACATATTGGTTCTTAAGTGAAGTCTTGACCCGACTACGGTAGGTCCCATAGTTTTAGAGCTATGGACCTTTAAAGTTCATTTTTTCATGTTTTCGGCAGCCTATAACTCCGAAAGGAAGCCTTTGTGCAGCCAGGTTGGTCTATACTTTTTGTCTTATCTTGGTGTCAGGAATCACTTCTCAAACGTTGTCGGCGTAGTTTTGAAACACCCTGTAGAAAGGCATTTTCGTTAATGAAATCTCTTTTAGCACATATTTAATTAAACTATTTAGGCCTAGATCTTATTTATCTGTCTATATGATAACAATGACAAGATTATTTTAACAAAAAATATATTTTACAAAGAATATACGGGAATTTTTACGTCTTTGGTCAACGACCACTCACTGTAAGGTAATTCAGGCAAAACTTGCATTTAGTTCAGACCAACGCATATACATGGATGTGTATGTTAACTCTTGGAATGTTTGCTGTGGCAGTTAAAACCCTATCTTCATTGTCTTCTCTCTTCCTGCACATGCGACATCTCTAAACAAATTTAATGAAAACTTTTTGTTCTAAAAACAACAACGGTGGCAGCAAAACAAAACAAAGTGAAACAATTTTTGCGGTTTGTATAATTGTTTTCTCTGTTTACTAAGGAAGAAGTGAGTGCTAGCCGTAGGTTTATTGTTGACATTTTGCATACGTGTACTCTATTCTCTTGACTTTATTTGCAACAACACTATGCATTGTAGTGCAACAACAATGAAGCTATAGTATTATTAGGTTCTTGAGAAGGAAAAAAAAAAAAACCTTTCTCTCAGAATACAAGAGTAAGTTACGTGAATTATTTGAAAGCAGACTTTCACAATTCAAAAGTTAAGTATATGTATTCAGAATAGGATTTAGGACAGTATAAATGATGACTCGCGAGAACACGATGCTGTATTAAGAGAATTGTAAAATGGACGAATTTTTTTTTTTTTTCGTTTCTTTATCTTATTATATTTATAATCTTATTATTCATATTTCCTCATTATACACTGTAAATCATCGAAAAGATTTTGTTTTCCACTGCTTCTGTAACATTACAAGAATAGATTGTGGTAGTTGTAATTACAAGTTCTCGTACACAAGGGCGCCCATCAGGGGGGGCAAGGTGGAGCGCTCGCCCCCCTAAGAGAAAATCGTACTTGGGAATATCGAAAGCCCAATAGAATTTTTACATTAGTTATAGCAAAATTTGAAACTATATTTGAAACCTTGCTTATATTTGCCTCCCCCTTGGAAACCACAACATGGGCGCCCTTGGTCGTACATAATTTTAACCAGCGTTGCAGATTTTAGAAGTTCTTGAGTTGCATTTGGAGTTTAACGTCCCTTTCAGCAGCGAGGCTATATGAGAAGGGAACTACTGATTAACGTGGAATTCGAACCAAATGAGCTCACGCCGCGAACCGAACCCGGGTCTCCCACGTGAAAGGCGCAAACGCTAACCGCTTGGCCACGAAGGAGCTCCAGATTTTACAAGTGTTCATAATATTTCCGGAGAGGTTTGAGACATTAAATTTGCTGTAAACAACAGTGTAGACTTCATGTTTATCAGGCACAATTTAGGTCATTGTGTGTGATACTTACCGTCGAAATAAAACATTTTGCAAAAAAAAAAAAAAAAGAAAAGAAAAAAAATCAGTTACTTAGTTTACTTTCTATTTATTAGATGATTATAATATTCGGCATTGATTTAATTTGGATGTAATATAAAATTCTTATCTATTAGTTTAAAGTTGTGTTTTAAGATAAATGGTTCACCCTGTATATATTGAAAATATGCAACTTATATTTCGTTGTAAATTTTACGTTTCTACTGTCACTGCAAGTTCCACATTTCATTGTAAGTTTTACACTTCTACTATCACTGTAAGTTCTACATTTCATTGTAAGTTTTACACTTCTACTTTTATTGTAAGTTCTACATTTCACTGTAAGTTTTACACTTCTACTTTTACTGTAAGTTCTACATTTCATTGTAAGTTTTACACTTCTACTTTTACTGTAAGTTCTACATTTCACTGTAAGTTTTACACTTCTACTTTTACTGTAAGTTCTACATTTCACTGTAAGTTTTACACTTCTACTTTTACTGTAAGTTCTACATTTCATTGTAAGTTTTACACTTCTATTTTTTCTGTAAATTTTACATTTCATTGTAAGTTTTACACTTCTATTTTTTCTGTAAATTTTACATTTCATTGTAAGTTTTACACTTCTATTTTCGCTGTAAGTTTTACATTTCATTGTAAGTTTTACACTTCTATTTTCGCTGTAAGTTTTACATTTCATTGTAAGTTTTACACTTCTACTTTTATTGTAAGTTCTACATTTCATTGTAAGTTTTACGCTTCTACTTTTACTGTAAGTTCTACATTTCACTGTAAGTTTTACACTTCTACTTTTACTGTAAGTTCTACATTTCACTGTAAGTTTTACACTTCTACTTTTACTGTAAGTTCTACATTTCACTGTAAGTTTTACACTTCTACTTTTACTGTAAGTTCTACATTTCACTGTAAGTTTTACACTTCTACTTTTACTGTAAGTTCTACATTTCACTGTAAGTTTTACACTTCTACTTTTACTGTAAGTTCTACATTTCACTGTAAGTTTTACACTTCTACTTTTACTGTAAGTTCTACATTTCACTGTAAGTTTTACACTTTTACTTTTACTGTAAGCTCTACATTTCATTGTGTTTTACACTTCTATTTTTTCTGTAAATTTTACATTTCATTGTAAGTTTTACACTTATATTTTTTCTGTAAATATTACATTTCATTGTAAGTTTTACACTTCTATTTTCGCTGTAAGTTTTACATTTCATTGTAAGTTTTACACTTCTATTTTCGCTGTAAGTTTTACATTTCATTGTAAGTTTTACACTTCTACTTTTATTGTAAGTTCTACATTTCATTGTAAGTTTTACACTTCTACTTTTATTGTAAGTTCTACATTTCACTGTAAGTTTTACGCTTCTACTTTTACTGTAAGTTCTACATTTCACTGTAAGTTTTACACTTCTACTTTTACTGTAAGTTCTACATTTCACTGTAAGTTTTACACTTCTACTTTTACTGTAAGTTCTACATTTCACTGTAAGTTTTACACTTCTACTTTTACTGTAAGTTCTACATTTCATTGTAAGTTTTACGCTTCTACTTTTACTGTAAGTTCTACATTTTACTGTAAGTTTTACGCTTCTACTTTTACTGTAAGTTTTACATTTTACTGTAAGTTTTACACTTCTACTTTTACTGTAAGTTTTACATTTCATTGTAAGTTTTACACTTCTACTTTTACTGTAAGTTCTACATTTCACTGTAAGTTTTACACTTCTACTTTTACTGTAAGTTCTACATTTCACTGTAAGTTTTACACTTCTACTTTTACTGTAATTTCTACATTTCACTGTAAGTTTTACACTATTACTTTTACTGTAAGCTCTACATTTCATTGTAAGTTTTACACTTCTATTTTTTCTGTAAATTTTACATTTCATTGTAAGTTTTACACTTATATTTTTTCTGTAAATTTTACATTTCATTGTAAGTTTTACACTTCTATTTTCGCTGTAAGCTTTACATTTCATTGTAAGTTTTACACTTCTATTTTCGCTGTAAGTTTTACATTTCATTGAAAGTTTTACACTTCTACTTTTACTGTAAGTTCTACATTTCATTGTAAGTTTTACGCTTCTACTTTTACTGTAAGTTCTACATTTCACTGTAAGTTTTACACTTCTACTTTTACTGTAAGTTCTACATTTCACTGTAAGTTTTACACTTCTACTTTTACTGTAAGTTCTACATTTCATTGTAAGTTTTACACTTCTACTTTTACTGTAAGTTCTACATTTCATTGTAAGTTTTACACTTCTATTTTTTCTGTAAATTTTACATTTCATTGTAAGTTTTACACTTCTATTTTCGCTGTAAGTTTTACATTTCATTGTAAGTTTTACACTTCTACTTTTACTGTAAGTTCTACATTTCATTGTAAGTTTTACACTTCTACTTTTACTGTAAGTTCTACATTTCATTGTAAGTTTTACACTTCTACTTTTACTGTAAGTTCTACATTTCACTGTAAGTTTTACACTTTTACTTTTACTGTAAGCTCTACATTTCATTGTAAGTTTTACACTTCTATTTTTTCTGTAAATTTTACATTTCATTGTAAGTTTTACAGTTCTACTTTTACTTTAAGTTCTATATTTCACTGTAAATATTACACTTTTTTCACTGTAAGTTTTACAACTAGGTACTACAGCCCGGGATAAGATACCCGAAGCCTCAAGACGTCACGACGCACAGTTTATAGATTTTACCAATAAAAATCTCCAAAGTTTGAAACTCCCATTTTCAGATGGCCTAACTTTTAAACAGATTTGACAAAAGCAGTTTTTGCATCTGTAGTGTATGTCTATATTTGAATCAGTGTATGAAGATGTTACTCAAGGAACTGTTGACCTCTGTTGTACACAGTGTAACAATCATTTCATCTATTAAAATGGTGTAAAATTATGCATCCTGGCTCTGTATTTTATCTCAAATGATGTTTATAGACCTAAATTAAGACGCCTACAAAGTCAAGCGTGCAGAATCCTAACGCTGGATAATGTATCCTTAAGTTTGCCTGAGGTGGAAATGAGATGTATCGTACAGTATTTCTTTAATGGCTTCAACTGTACCACGCCCTTTGTTAAAACATAATGAAAGATTGGCAAGACAACGGTGTGTTTCTTTTATTGGCACCGAAACAAAACAAAAATTACGTATTCACCATCACTATTACAAAGCGAAAAAATCAACTACAAATAATCTCTACTGTATGTTTTTTTATTCATTTATTTACGAACATAATTCCAGATACAGCTGAACCCAGTTCACACTGGAATATCTAACGAATCTAAAAGATGAAACATATTACAATAATAATAATAATAATAATAATAATAATAATAATAATAATAATAATAATAATAATAATAATAATAATAATAATAATAATAATAACATGTAAGTGATAACAAGAAAGGTTGACAAAAGCTAAAGACATGCCACATTGACTTGATCCCTTGTCTTCCATTGCAAGCGCTGCTATCGGCTGAAGGAATTCCACTCGCTTACCCTCGCTTAGCAACAGCTGAACACTTATTGGCTCAACGCGGGTGGGTGAGGGTGGGTGAGGGTGTGAGCTTTAGTTCGCATTTTTGCCACGGCTCAAGACATTTTGGCAGCCCAATAACAAATTTATCCACTAAAATGATGTCGTAGTGCAGAGTTGTATGCAGCTTCAGAATTAAATCTACTAACTATAAGTGACATTTCGTTACATAGTTTAGGAAACCTGTAGGACAGAGAACGTTGAACTGTTGAAAGTCTAGGTCATACTATATAAAAATGGTATGTGTTACATGTTTGTGCTCTGAAATACAATTCTGAGAGTAGCGTTTCGGACTTGAGTTGACCATATGTGAGTTTATACAGATATTTGAGGTCACTGATTTTGTGACGCTAGCATTTACCTGTTAGTTACTGTACTGTACGTATGTGCAGTACAGTTAGACACACAACACTGTTATTTACGCCGATAAACTCACCTAGCTTAGCTTTCTTAATAGTTCATGACTCTGTATAGACATATACAGTAGGGATGCGCACGAGACAAGATTTGAGACTGTCTCGTCTCGAAAATGTGCTGTAAAAGTGATATCTCGACTCGAAAAATGTATATTTTTCTATTGAAAGAGCTGTGTCTCGACTCTAATTTTGTCGAAGGAAAATTCTGTCTCGACTTGTCTCGAGCGCATCCCTAATATACAGTACCTAAGAAATTTGTTTAATTATATAACTAAGAATGGTACCAAGACCGAGACTAGAATGATCGTAACCCCCCTCCACTTGGGATACATACACAGAATTTCAATCTAAGTATAATGATAAAATATCCGTAATACTTGGCAGCCCTTATTCCTTCTCATCCAAACTTACACTTAAACGGCATCAGAAGTATCACAATTCATCTCAGTGACCTCGAAAACTATGGTTTGAACACAAATATCGGTCGTTTTCGATTATCCCTGTTATTAAGTTGGAGACATTAGTTTGAAGCCAGGAACCCTAGTGACCTAAATAAATCAGATTTCAAAATTCCCCGAATGGCAAAGCCTATCTGGTTGGTTGAGATGAGATGAACCATTTTAATCATGCTACAGGATCCTTTCTCTGAACTCGGCGTCTTGGAAACTTAGTATTCATTCAACTAATGCACACAGCTTTAAAATAAATAACGCTGTTTTCATACCACTTTGTACCTGCCTGTATAAGCTCAAGTGAAAGAAAGAGGTTGAATTTGTTAGAATCAAATTGTTCGATAGCGAAATCAATAGCCTCTCACTTTGAGAATAAACTACAGCAATAATCACTTTGTTCCTTAAACCCCAGACGTCTGGGTTCGATTTCCGGTTTATTATCTTCCCTCTCACACTCACTTATTTCTTTTTTTCATTTCTATCTCTCTCTCTCTCGCTCTCTCACACACACACACACCCCTACTATTAGTCGACTTTACTTTAATAGTTTCAAACTGCAGAGCTTTTTATCATTTTCTGTTTGTAAAGAGGAGAGTGTGAACTTTTATGTGCTAGTACAAGCGCCGCACTTTTAAAGCATCTCATTTGAATTCTTATTACATTTTAATAACTACAAATTTAATCTTTTTTTGTGTTTGTTTCGATTGTTAAATAACAGTGGCGTATACTGGCTCAAGTAGAGTTACATTTTGATAGGTTGATATTTAGTTGTAAGCAGGGGTAAACGTGGATCTGAAACGGTAGGGGGACGCAAGACGTTACGCTGCCCCCCGTACATATCTTTGCCCATTGTAATTTTCTAGGAGGTGGAGGGATGCTATAGATATATTTTGGAAGTGGAGGAACGACGTCCCCCGCGTTTCCCCTCACTTTTACTCTTGGTTCTAAGACAATTACAGTTGATTGTTACGAAACCAGAATCCAACTAGGATTAACACAAAAAAAAATAATAGTTTTTGCATCTATTGCCATTTATACCTTTGTTCCTCACGTTAACCATTATCATCATCATCACCATAAATATAAGGTTCAGTCAAAAATTTTGCAATGTTTCGGTCAATTTCTTTATGTGGCAATTTACAACGAAAGCTGCCTAGCGTTGAAAGCAGAGTCCACCATGTTCCATTGTGTGAAGCCATATTTCATACAGATATTTTCGATTCCACATCGATATCAGTTCTTATCTTTCAAGACTAAGAATTCCTACTCTACAGCTTCCTGATTGTTGAAGCATTGAGAGTGCAGGAAGCAAGCCATGGAACGGAGTAAGTGATAATCCGAGTATGCGAGGTCTGGGCTATATGTTTGGTGTTGCATCAGTTTACTTCCGTTAAGAGGCCTCATCCCGGCGAAATTAAAATACCGCTAATTTTACAGTAATTAAGTGATATCTTCAAATAGATAAAAGATAATCGAAATGTGGAACAAGAGCGCCCTAGACAATATCATTTTACATGGGATACCGTTATCACAACTCACTTATCTGCTTTCGATTTCGAGCCATTTTGAAAATCAGTCTTTATTTTCGCGTTTATAAACGGCTGAAAACGGAAAGCAACTAGGTGACTTGTGATAACATTACCTCACGCAAAATAATATTGCCTAGGGCGCTCTTGTTCCACATTTCAATTATCTTTTATCTATTTGAAGATATCACATAATTACTGTAAAATTAGCGGTATTTTAATTTCGCCGAGATGAGGCCTCTTAAGTTCAGGAAAACTTGGTTTTGGAGTGTCTTTCTGTAGAAGAATTTGCTTTCAATTTACAAATTTAGAGTATTATTCGCACACAATGCCATACATCTGCTCTGACTATTGAAGTACATGCTAACATTGACAATTTGACGGTTTGGAACGAATTCATAGTGAATTATCTCCTATTAATTCCACAAGTCGCAGACAGATTCCAGTACCTTGGTGACAGGTTCCAGTACCTGACACTTATTTAACTCGCTGATCTTGTACGTTACAAATTCTGAAAATATTGCAATTTTCATTGCACGTTATTATATTGTCAGAGAGCGCGGATCACAGTACTTTTATTGGAGTTCCTTCTACACATCCAGTACCCTCTGTGATTGAGCTGTGATTAAATCTTACGGTAAAATTCGATAGGTCCCAAAGCTTTTGCTCGTGTCGTTATAAGGTTTGAAACATTGAAACATAAGGACTATTGGAAATTCGACGAGGAAGGGGAGGAAATAGAAGTAGCAATTATTATAGTGAAATATCCATATCCCCGAATCTCTGAAGAATAGAAACATTAAATTTGGTATATATTCTTCCTAATTAAAATAGACACTTGTTTCACCGTTTTTTATATATATATTCCCTAGAAGAGAAGAAAAAAGACCGGGATTGCAATTGTTAAAATAGGATGGTCATATCTCAAAATTCCTTAAGATTACAGATATGTTAGGGATATGAAACTTAGTATATGAACTCTTTATTCGAAACAAGTGTTCACATGCGACAGTCTCTTCATCACGGGAAAACAGGCGAACCTTTCGAAATGAATTTTTGGACATAATTGCACTTGCTAACATGAATCTTTATGATTTCATTTTGATTAAAATGTGTACTCTAAGGGGAAAAGGAATTAAATTTTTCGCAAAGAACAATGTCATACTAAATGTATTCTTACCGTGCAAAGAACAAGCAAAGACAGAAATATGAGGTTCAAGACTGTAAATCGAGCAAACGTGAGAGTCTGATGGCCAAATCTTCAACTAGCCGAAGGCTAGAATTTCAGAAATAACTATTTCTTTAGAAACCCTATTATTTGGTTTAAACAAATCCACAAAAAGTGCTTTGCTCTTAGGGCTGAGTTTTTTTCGGAAGAATTTATATATAAAAAAGTGTCAAGCATCTTTGTTTATATTTCAGAAGTAACTATTTTATTAATAACCCACAATAATTCGAAAATTCAAAGAAGGCATAGTTTATTCGGGGTGAGTTTTTCGGACGATTTAATAAAAAAAAAAAATAAACGACCTGGCGTTTTTCATTGAAACTACTCATGCGATTTTATTCACATTTCATAAATGAATATACCATTAACAACTTTATAATCTGGCAAAAGCCGTTTCTCCTGGACATACTCACAACTAAACGGGTAGTTGGTGGATTATCTCAAAATTACTTAAACGATTTTGTTCACATTTCATTAGCAAGCCTGTACAGTATAATGAGGCCTAACCCGTTTCTCCTAATGATAGGGCTATCTCCAATGTGTAGTTTGCACTTGGAAGTGAGTTTGCCCGAACGTTATTTTCAAAAACTGCTCAAGCGATTTTGCTCATACTGTTTTCTCATAAACTGTTCAGATCATTTTGTTCTCATTTTATAAGTATACATTTCATAAAACAACTTTATAATGTGGCCCAAGCCGTTCCTCATGAAGATATCCTCAAGTTTATTCGTGGCAGTATTTTTCTCAGACTATTTTTTTTCATCAAAAATAGCTCAGGATTTGTTCATATTTTATAAATAAATAGTTCGATAGTAAGCAAACAATATGAGATATGTCATTTTTTATAATAAGTCCACAATAAATATTTAGTCTTGGGAATGAGTTTCGAAAACGCATATTACAATTTTATTCATATTTCATACATATATCTTTCAGTAATGACACTAAGGAACAAATTTGAACTTTATGTTTGTTACTAGAGAATTAAAATCTGTTCCGTATTGCATTTCTGCCCCTGATTTCAAATTTCTTTTCAGTTTCCTTCTATCGGATTCAGTTTTTTAGTCTCACGCACTTCAATCCACAGCGTAAAGGCCCTATTGCATTGTAATATAGTGTATTATATATTATGTATACTCACTTAAAATGTGTTGTTTTGTTGAACTTCTGCGGTATGTTACATTAGGAAAATCCCTTTTTATGTTCCAGCAATAATCCACCAGCATCCTGGAGTTCCTTCTGCCGTTATAACCACCTTCCATGCTTGCCAATTCTTGGTGAAGCTTTTGCCTATGCTCATCACCAGCTCCAAGATTACTAGGAAAGAAGTTCAAGTGAGAATATAAGAAATGGATTTTGAAAGACATGCGGCATCCCATTCCCTTGTATTTTTGTACGAGTTCTCTTACAAACGCTTCATAGTTTTCGGCTTTGCAGTTACCAAGAAAGTTTTCGGTGATGCTGGCAAAAGACTGCCATGCAGCCAACTCTTTTGAATTCAAGCAACTTTCAAGTGCTGGATCGTGCAGTAATGTTCGAATTTGGGGACCAACGAAGATGCTTTCCTTTATTTTTGCAGCATTGATTTTAGGATATTTTTTTCTGTAGCTACTGGAAGCCCTTCCCATTACGATCTATGACTTTAACAAAACTTTTTCATGAGTCCCAGCTTAACGTGTAATGAAAGCAAAAATACTTTGTCTGAATGAATCAGTGGTTTGTGCGTCACGTTCTTTTCTCTAACTAGAACATTTCTCGTTATTCCCATTGCTATTTAACGTAGCGTTCCTTGGAGTTTCTACTATTTCAGATGCACAGGAAAAAAATAGAACTTTGTAAAATCAAGTTGGAATCATAACAACAGTGTAATAACTTTAAAATATCCACAAACATGTCATCTGTACCTATCATACTGTATACTGCTCAATATTAGTTTCATGTTTTTGTAAGATTCGCTCATGTTATTAGCATAGACTATGGGAATTGATGGATACATATTTCCAATACGAAATAGAGCTGCTTTCATACTAGTTCATAAGAGTCACCATTCGTCAGGATTGTGTTCATGTCTCATGGAATGCAACAATGAGTTCACATCACTACAGAAAATCAGATTGTCCAACTGGAAGAAAAGTCTTCAAATTCAGTTTGTCTTTGCCGGAAAGTACATATCCTGGTGTCTTTATCCAAAATATTCCAACTTTTCAGTCTTGATGCCAATAACTCAGCCGGGTTTTTGGAAAAATCAAGGTCAAGCACCAGATCATTTATTCCGGTTGGTTGATAAGGTGAGGTTGGTTTCTTGAAAACTTGAATCTTTTCTTTCTTCATCACCTGACAACACATTATATACATTTACATCCATTTCTTCCTCTTCTTCCTCTTAGTTCCATTTATCAGGTACCACTGGAATCGGAAATCTTTCATTGTAGAGCACTGGGAGAATTGCCGATGGAATGTTGGTATAGACAACAGTGCTTCTTGCTCAACTGTTATTCTTGCAATTGTAAGCATACAGAACAAGTAAGTCTGTGGAATGGTCACGTTGTTCTCTCCAGACCATGAGCAGTGCGAATTTCATACGACGCTTTCCTTTCTACCACATACTCAACAAGGACACACGTGAAGCACAGGAGATATGTGGCGTCCATGGCTTGTCCTGGTTACCTATCTTGCAAATAACTTATTATTTTGCGTCTTTGAGACGAAAATGTTACCTCACTGCAACTATAACAAAAGTTACATGGTTCATTCACACACTTTCGAGACATAGCTGCTCGCTGACACTCTATACCATTCACTGAAAAACAAAAGTGTTTAAGAAAACGCAGTTTTGGATGCAAGGAATAACACACTTCATAGAATATCATATTGAACACTGCAATGCACTTACAGTACAATCATTAAGATTGCCTCACTCACTTTTACAAACATTAATTAAATTACTAAAATCAAAATTATACACAAAGAAGTAGGAGAGATCTTCAAAAGCTGTGTAATAAAGAATTACGAATCACTTACTACAAAAAGACTTTTATACCCTGTTTTGGCACATCAAATATTGAGTTTACCAAAATACAGCACAGTTGTGTTATTGTGACAATGTATGGGTAAAACAATTTTCACATATTTTGTATTTGGCCGGCCATCTGCTGGGAACTTGTAGCATTGTATAATATTACAGTTTTTAACACAAACGAAAAATGTAAATTACAAAAAACACGGAGCCCGATGGGAAAAATGTGATGACGAATTTGAATTCAGGACATTAAAATATATAACAAACATGACGGATTTGAATTCAGCGCATCAAAATCTATAAGTAACATGATGAATTTGAATTCAGCACATCAAAATCTAAAAGAAATATGACGGATTTGAATTCAGTACATCAAAATCGATAACAAATATGACGGGTTTGAATTTATCACATCAAATTCTATAAGAAACATGACGGATTTGAATTCAGCACATCAAAATCTATAAGCAATTTGACGGATTTGAATTCAGCATATCAAAATCTATAAGAAACATGGCGGATTTGAATTTAGCACATCAAAATCTATAAGAAACATGACGGATTTCAACTTAGCATATCAAAATCTATAAGAAACATGACGGATTTGAATTCAGCACATCAGAATCTATAAGAAACATGACGGATTTGAATTTAGCACATCAAAATCTATAAGAAACATGACGGATTTGAATTCAGCATATCGAAATGTATAAGAAACATTATGATTTGATTGGTTATAATATAAGAAATTGAAGTGAGGATGTCCAGTTTGGTGGTGCGTACCTTAGATTTTATTTTAAACACTAACATTTTTTTTTTTTTTTTAATTTTCACGGTACACTTCCACGTGAAACATTATAAAAGGTAGAGAAACCCTAAGTAGAATCTTAAAGTAAAAAACGTAAATTGTTGGATTGATTTGTGATTTTTGTTACCATTCTCCCCATCCCGTGCCTTTCTGAAAGAAAATGATTATCGGAAACGCGTATATAGCTAGAAATACGTATGTAAACATCTGTTATTGTTGAAGCAGCAGCAGAAAGAAAAAAAAACATTAAAATGTTTGATTAATGAACTGACATCTCCATGTGTAATCTGAATCTATAAATCGTACTTCATTTGTTTAATCAACATAATGTCCGAGGGCTTTTAAACTGACTTGGAAACAAACAAGAGGAACGGGGGAAAAGAGAGCAATTGGCATTCACATTTACAGGAGTTTTTTTTTTTTTATTCATATTGATCGACTAATGTCATATATGTAAGCCATATATCACAAGCGACAATACAATTTGTATTTCATTTTGATGGACAAAGCAAGCAATATACGCCATAAAATTGAAGCTACCGTGGATGAAATGTTATGCATTTATCTCTAAAATGCAATGTACGTAGTCTGTAGGCTATACAATAACTTGTCATGTATAGTTTATAACTTCAGCTTAAGAGAAGTGAAATAGCCATGTTTCATCGAAAGGTGGTGTAGGTATGAGTGTAATGTTCTGATACGTGAATGTTTTTGGCCATAATAAGTTTGCATTGATAGATAATCATCAGATATTGCTAAACATTGTTTAATTGGAGCAATTTGTTAAGTTATTAGAAATTTACCTGTGGTCAGTGATAATAATTTATAAAACTCTATCGAATATGTGAAATTTCTCCGCTGGGTTTTAGCTTGACTAACATATTATAATGTGTTCATAAACCAATTCCTTGGTAATACAAGGAATGTAATTAAAGGGTAATTTTATAGATAGTCAACATAAATGTAAGGAATTTTTGTTTTGTTTAATGGCGCATCATTACATGCGCGCCCAACGGGGGTAGGCCCCCCCTGGCTCATGAAAATACATACGTAATATAGTAAATCACGTATATTAAATACCAGACGTAATATAGCAACTATGGAGATACAAAATTTTCTTCGGGCGCCCCTGCATTACTATGTCCTTTAGGATAAACAAGATGAAACACGATCAAGGTAAGTTGCATGCCACTTGCGTAGTGGTCAAATGCGGACATGTCAAACTTCTCCCCAGGTGCGAACAGGGCAGTGGAGTAATGATTCCCAACTTGTGACGACCCGACTTGATGATTGTCAGTATTTATGTGTCTATGCATGAGAAGAAATCATTTTCGAACAAAATCGAACTGGTTTGATTTTACTCATTCAGGAAGATCATTCAAACCACATGAGTATAAAAATATATAATTTTATTATATCACAGATCTCGTGCTGAACAATAGTAAAATGACCACTAAGTTATCCAAAATGAAACCGATTACTTTGTATTTACAACATATTTATGAACTTTGCTGGATCACAAAGAGATTTTAATATAACGTATCATCTCAGTCAACAGCAACAATTGGTAATATACACATCTTATCAAAACAGAAAAATCGTAAGTGAAGACAAAGAGGTTAGCTGAAGACTAAAGGACATGGGAACTTCTTAATTGCAGCAAGTGACCTGCCAATACTGGCAGAACACCTACGATAATGGTGATGTTCATTTGTCAGTAATGTCTGAACGAATTGACTATATTGCAATACATCGTTTAGCACTGAAAAAAAAAAAAAAAAAACATTATGCTTTCCCTACCTAAAAGTAAGAACATAAACTAAATAAAACAGGCCAATTCTTTACGGGTGAACTCGATACATACTCTTCATACCTAACTTTAATAATAACAACTGAGTTTCGTTACAGTCACGAAACAATATAAATTTCGGCTTTTATTACAAATCCACATAGGCCGTTCTTTTACCTTAAAGCACAAATATTTCTACAGGGTATGTAAATGATGAGTTGAAGTGCAATGAACAAAACACAAAAAGATGTGTTAGTTTAAACACGAGCGTTACATTCTGCTCTGCGGCTATTCGGAGCGGGTGTGGACACTTGAAGTTCTGTTAGTGAAAATGTAAGAATGCAGTAATGAGACCATGTATGGATGACGACTTTAAATGCAATGATGAGGGTTATTGAAATCTGGGACATCTTCGTGTTCATGAATTGCAAGATGGTCGAGTGGCGTACAAGTGTAATGTGGTAAGGCTGGAATCTGCTCGGGAAGTTCATAGAGAATTGGATGAGTGTCTCACCGCCGACTGCGGTGAATATAACGAAAGTGAAGGCGATAGAGATGTGAGAGAAGTGTCGGTATATCAGTGCGGCGATAGACTTCTTGTGTTGGAGTGCTAGGTGGTAGAGGGTATGCCGCCGTAAAGCATGGCGTTCCAGGTCTTGTAATCTGTTATAAAACTTTAATGGAGCTGACAACCAGGCAATATTTCCATGAGTTAGAGCAGCGCGTACTTGTTAAGTATAGAGTATCAGTCTCGAATTGAGACTCCAGTTGGTGCCTTGTAAACTACGCAACAAATTGATTCGACGGCGAATATCAGCTTCGAGATTGGAGAGGTGAGCCTTCCAAGTGAGATGTTTGTCAAAGGTGACGGCAAGATACTTCACACACTATTTTGTAAGGTTAATGGGGAACTACGAGTGTAAGATGTAAACTTTCTGGATTTCGAGTTGAACAATACTCGAGTTCGCTCCAATGTTTTGCTGAAGACATTTGTGAGACTGATTGATCAGTAGGAGCCTATGTAGGTAGGATCTTTATGTGGTTTTAGGAATATTCTGGCAAGCTTCCATAGATAGGAAAAAATCTTGAGTAAGAATAGGCGTATAGAGCAGAGCTAGAAAGTATAAAAATGCCGATGGTGTGTGTCGAATTTAGTTCCAAGTTATAGTATCTGCTCCAGGAGTTGCATTACGGCGATTACGGAGAGGGTTGACAACATTATTACTGGTAATTGGAGCCGTGAGTGCTTCAGTAGCATTAAGGTGATGTTCTATGGCAGGTGCAAACAACGGTCGGGTAGGATTGCCAAGCCTGGTAATGTGACTCTGAGACAGATATATAAAGGGCGGAGTAGAATGATGGGTGAAAACGTCCTCAAAATGATTTGCGTAAACTATTGCTTTCTCTGTATTGGTAAGAGCTACACTGCCAGCAACATGAATGGAATATTGTGATCCGTGTTTCTGGTGAATAAGGCATTTGAATAAGTCTGAGAATTTTGTTGAGTTGGTTTCATTGCGTAAAATCGGTTACAAGAAGTACGCCAATCTAATCGTTTCCGAGCGATGAAGCAGTAGATAGTTGTGTTCTTTGGTCCTCTTGTATTCGTTTAAATATTCGTGAGATCGGTAAAGAAGTGTGAGAGCATGAGGAGGTAAACTAGGCCGATTTGAGAGCAAGCTACTTTTCGGAACTGCATGTTCAATAGCGTTGACGATTAGGCTATTTAAAGAAGTTGAGACGGTGTCTATGTCATCCCAACATGCAATATTAGTATATGTTGATGGAAGCTACTCAGAAATGTAGACACTATATTTGTCCCAGTCTGCTTTTGCGAAATTATATTTTGTGCCGGAAATTCACGGTTATGTTGGATGAGTACCAGATGGATTTATTGTAAGAAGAGAGGGTAACTGATCACTGCCTACCGAGGTGAGTACCTCTACGTTAGATTTAGTTAATAGATTATTACTGACTTTGGCAACGACTCAGGTGTGGTATTACTTTTAAGCCGAGTGTGGTGTGGTAGAGGGATGCAGGAGCTACGGATGGTTTGCAGAAAGTTCTGGAAAAGTTGTTGCTGTGCAGTAGTTCGGGAATGGTAATTAATGTCTGCTAGTACAACATAGGTTTTAAAATTAAGATCCATTATATGTAAGAAAACGACACGGTAAAGGTTGAGTGGACCGAACATAAATAATTGTCAGAGTGAAAGTAAGTGCTGGAAAGTAAACTGTTGTGATGATGTGTTCAGAGTATTGATCGGGATATGCTGGTATGATTGATCGACCAAGTAATGAGTTTTTAATTGCAATAGCGGCTCCACCACGAGCAATATTGTGAGGAAGATCAGACCGAAGCAGATGGTAATGTCGGAAATAAAAACGGTCTGATGTTTTCAAGAAAGTTTCGTTGAGCGCAATGCAACCGACTTCATGCAATGATCGAGCAGAATTCTATTAGTTTGAAGCGAACAAATATTAGCAAAGAGCAGTTTCATGGCTCTCCTCTTTCTGTGCCTGTCCATCCTGTTCTTGACTGTTAGATTCAGAAAAGGAGAATGAAAATGCGAATAAAGGCCTGAATAGATGGCTACCATATAAAGATGAAAAATGTTGAATGCAGTTTTTGAGGCGTGCATGAGAATACCGTCACGTTGAAATGGGAATTCGTTTTGTAGCACTAGTGTGATAAATTGTAGAATGTTTTCTGTAATTGGAGGAGGTAGAACTGAGGTTTGAGTTCCTGCTGAAATGTTGATAGATGTAGAGAACGTGTGAAGACGTATTGGGACAACAGTCTCGGTTTGTCAAGTAGAAGTTAAGGCTTGCTTTTACATTGATAGGAATAAGTAAGATGATTGCAATTAGAAGTATTTAACAGAATGTACAGCTTTTAACTTTATGAGGTCCTTTGCAGTGAAAACAAACTGTTGGAAGAGTGTATTTGTTTATTGAATGAGAATTATATTGCAAGAAATTTTCGCAGTGTATAGAGAGAGGTGGTGGCGTGCGAGAAGGTACAATTCGATGACGACAGCGATAAATGAAAACCTCCATTTTGAAGCAGATCGTCGATGAAAGCTTTGTTGTCGGTGCGTAAACGAACCGTGACATCTTTCATGCAAACTGCAGGAGTAGGATAAATGTAATCGGCCATGAGTACCTTTAAAATTCCTTGTTCAGAGATCCTTGAATCGACATTACATGACACTACAAAACGCAGTGGAGTACGCTTAGGTGAAAGTGGTGTTTTGTTACTCGAAGTCTGTGGTAATCGGATCCTTGCGTTGGTGCCAAACACGGCTGGGTCCACTTCATAAATTAGGTCTTGGTAGAGATTAGTTGCTTTACGGGTGATACCGTTCTGACTGTGAGTTCTGATAAGTTGATGTAAGTCCAAACGTGTGCAATTTCGTATAAGCTTAAAATAGAAAAATTTGACGTTGTGCAAATTGGATTCTAACTGTATAAAGAGAACGGAGATTAGTCCTGAGTTTGATTAAATTCAGTTCCATATCAGTCATAATGGATGTGTTGACTGCTGAAGTAAAAGTTGATGAGCTGGGTGTAGCCTTCGGTAGACTCTGTAAAGCGTCTGTATAGGAAGGACGTTGTAATGTGAAAAGGGGGAAGTAGATGAATAATTATGATAAGCAAATGAAAGTGATTTGAATATTAATGAGCTAGTTTGAATAGTATGCAAAATACTTAAGCAAAGTCGGTAGAGCAAAGTTTGATTTCCGTAGAGCAAATGTTACACAAAAGGATAAATATATTAATTGAACAAAATGAATTATTATAAATTTTACTTTTGAAATGAGACTCTAACTTATTGGGTTCCTCCTGTGGTTTTAACTTCAGGTTGATAGATACAATACTATCGCTCTCACACACACACCAATACGAGTGTTTTTCTTAACCATGTCTTGCTGGTTTGAGACAACTCCAAGACAGCTGAAAGAGACACATGTTACTAAAAAGACCCCGCACTTTTCTTATGGAAAGTGGCTTTCGGCTAATGTTGTTGAAACTTCGCTGGTTGATAGTTCTTAACATGTGGATCAAAAGTCTCAATGGGCACAAAGACCGAAATCCACTCCTTCCCCCCAAAAAACCGCCTCCAAGTAGCTGGGGGGGATTGAACTGATTTCAGCATGTAAAACAATTTGTTGTTTTAATCAACTCAACAAGGACCCCAAACAACCACATGTTAGACTATCAAACTACCCCACTTGACACCGCCCTTTGCCCCCCACATTCTCCCCCCCCGCGAATTACCTTACGGATGTTCCATATTACTGTAGTTTATAGTTGCGCGTATGTGTTGAAATACCTACAGTTTTGGTCTCACCGACGATATAATGGGTTTCACGTATCGCTGATTACGAATCTGAGGTGAGAGTTCTAGAATTTAAGATGGATGATCAATATGGCGGATTAAAAACACGAAACTCCTGAATGTAACCACAAATAGCTGTTTACTAGGGTATTTTGGGTCGTTGGTTACGAATTTGAGGTCAAAATTCTTGAATTCAAGATTGCAGATCCAATATGGTGGATAAAAACGTCGAAGCCACAAATCGTAGTAGACCAGAGTGTTTTTAGATCGCTGTTTAAGTACGCAACATTCCTAGATACTTCAGCCACCATGTAGAATTATTCTGCACCCTTGCCCTTTAGCAAAACCCACCACAGATATCTTAATGCTGAACGGTGTTAAAATAATTAATCAATTATCTGTTTATTATTTTCATCATTTCGGTTTGCAGCATCTAATGTGGTACTTAGCAATGAGTCATCGGGATATCTTATATTCTGTAAATGTCGTGCATGGCCTAAATACCACAAGACACTTGCAACATGCGCACATGTACCTAATGTACAAGCACCGCTTTGACATGTACAGTAGTAACCTTGAATAACATTTTGATTATAATCCAGGTCATCTTCATCATTGGCTACATATGCTATGAAAACTTGATGCTTAGTTGCATTGCGGAACCTTGAGTAGAGACGTATGCGCAGGAATTCCGGTTCAGTTACGTTTTCGTCAAGCTGGAATTGCTCATCCTTATCTCGTATTAGTTTATCTTGGACGTAAGAGGATGAGAGATCTACTTGATATGTGCCTACAGTCAAATCTCGTAAGTAGTTTAAGTTAAGTACAGAGAAATCAATTAGGCCTCGATCATTCAGCGGTACCCATTGACCGTTCCTTCTAATAAGATTATCTACCTCCGCTCTTGCTTTAACAACGTTCGGCATGATTGATCTATTTCTCATTTCTCTAGCTAATTCAATGGTTGCATCTTGCATGAAAATAACGGGATGGTATCTGTTCAAAATAGCTCCAGCTATGCGATAGAAACTATTCAGTTTCTTTGCATGTTGCAGATTCAACGTCTGTGCTAGAAACTTAAAAACAGATCTTAGATGCCCGTTTCTTGCCTCGAGTATCCATCGACTTTTTGTAACTAGTCGAGAAGTATTCGCTTCTTCTGTTGATAGTTGTCTTTCAGGTGGTAGTAGGAGTGCGGGCATTCTATGATCAATTCCTAAATATTCCAGTAAAGGAATTGCATCGCGGTATCCTCTGTCTACTAACACAATGACCAGGATTATGATCAAAATGTTATTCAAGGTTACTACTGTACATGTCAAAGCGGTGCTCGTACATTAGGTACATGTGCGCATGTTGCAAGTGTCTTGTGGTATTTAGGCCATGCACGACATTTACAGAATATTAGATATCCCGAAGTCTCATTGCTATTCAAGAATTTTGACCTCAGATTCGTAACCAACGACCCAAAATACCCTAGTAAACAGCTATTTGTGCCTACATTCAGGAGTTTCGTGTTTTTAATCCGCCATATTGATCATCCATCTTGAATTCTAGAACTCTCACCTCAGATTCGTAATCAGCGATAGTGAAACCCATTATATCGTCGGTGAGACCAAAACTGTAGGTATTTCAACACATACGCGCAACTATAAACTACAGTAATATGGAACATCCGTAAGGTAATTCGCGGGGGGGGGGGGGGGGGCAATGTGGGGGCAAAGGGCGGTGTCAAGTGGGGTAGTTTGATAGTCTAACATGTGGTTGTTTGGGGTCCTTGTTGAGTTGATTAAAACAACAAAATGTTTTACATGCTGAAATCAGTTCAATGCCCCCCAGCTACTTGGAGGCGGTTTTTGGGGGGAAAGGAGTGGATTTCGGTCTTTGTGCCCATTGAGACTTTTGATCCATATGTTAAGAACTATCAACCAGCGAAGTTTCAACAACATTAGCCGAAAGCCACTTTCCATAAGAAAAGTGCGGGGTCCTTTCTTACATACCTGGAAGGACTAGAAATGATGCACTCGAAATTCATTTGGAATCAACAGATTTAATTGGTCGCTACCACACAATAATGATATGTACACTTTGTTACACGAGAAAAAAATATACTTTTGTTATCAATTTAGACTGTAATATTGCCGAAATTCTTTGTATCTATACGTATAGGCCTCTTCAATATTTTTAAAAGTTCGTGCACGTCATTCCGTCACATCCGTTGTTGCTCCTGATTCCCTGTTGCTCCTGGGTGGACTCCATTTCCTGGGTTCCCACGTTGGTCTCGTTATCTTCCCAATTAACGAGACATACGTCCCAAGTAGACCTCGTTTTCTTCCCATAAACGAGACGTCCTTCAGACTTGGAAGTTTGCCACGACGACCTTCTTGTATGGACTACAGCTTTCTTACTGCTATAACTAGTCCTTCTTGCAGTAAGAAGTTAGTCTGTTGAGAACAATTTTACTTTTCCCATAAGACTTATCAAGGTGCACATATTTTCTGTTAATTGCGTGTTTCGCCTAACTATCGCGATCCAGCCTGTTAAGTGGCTTAAAAGGGTCTAACTAGTTTCATCACCCTAATAACTAAGGGAAGATGACACTGGCTCTACTGTTAGTCAGCGTAACCTTTGTAACTTTTGATCGTAGTTTCCTTTTTTATGAACTTTTAACTTCCTGCACCCATGATAAATTATAGAAGTAATTTTGAAAAAAAGTTTCTAAGATGCCTTGACCTGATGCAAGATCAAACAACAACAAACTATTGAAGTTCCGTATCGCTGCACATGATTGATATAGTTTATCGCGAATCTCTAGCTTATAACGCTATGTAATTTCGTGAACAAAGCACGAAGAATGTCCCTTCAGTTTGACGTCTCAACAGCGAATCTCCTTAGTTGCTCCTGCTATTGTCTTTTAACAACCCACCTGTTGTTGCAAAAGTATTGGGCTCGCCTCAAAGCCACTACTTACCTTACGACGGGGGTGTTTCGGTGAGAGGGGATTTTCACCACCGGTCGTTTACTTGTTTGACCTAATTACCATATCTTGTTTGCATTTTCGGTCAATTGCACAAAACAAACTTTATATTCAAATTCTGTCACTCACACCCAGTGGCGGCGATTGGACGTTACAAGTGGGGGGCAAGATATGATCTGAATATGTGTATATCAATATTAGTGTTCCTGGTTGTTTCTAACACTTTTTTGACGAAAAGTTGTATAACTAATAGGATACTATCTTTTCCAGTTAAAATACCGTATATCGTGTTTCATATTTAATTATGTAAATTGACAAGAGTAACGCACATAGGTACTAACCCTTGGTTCCTTGCTCATGAACATCTTAAAATTCTGTCTGGAAAATTGTGTGATCAAATTATTTAATAACATATTTGTAAAACAAATAAATAGAAAGGATATTACTATTCATACTAATGAATAATGAGGCTTATTTTGTAGAAGTTATATTGAAACTGGGGATTAATGAACAACTTACATTTTTAATTCCACACTTGCCATTAAATGTATGCTATTACTCTTAGAAAATGAAAGACGGTAAATACTACAAGCATATGCTACGACGCAATTGTAATATTAATTCCTTTGAATTGCAATTAAAACGCAATTCCTGTAGCTGTCTTAACTCCACGGGAAGACAAATAACCAATATTATATGGTACCATTTCTATGAACCAGTAATAATGCAAAAACTACATCTCCAAATAAACTATATACATTAACCATTATAAATTATGACTTTTTAAAGGTAAATTATTGAATTTCAGTCAATCGGCTACAGCATCATCCCTTTTTATCCTAGAATCATGGTTAGTACCTCATTCCCTTCAGAATAGAACAACCTTTCAAACGGTTCCATTTACGTTTCCCTATCATATCCCTAAGGCGGGAAATTTTGAGGGAAATCTGGATTTTTTCTGATTTTTTTCAAACTTTGATCCCATCTGGACTCCCTTTGTTAACGCACAGATCTCGTAATCAACTGAAAACTACGAAGGGATGTACTAAATGTGCATAAAAAATTCAAGCTTCTATCTTGAAACCGTGTGGGAAAGTGTGGGAAGTGCGGGAAGTGCATGCGTGCGGGAAAATGCTTACCAATGAGCTAAGAACATTCCCACAATGCCCCAGATGACCCGGATGTAATATAAAATTTTCCTGAGACATCACTATTTATTCTATGATCATTGCTCGTGCATCATTCCCTTCAGAATAGAACATACTTTCAAACGGTACCACTCACATGTCTCCATCATGTACCTGAGGTGGGAAAATCATGAAAAAATGGATTATTTGTTTTTAAAAAATTCCTTCTTTGTACTTTTCTGACCCTCTGTATCCCCTTGTTTTAACGCAGAGATCTGAAACAAATCTGAAAAATACTAAGGCGTATACTAAATGTGTGTGCAAAATTTCAATCTTCTAGGAGCAAAAGTAAGCTTTGCAAAAAGTAATAAAAAAAGTCATAACAAAAAAATATTTTTAGTTATGATGTCATCACACTACATCTCGACGCAAAAAGGCGTGAAAGCATATGTAACGTGTTCTATAATGCCTCCAGTCTTGAGAAGAAAACAGAAGTAAAAAGCTTTTTTGGTACTTTTTAAAATCGAATAATGAAGATTCTAGCCTATCACCGAAAAATATATGATATAATTTAAAAGAGTTAAGTGGTCACTGAAAAAAAGTGGGGGGGGGGCAACTGCCCCCTCTTGCCCCCCCTAATCGCCGCCCATGCTCACACCATTGTCTACGAGAATCAAGCTTTCCATTGATATGTAACACTTATAATCAATTAGAAAAACAAATACAAAAATTAAATATTAACACTACATGCATGTCTGGTAGTTGAGATTTCTACCTTTCTCTCTCTAGGCTAAGTCGGTGCTGCCATCTGGTGAGTTTTCTTAGAGGTGATTCACCTGCATGAGGGGTTTTATAAACTGATGTGGTCACCAAGGTTTTAATGTTTTGGTTGAACTAAACATTCCTTGATATTCAACACACTAACAACATTAACTATATATATATATATAATTATACATCTGGTAAACATGTGAAGTGCTGTCATTGTATAATTACTTCATTATAAATGATTTTGTCGAGGTCGGTGCTGATTTTCTACCCAGGACGTCCTCTGCTTAGGCATGATCATCGTCGCTCTTCCGGGTACCATGTCTCTCCCCCTAGATTTAGACTGCTGGAGTTATTACCACGAATCGAAATAAGCTTTTTCTTTTATCGATTCATAACCCATACAAGAATACGACTAACCTATGCTACATGCTACAATTACGAAAACTTCAAGAAAACTTTTGCATCAATAAAGAATTATTTGCGGGAGCATATTTACAAACAGAGGTGAAGGTTTCTGGTAAGAATAGCTCTCTCTCTCTCTTCTTCTCTCCTCCAAAGCGGCTGAGAAGTTCAAAAATGTAGGTCCGTCCTGGCTGGCGGAAGAGATCGTTGGAAACCCAAGCTATCGTGGATAGAAGTGCGAAAACTGGCCAGATTCGTATTTTTTAACACTTCTTTGTATTCGGGATTTTCACATGTGTCTATGAACTCCTGCAAACATGTGCAACAATAGCTGCTCCCGACATCGGGTCTCCTCGTTACAATGTCTCCTACCTTTGCAATATTGTCAACAATACTTTTGTATTGCTTTAGGTATCCAAACTGCAGCTATCTGTACTTACAACTTGGTTGTTACGGTTGCAACTATGCTCCATATGCATCAAATCAAGCTTACTTTCTCGCTGTAGACAAAGACTCTTGTCTTTAAACTTTAAACAAAACTGAGTCGTGGGCCCACTTCAGTAAAAAACGTCTACTATTAGGGGCCCTAGAAATAAACTTATTCGTATGGCTTTGAGATTTGTTAATATTGTCCCCTTAATTAATTTGTCATGTATGGAAGGGGCGCAGGGCCGTAAATAACGGCCCCGCAGACTTTGCCGTGAGGGAGGGCCCACAGGCTTCGGAGGGTAAAAATAGTAAGAGAAAGATAGAAAGGGGGCCCAAGAATGAGAAAAACAACTTTTTCTAGGAGGCCCAAATACACGTATTAATGCTTGCCCCCCAGAAAAAAATCTAAGTTACGGCGCTGTCTCTAATGTGAATTTATTGGTACAGTTCTGCTAATAGTTAACTATATCAGGTTGGTCTCTTTAAACCTTGGGCCGTAAAGAGAAACAATCTTACCGGAGGATAGTATTTAGATTTGAAGAAGGTGGGGAAAAGAGAGCGAGGATGAGAAAGATGTGAAGAAAGAAAGAAAGAAAGAGAATGAAAGAAACACTTCTACATTTACTTCATAATGAATTTAAGCATATATAAACGAAAAAGGGATATCGGAACTCACCACCATAATATTTGTGGAAGTGTTGGCAACATAATATTCTGGCGGAATATATATTCCGCCAATCCTGGGGCCTCAGTGTTTGGCCCAATTCTGGTCTTACAGCAGTGGCGGATCCAGGGGGGCGATCGAGGCGATTGTCTCCCAGGAAAAGAAACTTTCTTTTTTATATATATTTAAATAAAACCCATCCCAGAGTTTGGAGCTCTTAAAAGTAGCTCTAAGTAGCAGTATTAACCCCCCCCCAGAAGTCCGTCCTGGATTCACCCCTCTCTTACAGAAGCTACCGTCTAGGCATTCACCTCGTGGAGCTGAGGGAAACCTTAATAAGGAATACCAGCCATAGCCGGGTTCATGCCCCCGTTCGATCTACCTATTTTAATGCCTTTTTTGTGTTGTACAGTGTCTGGTAAGGGCACCCAAACAGGGCAAATGCGTATTGCTTTAAAATGTTTACATGTCAAAATTCGCTTTATACTGTACTTTGAACACGTAATTTAATGTGTATTATATTCTTCTTACAGTAGCATGCTTTATTTCCTAATACTTTAAGACTATAGTTGTTAGTATTTATAATTATTGCATCATACTAATTAGCATGAAATCCTAGACTTGGCAGTTTGCAATATTGCAAACTTTCATCAATAGGCAATAGACCCCCCTACGTGGAGAGAATATTTCCACCTATACTCGCATCGAAATTCCCAGCCTCTGTTTACAATCAGTACAATATGTTTCTGTCGCCTTATCATGAAAACAACGCTGTCCAGCGAACCTAACGGTCTTCGCTCTCTCTGTTTATTGTTTACAATACAAACTGTAACCTTCCAATATTGCCAGGCGTACAAGGTTTTCGCACACTTTCGAACAAGAACACTTGCACAAAATTGAGTGTGCATTGTATGTAAGATTGTATTACATAATAACTAACTCGATTTCTCAGTCATCTCAAAAGCAGCAATTTATGTAGTAATAGTAATTGGTCCATGGCTGTGCAGAAGTATGTACCTTCGGTTCGGCGATTCATGTACCTCGACCGCGGTGATTCTGGCAGACTTCTGCCAGCTCGAAAGCATCACAAAAGCAGGGTAGCCGTGATACAAAAAATTGTTCCTTAAATTAGGTATCACAATCCATAACAAAGTTACTTTCCTACCGAATCCAACAAAATTAACCACAAAAAATCTGCATATAATTATCTTTGACACGTAAAACGGATAGCTGAATATGTCCTAAAGATTGCTACAAAACGGACAATAAACCAAATCAATATATAAAAAAAACTATTCCTGCAAATGAATAGAAATTACCATTAGTGGCCCAAAACACAATCGAACCAAATTACTAGCAAATTATCTACATACCATCATCTTTCAAACGTAAAGCCGACAAGTTGAGCTTCGGTAAACTTTCTACGAAAACGGGCAACAAACCGAGTCAATATATAAAAAATACCTTTTTTGTGCAAATGAATGGAAATTACCATTAGTGGCCCAACACAGAATCGAACCAAATTACTAGCAAATTATCTACATACCATCATCTTTCAAACGTAAAGCGGACAAGTTGAGCTTCGGTAAACTTTCTACGAAAACGGGCAATAAACCGAGTCAATATAAAAAAATACCTTTTTTGTGCAAATGAATGGAAATTACCATTAGTGGCCCAACACAGAATCGAACCAAATTACTAGCAAATTAACTACATACCATCATCTTTCAAACGTAAAGCGGACAAGTTGAGCTTCGGTAAACTTTCTACGAAAGCAGGCAATAAACCGAGTCAATATATAAAAAAATACCTTTTTTGTGCAAATGAATGGAAATTACCATTTGTGGCACAACACAGAATCGAACCAAATTACTAGCAAATTATCTACATACCATCATCTTTCAAACGTAAAGTCGACAATTTGAGCTTCGGTAAACTTTCTACGAAAACGGGCAATACACCGAGTCAATATATAAAAAAAATACCTTTTGTTCAAATGAATGTATATTACCATTAGTGGCCCAACACAGAATCGAACCAAATTACTAGAAAATTATCTACATACAATCTCTTTCAAACGTAAAGCGGACAAGTTGGGCTTCGGTAAACATTCTACGAAAACGGGCAACAAACTGAGTCAATATATAAAAAAATACCCTTTTGTGCAAATGAATGTAAATTACCATTAGTGGCCCAACACAGAATAGAACCAAATTACTAGCAAATTATCTACATACCACCATCTTTCAAACTTAAAGCGGACAATTTGAGCGTCGGTAAACTTTGTACGAAAACGGGCAATCAACCGAGTCAATATATTAAAAAATACCTTTTTGTGCAAATGAATGGAAATTACCATTAGTGGCCCAACACAGAATCGAACCAAATTACTAGCAAATTATCTACATACCATCATCTTTCAAACGTAAAGCGGACAAGTTGAGCTTCGGTAAAACTTTCTACGAAAACGGGCAACAAACCGAGTCAATACTTAAAAAAATACCTTTTTTCTGCAAATGAATAGAAATTACCATTAGTGGCC